>NC_054868.1:35802511-36125762 GCF_018320785.1 Cheilinus undulatus | reverse complement strand
TGATGGCCCCTCCACCATATTTCACACTTGAGATGAGGTTTTGATGTTGGTGTGCTGTGCCTTTTTTTCTCCACACATAGCGTTGTATGTTCCTTCCAAACAACTCAATTTTGGTTTCGTCTGTCGACAGAATATTTTGCCAGTAGTGCTGTGGAACATCCAGGTGCTCTTTTGCAAACTTCAAACGTGCAGCAATGTTTTTTTTGGACAGCAGTGGCTTCCTCTGTGGTGTCCTCCCATGAACTCCATACTTGTTTAATGTTTTAATTATTATAGATTTGTCAACACAAATGTTAGCATGTGTCAGAGATTTCTGTAAGTCTTTAGCTGACACTCTAGGATTCTTCTTCACCTCATTGAGCATTCTGTGCTGTATTCTTGCAGTCATCTTTGCAGGACGACCATGCCTAGGGAGACTAGCAACAGTGCTGAACTTTCTCCATTCGTAGACAGTCTGTCTTACCATGGACACATGAACACCAAGGCTTTAGAGATACTTTTGTAACCCTTTCCACCTTCATGCAAGTCAACAATTCTTGATCGTAGGTCTTCTGAGAGCTCTTTTGTGCGAGCCATGGTTCACATCAGGCAGTGCTTCTTGAGAACAGCAAACTCAGAACTGGTGTGTGTTTTTATAGGGCAGGGCAGCTTTAACCAACACATCCAATCTCATCACATTGATTGGACTCCAGGTTGGCTGACTCCTGGCTCCAATTACCTCTTGGAGAAGTCATTAGCCTAGGGGTTCACATACTTCTTCCACCCTGCACTGTGAATGTTTACACATTTTGTTCAATAAAAAACATGAAAACATATCATTTTTTGTGCGGTATTAGTTTAAGCAGACTGTGTTTGTCTATTGTTGTGACTTAGATGAAGATCAGAACACACTTTATGACAAATTTATGCAGAAATCCAAGAAATCCCAAAGGGTTCACATACTTTTCCTTGCAACTGTATATAGGATTTTTTTCAGAGACAACTTGATGATGCTTTAAAAGCTACCTCAGAAATGAACCATGCTAGCTGTACAGCACTGGTAAGGGGCACACAATATTTGATTATTGCCGATGTCTGATATGCCGATATTCTCTGTCCATAACCAATAACCGATAATGTGGGCAGTGAGCTCTGTATCGTACAAAACAAAAAGTGACCCTTTTTAAGCAGATAATTTTTTACAAGTTAAAATAAGTTCTGCTGATCATACAACAGCTCCTGCAGGTGGTTCCCTGATACAATCATGACAAAGTGCATGAAATAACATAAAAACACATTGTTTGCAACTGTCAAAAATTAAGCTAGCTGTAGTTTTGACCTAAAACTTCAGTCCTTAGAACTTAAGTTTTGGGATTTAGGAGCAAAAAAAAAAAAAAAAAGACGAACTTCAGCTGGGGTGAGTCTGTTGATTCTACTTTGAAATGCAGAACTGTATCTGTATATTTCTCGAATATATTAGTTTTACATACCTGTAAGGAATGCATGATGTTGGATCTTTACCGTTAGGGTTATTTTTTCTTAATTATATTGTAAATTTGATATGAATTGTTGTCATGTAGGTAAAAATCATTTTTATGTCACTCTTATTTTGAGAAAAAAATATACAATAACAAGAAAAATGGGATTTTTGCAAAACTTTTCTGAAATAAATAACACTTGTTTGCATTCATGGTGTGCAGAGCATAACATGTCTGCTGCAGTAAAGTTGTATTGAAATTGTGTTATGGTTCACATGTTAGCTTAAAGATATACTGCACCCTCTGCAGTTAGAAAATTGCAGTAGGCCATATGGAGATTTAATCTAAATTTTGATGAATTGCTCAGCCTTAGTGCAGATCTAAACCTTAAGTCCTTAGAACACACTTTTAAAGTTTAAGGAACGAGGATGAACAAATAAAATACTTCGGCTATCTCTTGGTCCTGCTTAAAACTCCTCAATCTTAGTTATTTGACTGATATGTACAGCCGATATACCAGTTGTAAATATCAGCCGAAATTTTCATGTCTGCCAATACGGAGAATTAACTTTTCCAGATAACATCTGCCAATGGTATTATCATAGCAATAATGTTGGGCTCCTCTTGTACTAGTGTTACAGTTACTAATGGCTTCTTTTTGCTGAAGCTGAGCACACTGGCTCATGTTTTTCCAGCATTACCTCCTCATGAATACAAACATCGTGCAGATTGTGTTCACTCATGGCTGATCTTCACCGGAGATCTGATCACATTCTGTTTACAACACTGCTTTTATTAACACCAGATATTTCTCCTCTCGTCCTGAAGTGCAATAATATATATATACACATTATACATAATTAACATGTAAGTGAAGCAATCCTGACTAGCATGTTTATACTCCCTTTTGTTTCTACCTGGCTTAATGATTGGTCATTTGCTGAAGCTGGTGAACTCTACCTCACTCCCTCCTTTAATTTAATCTCCTCACAAAAATTGAAAACATTTGACTGATTAAACTAAAAAAGAATCACTTCTACTAAAGTTAAGCTTTTCTGAATAAACAGTCAGATCAAGCTGCTAAGTTCAGTGTCAAAATGACATCATACTGAACCATGTTTATTTATTTTCATTTAACCTTTATTTAACCTGATAAAACCCACTGAGATCGAGATCTCTTTCACAAGAGTGACCTGGCCAAGAGGTCAGCAGCATGTGGTCATTATGTTGTTCCTTCAGCAGTTTTTAATACACTTGTCATTGCCTGGCAATATTTAAACAAAGCACAAGGTTACATGTTCATTAAGTCTGACAAAGCTATGGAATTAATCCCCTCAGGTTTATTTCAGTGGTTTCACATTGAAAAATTGTTTTCTGCACTAGGTGCATAAAGAGAAAGTATTTTACCAGTGGTAATGATATTTTAAAGAAGTACCAGTGTCATGTTTCACAGTATAATGAAGTGTCACGTGTCTTTCAGTGTGCAAAGAGACCTCAAGAATGAATGGAAACCTCCACCCGTGAGAAATGTCACCTTGATGAGGTATGTTTGTCACCTCGTTAGACAGATTTCCGTTATAAACTGGTTTTAGTTTCTTTCACACATGGTCCTCTTTAAAACCAACATATTCATGCCTCTGTGCAAAGTCTTTGTGAGAGAAATTACTGAAGGATTCTCTCAATGTCACCTTGAAATCTGTTCAACTTGTTCTATTCAAAGCTATAAAGACTCATTCTCTCTGTCAAATTAACAAAGTTAATAAAAAACATGTATTAGCTGAGCAAGACTCTTCCGCAGATTTCAACATGTGCAGACTTTTATTTGCCATTATTATATTTGGTGAGATATGGCTGCCAGCACAGGAGTTCCCATGAAAGTGGATACAGGGCTTTTCACTAACTGTGCAGTGCGCTGAAAGTGATCCAACAGACAGCCTGCGAGTGAATACAAGGCACAGGGTGTCATGTATCACATTGGAGGAAAATGACACGTTTGTATTTGCCACACAGCAGAGTGCACAAAGGAGTTTTATCACTTAGAAAAATGAGAATTTACAGGTGCATCAGAAAAACTGAATATCACAAAGAAGTTATTTTTTCCAGAAATTACATATAAAATGAGACACTTCCATATAGTCTAGATGTATCAGACATTGGGTTAAATAACTCAAAGTTGGTTTGTTGTTTTAATCTTGATGAATACAGCTTAAAAAGTATCTGAAGATATATTGTGGAAAAGTCCAATTTCTTGTCACTGAAAAGAGCTCTAATTAACTAATTAACTCTACACCTGCAAAAGTTTCCTGAGCCTTTATTCTCTCACTCTGATTCAGTGCACACAACCACAATTATGGGAAAGACTGTTGACTCGACTATTGGCCAAATGACAATCACTGACACCCTCCACATGGGCATGAGCTCAGCCTTCAGAGGATTGTGAAACAAAGCAGATTCAAGAACTTAGGGGAGCTTCATAAGGAGTGGACTGAGGCTGGAGTCAGTGGAGAGAGCCACCACACACAGACAGGTCCAGGAAATTGACTGCAAGTGTTGTGTTCCTGGTGTAACCTCTGAGCCCCAGACAATGTCCTAAGTGTCTCACCTGAGCTAAGGAGAAAAAGAAGTAGACTGCTGCTCAGTGGTCAAAAGTCATGTTTTCAGATGAAAATAGTTAAGTTTTTTATGTGTAAATCAAGCTCCCATAGTCTGAAAGAAGAGCAGAGAGGCAAAGAATCCAAGTTGCTTGAAGTCCAGTGTTTTCAGTTTCCACAGTCAGTGATGGTTTGGGGTGCCATGTCATCTGCTGGTGTTAGTCCACTTTGCTTTATCAAGTCCAGAATAGACACAGCCGTCTACCAGGAGATTTTAGAGCACTTCATGCTTCCATCTGCTGAGGAACTTTATGGCGATACTGATTTCTTTCTTGAGCAGGACTTGGCACCTGCCCACATTGAAGCTAAAAATAACAGAAACTGGTTTGTTGACCATGGTATTACCATGCTTGATTGGCCGGCCAACTGGTCTGACATGAACTCCATAGAGAATCTATGAGGTATTGTCAAGACTAAGATAAGAGACGCCAGACTCAAAAATACAGATGAGCTAACGGCTGATATCAAGGCAGCCAGCAGTGCTACAGACTGACTGGCTCCATGTCACTTGGCACCGATGCAGTAATTTGTGCTAAAGGAGCCCTGATGAAGAACTGAGCACAATTTTCCAGAAGGTCAACATTTCTGTATATAATTTTTTTAATTGGTATTTTGTGATATTCTTATATTTTGAGACGGGATTTTTTATTTTTGTGAGCTGTAAGCCATAATCATCAAGATTAAGACAAAACAATCTTGAAATATTTTACTTTGTGTGTGACAAATCTACAGCAGATGAAAGTTACAATTTTTTCTTATTATGGGAAAATGATCCTTTCATGATACTATAATTATTTTTAGATGTACATGTATTTTGGGTACAGCATGCTGAAACTGAAGAATTCTAAGATGTTATTTGTAAGTGCCAAAAAGTCTCAAAAGTCACAATAAAACACTGAAAACGATAAAAAGCCACATCAAAGTGACCTGTTGAACAGAGGAGTTTGATAGTAAACAGAGGGATATTTGCTTTCCCCATCCTTTCATGTGAGTTTTCCGCTAGTAAATCATTGCCAGAACTATTTTATATATCTGCTGTAAATAATTACACATATTGATGTCACGTTGCCTTGGATCCGAGGCTTGTCCAACCTGTCTGACAGGCATATGAGAACTGATGGCTCACATGTTTCCTCTTTCGGTGAAGTCATCGTTCCTGTCAATATTTGCAATGGTAATACCACAGTAAATATGTAATAGTGCTCGTCAGGTGTGAGGCTGAAGTCAAACAGGGCGGTGGGGGCGGATTTGGTTTACTGAAAACACACCGGTGTGTTTTTGAAAACTCTGCCTGCCATGATGCAGGCCAGTCAAGAAAACAGAAAGTACAAAGCAGTGGTGGGTGTCTCTATTTCAAGTAAACAAAGAGGCTGCTGATATGGCTAGTGTGTGTTTTTGAAAATTGCCTTATCAGCACAAAAATAAGTGAAAATTAGGTTTAACTTTTCTATTTTAACCAGAGTTCCACTCATAACCTTGGCCGAATTATGTGTCTTTTCTACAATGTACGAAACAAGTGGCACAGGATATCCTTCATACTTTTGTAAGTCTTTAATCTTGACCCGTGCTGACACAGTGATGTAAGTCATTTTGCCTGAAGTGCAGCATTCCCAGTCCCTGACTGCACTCTAAGAACAGGTGAGGCCAGTTTTTTAAAAAAGCGGACATATGTCTGTGAAAAGGCTAAGTCAGCAGTATTGATGAGGCAACATAAAGCCAGATTAAGGATTTATTTTTGTTTTTTTTAACATAATACACACCTTCTCACTCCTCCTTTCTGGGTCAGACACTGAGAATTGGCCTAGTTTCAATGTCAGACTCAGTAGATTTAATATCTGCATGAAACATGCCTGACATCTCTTGAAATATAATCTTTAAATTTTTGTTAACTCTCTCCTGAGGTCTTGTTTACCAGCTGGTCTGGAACACTCTGAAGCCACTCCTCTGTGCCTGAGTTTTGAGCACAGTTTGCATATGTGGCTTCATCCCAGTGGGAGTATCTGCTGCTCAACACATAGTAACACAACAGGTGCCCAGTATCCAGAGCCACAGAGCCGTGCATACTCTTTCTTTGAGTGGGTGACATTTTTTACTTCAAACCTTGTTTTCTGCCCCAACAGTCAATGTCTTTGGAGTTATCCTAGAAGTAGTTTTTAATAAAGTAAATAGTTTAAAAGAGTTTTTTGGCTGCTCACGTGTGTGTATAGATTGTTGCCATAGTTTTGACCCCGGGGGAGGTCATTATCTGTCAGGCATACCTTTAAGTTTAGCGCTGTACTCCGTCTTGTCAGACTGACTCCTTCTCACCAGCGTCCCCAGGTTGATGTCACCTTTATCCATATCATCAGATACGATAGTGTCTGTCTTCCTCCTCTCCAGGTACCGCAGAAACACAGGTCTGTTCCTCCTCTTGATCACTTTCTCCTTCTCTTTTTCCTTCTCCTTCTCGCTCCCGCAGGCCTCATTTGGATCCATGGCGAGGCCGTGAGCTCTCAGGTGCTCTCGGGCCAGTTGAGGGAAAAGAGAAAGGGAAGAGAGGGGGACAGAAAGAGAGAGAGAGAGCCTGGGAAGTGCAACAGGTGTAATGTTCTCTATGCACTGACTGCCAGCTCAGGTAATCTAGCCCCTCCTCTTGTGCACCTGTCACAAGAGCTGTGAGGACACACCTCTCTATTGCTCTGCTTCCCTGTGTAGTCATCAAAGGAGAGAAAGTGATGAGATGTACTTTCCCTCACTTGATAGATTAAGGACACAACAGCAAGTTCTCGCTAGATTCTTCTCTTTGCTGTTCCTAGAATTAAAAATCTTTAATGGAAATCAGAGACTTATAGTTCACTTTAAATGAAGATAATTGATAAGTGAATTTTCAAAGTAACAAACATTTTCATGTGTGTTCATGTTTAGAGGGAAAAAAGAAAAACCTTTCTATATGTTTGGCTGTAAGCAGCCATGCTGCCCCTGGCCACAGGGGGCCCTAACAGGAATTTGTTTGAGGACCTCTCATATACCCCTCTGCTACTCATCAGACTTACTCACTTTTTGAAATAATCATAACTTAATAACATTTTAACTATACAAAGTCTGGAACCTTGCAAAGCCAATTAATTGGCCAGATTCCATGTCTGTCATCAGGTAGATCCATCTTGCAAAGCTTCAGTCTAAAATTTTTGTGCCCAGTGTGAGAATGGTTGGCCCAATCAATGTCATTTTAGAAGTTAAGGCATTTCAAGAGGCATGGTTTAGTTGGACTGCAAGCTGATCAACAATGGCTGCCAGTGAAACAGTTAGCTCTGATGTAGCCATAGCTGGGGTTTTTTTTTAATCAGAGCTGGGCAACATTTGTTTATCAACAAAGAGCAAATAACAGCACTGAAAGGGAGATGATTTTGCTCTTCTTCCAACCAGCCTTGGCATGAATTCTGTACCTACAGGCATGGTTTTGTTGTAAGCTGGTAAACAGTGTCTGCCATTGATGGATGCGATTAGCTTAGATGTAGCGGTAAATGAATCGGAGCTGGACAACATTTCTTTATTTAAAGGAGCTGTACTGAAAGCTTTTCCTCACATAGACAGTGTTTCTGCTCCTTTAACACCTGGTTTGGGCATGATTTTGATCCAGAAACTGACTCTGCTGTTGGTGAAAAATGATAATGGCTGCTTGTTGAGCTCACATTATATAGTTTACCCTCCCAGGCTGTGCATGCCCAGTATGTCATTTGATTTCTTCCTCTGACTGGCCTGTAATGAATTGAACGAAGAGAACATTTAATCAATCATTCTTTGAGAATTTTTTCAGGTTCTGCCTTTCTGAAACACAAACTGGATGGTTGCCCAGATGGATGTAAAAAAAACATCCCATGCAATGGACATGTGAAACAGACTTGCTTGCGTGTCAGGTTGCAATGTCTATGCAACCTTTCAATTTTACCCTGATATAGCAGAGGTGTTCAACCTATAGCCGACATAGGCAAAAGCGGCCTGTGGGGCATTTTTGATTGACCCACCGAAACTTCTTAAAAGAAGATAAATATGGCCACATTTGAACATGAAGCTTGTGTTTGACTGTGTTGTACTATCATTTCTGCACAAGGCAGTGCTACCATGCTAAACAAACACTTTGACAAGGATTTATGGGTAAGGTTTCCTTAAATTGAGACAACACCGTAAATGGTAAAAATATTGGCAACTAAAGTAATCTTGACTTTTAACAACCTGATAGATTACAGCAGCAAATAACAGTGCCCAAGCATTCCAGGGATGCAGCCAGTGATAGCCAGGGCTGACCAGGGCCCCTTAAAATCTGATTGGCCTCTCAAAGATCCTTAAAATGATTGTTTTTGCCTTGTCAGCCATTAACTTGCAATTACAGCATACTTAGCATATCTCAACTTATATTCGTTTGCTTTTGCTAACTTAAATATCCTCAAGGTGAGGTACATGAAAGTGGCCCCACCATCCTTATATATTTGGGTATGTGGCCCTCAGTGGAAAAATACTACTGCTTCAGGCCCAGTGTCTTTCAACAAAAGTAAATGCAAGTTAAAGCTGTGTCATGTAAAGAAGACACCGCATGTGAACACAATCTGGAAATGCAGCCATCTTCTCTGGGCCAAAGCTCATTTAAAATGGACTGAGGCAAAATGGAAAACTGTTCTGTGGTCAGATGAATCAAAATTTGAAATTCTTTTTGAAAACCACAGATGACATATCTGCAGACTAAAGAGGAGAGGGAACATCTAACTTGTTATTAGCACACAGTTCAAAAACTTGCATCTGTGATGGAATGTGCTTTCACAAGAGCCTATGGTACCTGAATCAAATGCATCACAAAGACTGATCAGTGAGGTGTATATCTTGTTGCAATAGCTAAAGTTGATATTTGTATTGGCCACATATTATACCTGGGTTATTTTTTATCAAAACATTCACCCCATTTATTTTCTATCCACTTTATTTTTTAGGTTAAAACAAAACCTTAAATCACAACACACCCCTCATACACACAGACCCACCCTCCTCTCCTTTCATCATACACGGCAGCTCAACCCTCCTCCTTCTGTTACTCTCTCACTGTGTATCTGCTTTAGATTTTCAGCAGCATGTTTTATCAAATCACCTGAAAAATGTAACTTCTGTTTTTATGTGTTTCCATCTGCAATCTTGTTTTAAAACAGCTGATCTTTGTGAGGAAGTGAAATGTTTATAATACCTCATATTAAAACAGTAAGAACCAGTGTGGTAGCTTTACTGTTGTATCGCTTCTTAGCAGTGGCAGAAGTAGAAGTTTTAACAGGAGAAGACCTATGACAATCAGTGAATTTACAGGAGAAACGTAGTAAAAGTGTTTCATCTTTGTGTTTGAACGTCTGCGAGTCACAGGGAACAAGAGAGTGGACACTTGCTGATTAATCACAGATCACAACAGTGTTTGAAAAGATATAAAATAAATTTACCAATGTGTGACACCTAGGTAAAGACTTTGTGTTTGAAACGCTGGTAACCTGGTATTATTTATGATACAAACACCAGTCTGATGAGTAGAAAAACCTTTCACAGATGATGAGACCCTTCACAGAGCACATATGCCTGAAATGAGATGCCTGTAACGAGCTAATATTGAATTCAGATTCAATAAGTATTCGTAATAAAATAAAAGGATGAAAGAAGTTAAAAAACAATCATGCTAGGGAAGTTCAGAAAAAGTTTTCGAATGATGAAACTGTGATTCCAGAAAATTCCTCATGCTGCTTTTTTTCCCCACTGTCTATTTCCTCTTTTTTCTTGTTTCTCTGTTCAAAGAGAAGTATCTTGTCCTGAACCAACTTGACACTGAAATCTGGTCAGGCAGGTAATTCATCAACACACTACAATGATTTCTAGTCATAGCAACCAAATCTCTCCTCTTGTCAGAACAATGAATGGATGCATTTCCTTCCCATTGAAGCACAGGTAATGAGGGCTCCCATTGTGTTTTCAGATCACTGTGCTGTGTCCTCATGCCACACCTGTTTAACTTCCATTAGACCAGAGGCAAACATCAAATCGCTTGTGACTCAGTTTCATCAGGTCATAAGACTCTGAAGTCTGTCATATTTCATTAGTATATGCTCATCATCATCAGCTGTGTGGGTGCTTGAGAAACATGCATGACTAAAACTATGTCAGGATTAAACAAGCACACTTAAATTGTGTTCAAACATATCAGACGTCAATGTTGGCTGCACTGCGTAACCAAGTGAACTTGGAAAAGTAAACCAAACTAAATTGCATACTCTATACAAACATGCAAGTAGGAAAACAGTCTTATCTCCTGTGTGTATTAATTGTTTTTCCCTGAAAAAACTCCTGTAAAGTCATTTTAGTCGTAGTAGAGCTTGCTTTGACCAGATATACTTATTTGAATTATCTCTAGTCAACATTTATTTTTCTTCAAATGTAACAATTTTTTTTAAAAGTTTGGTTTATTAAAACTGATTTAAAAAGGGGAAATATTCCTTTAAATTTCTTAGAAAATAAGAAAATATGATGATCACAATTGTAACCATTAGAGGTGGAAAAAGTTTTCAGCTATTGTAGTCAAATTAAAGGTCACATATTATGCAGAATACACCTTTTCAGGCTTGTGCCCCTGGACTGTTGACAATCTACCCAAGAATCAGAAAAATCCATTCCCCTTCCTCTCTTTCTCCACCTTTCAGAAAATGTGTGCTTAAACAAGCTGTTCTCAGATTATCCCCTCATGGTGTCATGTTGGGAGTTAGCACCGCCCCCAAAGTTATGCCCTCCTCTCCTGATCTTAGAGCCACATCCATTAAGCCACATCCATTTCCTGAGAGGGGCAGGGTCAAGGGCAGGGTCAGCCATCAAAAACATTTAAAGCTACAGACACAGCAACAGCTCATTCTTAGCAGGGCTGAAACAGAGGGTTTTTGAGACATGAAAGAATCTAATACTGGAGTGCTTTTTTTTTCAGCAACAAACTTCACAGGAATGTTTGGGGGACCTCTGAGACCAATTTAAACTTGTCTTAAGACAGGTATACACTGTGTGATTTCAAGCTGACCGTATGACAGTCGTGGCAGAATGTCATCTCATACCGTATGACTGAATCGCCACACAACCATGGAGCACGAGTTGTGTGCTCACACTGTGCATCCTGACTTCAGTTGTGCATGACCTGAGTGCTCACACTGTGCAACTGAAGTCGGGACGGACTGTAACAGAAACCCGCGCAATTTCCTTTTTTTTTTTTTTTTTTTAAGACTTATTATTGGGCATTTTTGTGCCTTTATTAGATAGAGGAGGACAGTGGATAGAGTCAGAAACAGGGTCAAGGGTGGGGGAGAGACATGCGGTAAAGGGCCTCAGGCAGAATTCGAACCTGGGCCGCCTGCGTACATGGGGAGCGCCTTTAACCACTAGGCCACCTGCTCCCCCGCAATTTCCTTTTTTAAATGTCTCACACACTCAGGGTGAAGTGTTTCCAGTCATAATTTTTCTCTCTCCTTCCTCTATCTCTCCTGCTCCCGCTTTCTCCCTCTCTCTCTCTCTCCTTCTCTCTCTCTCTCTCGCTCACTCTCTCTCTCTCTCTCTCTCTCTCCCTCTCGTGCTGTCTCTCGCTGTCTCACACACACACACACACACACACACACACACACACTGCATAACCTCTGTATCAGCTGCAGGTAGGAATATTTTCTGCTCGTTTATTTCCTTTATGATAGCGTGTGCATCAGAAAGTCATTCCAGCTGTTGTCATGGTAAAAAGGATCAAAATATCAAACATGCCAGAAATCCTCCAGACCAGCAGAGCAGGTCGTCAGGTCGTAGTCATGCTGTGGTCGGCCGTCATACCCTCCTGTACACAGCATGACAAACGAGGCCTAATCCAACTGAAAGTCTTCCTGACTTCAAAGTGAGTCGTGCGACTCTAAATTTGAGGCCGAATGGCAGGAAAATTGCATAGTGTACACCCAGCTATAAAGCGGTAAATATGTGACCTTTAAAGTGCACTTTGGTTAAAATTTTCTTAAGTAGAGGTAAAAGTTCTGGTCTGTATTTTTACTCAAGTGAAATGCATTTAGTTCAATGTTTACTTGAAGTACTGAGTAGCTACTGAGGAATTGTGCAGTAAAAAATGAATCTTTATTACTGTCAGTAACAACAAGAGAAGAGATCCCCAACCAGGTAGTTTAGGTAAAGTCTCACTTCTCTAATCAAGCACAATACACAACAAAATTCACTTTTAAGGTGTCTATATTGATCCTACACACTTAAAAGTTTTAATTTTAAGTTGTGAGTTTAATTAAAACAGTGACTGTTGTAATGCAGTTTAAATCAGTGAATTCTGATGAAAAATGTCTGGGTTCTGTGAAGCCATGCTGTTGTAATGGATGTGGTATGTGGTTTAGAATTATCTTGCTGTAGTTCACAAGGGGTATCTTAAATGAAAGGTTGTCTGGAAATTTTCAGCATTGATGTTGCCTTTTCAGATGTGTAAACTGCCCACGCCATAGGCACCAATATAACCCCACACTATCACAGGTGCAGGCTTTTGAACAGTGTACTGAAAACAGGCTGGATTGTCCCTCTTCTCTTTAGTCTGCAGGGCACAGCATCCTTGGTTTACAAAAAGAATTTCAAATTTGATTCATCTGACCACAGAACAGTTTTCCATTTTGCCTCAGTCCATTTTAAATGAGCTTTGGCCCCGAGAAGACCCTTACAATTCCGGATCATGTTCACATATGGCTTCTTCTTTGCATGATACAGCTTTGACTGCATTTGTAGATAGCATGGCCATTCTGGAAGGGATTTCCAGTACAGAATAATTCCTGTTTTTAATGCTGTGCTCCCAGAGGGACCAAAGATTATGAGCATCCAAAATTGTCCTTGGCTTTGTCATTTGCGCAGAGATTTTTCCAGATTCTCTGACTCTTCTGATGATTTTATCTACTGTAGATGGTGGGTTATTCAGAGTGTTTGCAATTTTATGTTGGGGAACATTTTTCCGAAATTGCTCCATAATTTTTGACAGTTTTTTGCAGATGGTGAAATTCTGCCCACCTTTGCTTCTGAGAGACACTGCCTCTCTAAAATGTTCCTTTATACCCAGTCATGTTACTGACCTGTTGCCAGTTAATCTAATTGGGTGCAAAATGCTCCTCCAGCTTTTTTCGTTAGTACCACTTACTTTTCCAGCCTTTTGTTGCCCTACTTTTTTAGAATGTGTTACTGCCATCAAATTCAAAATGAGATCTTTTAATGAAATGGTAAAATGTCTCAGTTTCATCATCTGACATGTTGTTCATGTTCTATTGTGAATGAAGTATGGGTTTGTGAGATTTGCAAATCAATACATTCTCTTTTATTTACACTTTCTCAACATTCCCTTCTTGAATAGTGTCATGAAAAGCCAGTGCTAACGGAGCTCTGAAGCTTGTTGCCTTTCCCTCCAGATTTGCTAACATTTACAAAAAAGTTCAGGGTGATTACTCCCCTGTTAACCTTCCTCAAGCTTTCATGAGAAAGTTTCTACAGCAGCCAGGTCTATAATGTCCAAGGTCTATAATTATCATCTCATGGACTTTGACTTTGACCACTATTCTGGTCCTGTTAACTAAAACAAAAGACATTGTCCTCAGCAGAATCAAAGCTTCTTGGCAACATTATCAAAGGGAGCTATGCACCTTGAGATTTTAATAACACAGCGTTTTATAGAGGGTGATGAGTAATTTGTTTGAACAGGGACCAGCCTATACAGCAGTAAAAGACACACATCAAGGGGCTAGGTTTGGTGTTTGTTCGCTGTACAGTGGACACATATGGACTTTGATCTGATGATGTATTGTGGAGCTTTCCATAACAAAATCCATTAACTTCAGGTTGTAAAAGGCAAGCAGGGGGCATTGAAGAGCTACAGGTTCATTTATGTTGCAAGTAGGTCAAAGTTGTACAGATAGAGGCAGATATTAACTACATCCGGGAACCCATTTTACAGGGAGAATATACTTTGTGACTGGGGCACATTACCTTAACATTAATCTCTTTTTACAGGTTCGTATAAAATAGCACAGGGGTCATGGTTTTCAGTATGTTAAGTTTGAGTTGTCTGAACTTCATTGAGCAATCACACATCAGCAGGCGTCATTTTGAGCCACAGATGTGTTTGACACTGTGTGGCAGAAGCCAATGAGCATTTAGATCCCCTGACTACCTGAACAATATGTGAAAGAAATGATAGAACTGATCTCCATTCAAAAAAAAAATGTTTCAGAGATTTTCTACTTTTGATGACGGACCTGACAAAGCTCGACTTTTTACAACTTTGCATCATGAGGTTGTAATTTTGGCAAGCTTTATTCTCCTCACTGTGAAATTTGTTCCTTTTTCAGGCTCACCCCTGAATTAAAGCTGCTGTTTAATTAACATTCTACTGTTTAACTGAGACAAAAATGTAAAGGTACTACACTAAAGATGGTATAGTCAAAGAAGTAAAAGTGTTTATGTTGCAGATGTACACGCTGTACCAAAAAGGATACCTTGTCTCGCAGTTGTTTAATGCTAACTTGTGGTTTCCTGGAATTACAAAGAAATCAACGTCAATTCCAGGGACTGGAAGGTGGTGCAGGATTTAGTGCTTCTGAATAACAGCAAGAAGGTTCCTTGTTCAGATCCCTGTTGGACAGGATTTGCATGTTCTCCTTGCGATTTCTCACTGGGTACTCTGTCTTCCTCTCAGTCCAAAGACATGTCCTGTCCATTAGGTTAAATGGTGACCCTAAATTGCCTGTATGTGTGAGCATGGCTGCTTGTCTCTATATGTCAGCCCTGTGATTAGCTGTCGAGTCTTAGGTTTACCCTGCATCACGACCAAAGACAGTCTAGACTGGCTTCAGCCCACCTGACCTTGTACAGAATAAGTGGTGTAGATCATTGGTTCACAACCTGGTGTCTGGGACCCCCCAGGGGGGGCGCCAAAGATCTTAGGGGGAGCGCGAGGCTTTGTCTGCTCTGAGGCTGCCAAAAATAGATCTGCAAACATTGACTCAAACCATGATAAAGCAGTTATTAAGTACTTTATGCAAAGGTCTTTTGATAAGAAAAGCGTGCATAGGCCTTTTTAGAGTTTTATGAGTAAAACAATTAAAATTCTTTGGGGATTTTTGATGGCAGTGTGTCACTTTTTCTTCTCTCTTGGGTCCTTGGGGAGCTCCACTTTTGTTAGGTACAAATGGGGGGGCGCCAAGAAAAAAACAGTATAAAAGTATTTGGCTGCCTGGCCATTACTGACTGACTGTAATGACATTGTATTCAAATACATGTACTTTAATATGGAGTTGCCCTCCCTTTTGAAGCTATAACTATCTCCACTCTTCTTGCCCATTCATTCTGTAGAGCATTTATGTGAGCTCCAGCACTGATGTTGGACCAGAAGGCCTGGCTCGCAATCTCCATTTCAGTTAATCTCAAGGGTGCTCCATGGGGTTGAGGTCAGGGCTCTGAGTGGGTCAGTCAAGTTCTATCATACCAAACTGTTGTTGGAATAGAAAAGGGCCTTCTCCAAACTGTTTCCACAAAGTTGGAAGCATAGCTTTGTCCAGGATGTCTTAGTATGCTCTAGTATTAAGATTGTCCTTCACTGGAGATAAGGCGCCCAGCCCAAACCCTGAAAAACAGCCCCATACCATTATACCTCCTCCATCAAACTCCCTCCTCCTTCACAGTTGGCACAATGCAGTCAGATATGTTATGTTCTCCCTTGTTTCAACCCAGCACCATAGAGAGTACCAAAGCCGGTGAAACCCACTCAGACGTCTTATACAACAAGAAGTGGCACAGGTTGTCAAAAGTTATACCTTCAAACCATAAATTGTAATCACTTTTTTCCTCTTAAAGCTAGCTGTTATGCTGTTTCATTGTCGTTTTCCATGCCTTTGTGGCTCTTACGGAAGGTTTTCCAGCAAGCCTGGGACTTGGATGTCTTTTTGGGGTCATTTAAGATTAAATCCACACCCGTAAATCAACGATTAAAGTAATTATGATAATTAATTTTACCATTTTTTATTCATTTTCAGTCTTCATTTTAATGATAGAATTAGCTATTCCATTTGATTGATGAGAACTATTTAATGGAGCATTTTCACAAAATTGAAAATTAAATGTCTTTTTCGTGTTAATAATGACATACATTGTGCAAAGTGAAGATTAAAATTAAAAAGCATTTCAGTTATTGCCTTTGTCATATTAGACTTTTCATTCAAATTATTTTTTTTTCAAACTGAAGATGAGAATTAACTAGTTAGATAATTGAATGTTCTTTTCATTTTTGAATCAAAAACTGCACACACATTCTCTGAATGAAAAAGCTTTTTCTAATCATGCATTTCAGTTTTCAGAAAAGCCAAACCATTCGAGTAATGAGAGCTATATAGCAGAGTATTTTCTGAATATTAAAAATAAAAATACTTTTCTCTTTCAATTGAATTGTTAAGAAATGTGCATGCTTGAAGATGAAAATTAAATGGAAATTGAACAACTGAATTTTAGTATTATTTATGAGTCAAAAAATGCACCCATTACTGGAAATTTACAAAGCATTTCTGTTACTGTATTTAAATTTCCAAATAAGACTTTTAATTTGAAGTTGTGATCACTATAAGCTTCCATAGTCTTTAAGCTGTAATCTTGTAATAGTAACTGCAATGACTGAAAAAAGACTATGCTTAACTTTTCCCTGATTCATGTTTGTAAGGGGGCAATGTGTTCATGAAATAATCCAAGATAAACTCACACACACACTTTAGCATTTTAGTTTAGATTTTATTAAGATTTTTTTAAAGATGACTTAGGTACGACGAAAACGTGTATATTTGTGTTGTATTTCATTGATACAGATTGTTAAGCTAGGTGGCAGTAAAATAGAAATACTACACATGGTCAGCAGGAATGCAATAAAAGTGCTGGAGAAACGAAATAGAAAAAAACTACTTCCGGTTTCAACAATCTCTGTATCACAATAAAAGCTTGTTGAAAAAATATATAACAACTCTCAAGCTATAAATGTTACATTTCCATTTCCATGTAAAATAATTTCACAATAGTTTTTATTCATTATTTTAAATGATCTTTTGTTAACAGTGGGATAAATCTGTTATGGTTCATTTTTTTACTGTCCTTTTTCTTTGGTTATTGATCAGTCATTTTTACCCACGGTAGCTTACAGCGTTTTTCATCTGAACCTAATCAAAGTGAAGCTTGTAGATTGATTTTAAACAATTTTACCCTTATTCATTTGTGTGTATCATTCAGACGCCACTTTTACTTTGTCATTGAAGTGATGCATGCTTTTAGTCATATCTATTACATGCTTAATTTGATGTCTGCATAAACCAGGGACTGTTAAAAAGTACATGTATGGTTTCTAAAGAGGCATTATGAATCCGATCCTAACACAAAGATGTCAAATAAATCATACACCAAACTGAACAAAACTTTAAGCTATGAAAAACACATAGCAGCTTTTTTTTACTAAAATAAAGTCAAAGACGCTCAAACTGCGTTTCTATATGACTACTGTGCAAAGGGGCAATATTTATCAGCTGTAATGAAGGTTGTCTTTGCTTTTAGAAACAGTCGAGCCACAGCTTTTGTCCTCTTGAGGCTTTTAATTTGAAAGCCGCTGGCCGGAAATCATCGCTCGCGTGAGCGGACTTCACATTTCCTGGTGCGAATCGGAGGCGGTGGGAAACGGGAAGCAGGAACCAAAAAGAGAAGAAGAAGCGGCTATAATGAGACCGATGCTGCTGCGCTCGTCGTTCGGCTGCCTGACGACAGTTTTCGGCTCATTTTCTGCGCCTAGAAATAAAATCGTCACACAAGCAACAGTCGCACCTCATCTGTTTTATCTCAGAAAAACGATGCATTATCAAACCGAGGAGAGAGGACAGCCAAATTCTCCCGACTACCGGATTTATTTTAGTAAGTTTACACTTGACAGCATTGAAGACTCCATGATTCCCCCTTGTATTTCTGGGTATAACGGGGCTACCCACGTGTCCCTTGTAGTCACATGTAACTATCCTCCAAGTCGACCTCCAGGTCAAGGTAAACGTTTGACCTTTGAGCTCAGTATTGTCTTGACATTTTCTGCTCTTAACCCTTCAAGTAAGTCAAAACAGGCCAAGCATTACCCCCTGTGGTTAGCAGGTTGAAACAGCCCATACAAGCAGCAAGCTAGGCAGAAGTTAACTGAATGTCTAATTTACTTCCTGTTGTGTAACAATGAAAAGAAGAACTGGTATTTCATACGTGTCTTTCACATGTATCAGAACAGGCTAGTCCCATTAGAATTGTATTGTATGTGATACTAGAAGAAGGAAGCATGGAGACATTTCTGTCCTTGTTAATAATACATAATTAGTTTATGACGATAATAATGCAGCACAACAGCATTTTTTTTTCAAAATTTTCCTGCAAACTTGTTAATTTCATAACATTTAATGTAAGATTAAAATGTCCTGCCATCTTTTTCTAAAGGCATATTATTGTTATAGCTTGTAAGCAATATTTTTACTATTTCTGCCATGTATAAAGTAGCACAATTGAAATTTACTGAGTTAAGACCATTTAGATTTGCATTCAACTAACTTGTCATTTTAATGTGATACAGTGGAAAACAACTGCACATAAACTCCCAGTCCTACAGAGGAAAAACAAAGCTCAAGCCATCTTTTTTTGTAATAACAGCCTTTTAGAACATCAGTATAATCTACATTTATGTTTATTAGGGTTTTTACTTGCTAACAATCCGTTTGTTACTTCTCAGAAACAAAGGAAGGAAAATACATTTCACCATTCCATGACATTCCACTTTTAGCAGAGAGACCAGGTGACCAGGTGAGTTCTTCTACGGTAAGTTCCTGTCTTCATTTAGCTGTTATAAACAAAAGTAAACCACCAGTTCACCTCTTTATATTATCTTTCAACAGGACAATGGCGTGCCAGCTAAAAGACCCAAGCAGAATGAGAGCGAGGTACCACATTCAGACATTTAATGTCTGGTTTACTTGCTGAAAGCATTTACCCAAGCATTTACACCTTCCTTTTGTATTTTCAGGTACTTTTTAACATGGTAGTGGAGGTACCTCGCTGGTCAAATGCTAAAATGGAGGTAAGAAGGCCATTGGTGAAGCACCTTGCCTTAAGTATCATACCTGGCCTATAGCATCAGAGGAAATAGGGAGACATCAGGGGAGAAGGAATGTATGGCTGATGAATCAGCTGACGAAGAGGACAGTAAAATTTTTGTGCTTATTTAGCCACTTGTAGACAGGGATGAGGAAATCCACCTATGATATTTTCAGATGCCACTAGATTTGACAATTTGTTCATTGTCTGCAGCCATTTATCTGACACCATAGTGAACATGCTTGTAGATATTTAGGACTGGCAGCAACCTGCTACAGAGCGGACCAGTACCAGGGTTTACAATGGATACATGCCTCTGTATAGGTCCAGGACTACGTTAACATGGTGTATGCTGCTGCCTAGATCAAGCACTCAAGTATAAATCAGCCTTGAATGCTAGTCTGACTTAAGTGAAGATTGATATGTTTGAATTATACCACTTCAGGTATGCACCAACAGGGGAATCAAGTTCAGTCTACTAATATTATTTGTTCAAAGAATGAGGCATAGAAGTATCCTGAAGCTTTTCTATGTATTATTTAATGAGTTTAATGACTGACATCACAAGTTTTAACTGCACTTCTATCTAAATCTTTAAAAGTAGCCTGAATCTGCTTTTCTTGTAGCTAGCAAAAGTCAAAAGCTAAGGCTCTCTGTGGCATAGAGATGTAATTTTTGCCCTCTGATTGACAAATTTATCAAATCTAATGTATATACAAATAAATGCTTACCTTTCAAAATTGCTTTAATTTTCAGATTGCAACAAAGGAACCAATGAACCCAATCAAACAAGATGTGAAGAAAGGAAAGCTTCGGTATGTTGCAAACATATTTCCCCATAAAGGCTACATTTGGAACTATGGAGCACTCCCACAGGTGAGGCAACATCAGCACCTAAGCAAATAAGTCTTCTTATAGATTTATCTTTGGGGTTTGTATTGCCTTTTTAAGAGATAGAACAGTAGTTAGAGTGGAAAATCTGGGGGACAGAGTGGGGCTGTAGGTCAGAGTCAAGCCTGGGCTACCTCTTACAGAGCTTATGCCCTCTGTACATTTTTTTAGATAAATGTTTATCATCTGTGAACAGTATGCTGATCCTAGTGAAACATTTAGCTTTTCAAACCATTGATAAATTACTTTAACCCCTTCAACAGTTACATATGTTTGATGTAGACAGGAAAATTAATGTCTTGCATTTTTTTTTTAACTTTTCCTTGGAAAAGACATGGGAGGACCCAAACCACACAGATGAAGACACAAAGTGCTGCGGTGATAATGATCCAATTGATGTTTGTGAGATTGGCTCTCTGGTAAGACAACTGCAGATTTATCAATGAAGTGTCATTTTGGTTCATTTTCTGACTTTGAAATATTATTGCTTTCTTTGTCAGGTGTGTTCTCCAGGTCAGGTGATTCAAGTGAAAGTGCTTGGTGTTTTGGCTATGATTGATGAAGGAGAAATGGACTGGAAGGTCATTGCTATCAACTCTGAGGACCCAGATGCCAAAAGCCTTAATAGTGGGTTTTTCTCGTGGATCATATTATCTGAAAAAACTGACAGATCCACTTTATACCCTGGAAAATCAGTTTAGTAATCTTGTAAAGAAAACAGTCTCGTAAATTAGTATTTTTCTGGACTGTGTTCAGGAGTCAAAGTAAGAACAAAATGTCTGAAAGTCCTTCAGAAAACTAGCAACAAAAACGCATAACCAGAATTATTATTGTCAACATAGTTTTGTTTACATTCAACATTTCTTACCAAAGCATTGTCTATTCTGAAGGCCCTAGATACACATGATGTATTTTTATTTTGTCATTCTAAATTATTTTGGCTTTTTCAGAAGAAAAAAACAACGCAATTTCTTTTCGAGTTGAAATGATTATGCAACTATAAGTGTAATATTATTCAGTACAAGTACAGAAAAAATGGTTCCATTTATCTTATTCTGTTAATTTTTGTGATTCTCAGACATAGATGATGTTCGCAGGAGCCGGCCTGGCCATTTAGAGGCTACTGTGGACTGGTTTAGGAAATACAAAGTGCCTGATGGAAAGCCTGAGAACCAGTTTGGATTCAATGGGCAATTCAAAGACAAGGTATTGAGACATTTGGAGCTTCATATAGAGCACATGTATGAAACATGAGTTTGTCGTCAGAGTTTGCATCTCATTACACAGAGTAGTGTCCTCTTTTCTGACCTCCTTTGTCCTTTTGCAGGACTTTGCAGTTAAAATTATTAAATCCACACATGAGCACTGGAGGGCACTAGTGCAGAAGCAGACAAACAGTGGAGGGATTGACTGGTAAGTTGTTACGAGTAAATGATTAATTGTGTGATGATTGAGTGATTTGTACACAGACATTAGTGACTCTGTAAGTCTGATAAAAAACAATGACTTTCTGGTTTGTTCAGCAAAAATACCTCCTGCTGCGAGAGCCCTTTTAATTTCAGTTCAGAAGAGGCCAGTGGTTTGGTCAAGTTGGTAAGAACTTCCACTTATTAATGTTTTCATGACGGATGCAAAAATAGCAGTTGGAATAGTATTAGGATGAGACTTGATGGTTGTCATACATTTTGTTATTTTTGAAACTCTAGGCCCCTGCATTTGGCAGAGCACTTCCTGTGCCTCCAGAGGGTAAGTAAACAAAGATAGAACTGCACAATTTAATTTGTGGTGTTTGAATTTTTTTTTAGAGATTTATAGTTGAAAATGATTCTTCTCTTTTACAGTGGACAAGTGGCATTTTGTCTGAAGGCCTGAAGATATTCTTTTCGATGTATGAAATATGCAAATCTTGATCAAAAGGGGGAAAATTGACTTGGTTAAGGTTCTTGAAGATGTTTCACTTCTCCTGTGAAAGGCTTCACCCAAGGCCACCCATAAGGGGGGTGGGCACACTTAACTAAACCATTTTCAAAGTAATGTTTGACTTCATCGCTAGGCAGTGATGTGCACAAACGCGAGGATGCCAGAAAATTAAAAGAAAGAAAAATAGACAACTTTAATGGTAAATAATTACTCAATTGTGAAAAGGGTTAAAAATTGTCAAAAAGCAGCAGAAATTGGTAAAAACTGGTAAAAGAGCCGGCAGAATACAGGTATGGCAAAAATGGGTGTAAAGTGGAAAAACTGGAAAATAGGTGAAAAGTGGCATAAATGGGGGTTAAGTGGCAAAAGAGTGGCATTAAAGGGTGTAGCACATCATAAAGGGGTTAAAAGTAGCTAAAAAATGACAAAAATTGGTGTATAATGACTTAAATTGGTTAAAAAGGACAAAAAACAGCTAAAATAGGTTTTAAACAGCAAAAAGCGATAAGCAAAAATGGATGGACAAAGTGTTGAAAAGGAGTTAAAAAGTAGAATAAATTATTCCAACATCAGAACCCAGTAATAGTTAAACAAACTTTTCAGGTCCACAATGAGGTAACTGTTAGCCAGGATGCTAGCCTGTTCTTGAGGTCTTTCAGGGACCCAGCCAGTTCTGTTGGTGAGCTTCACCTCAGGCTGCTGACCGGAGTCAGCACTACAGTCAGTTTAGAACTGAAGAAGCCTTTCATAGGAGAGGTGAAATATTTTCAAGACCCTTGATCAAGCCCAGTTGCCTTTTTTTAAATCATTTTTTGGATAACCATGACTTGGATCAATGAAAAACTACACAGACAACATGGGAAGCAGATGCATTTTTTGCATGCAGCTGGATTTAATTTTTGTAAAGGACCCCTTCTGAGTTGTTTGATGTGCCATCTGTTTTAATGCCAGTGCATGGTCAGTATGAGACATTAGAGATCTCAAAGAACCATAAGTGAAAGTGTTTGTAACTGGCATTATCAATAAAAAAATCAATTAAGTGTTTAACATGGCTCCCAAATAGATGGTAACCTGGCCCCAGAATGGTCATCTTTCTACTAAATTGTAAATATTTCTTTTATGATTAGCATTTTTGGGGCCAGTGTCCAGGTCAGCCTTTGTATAAGACTGTAAGTTATGCTAATATTCTTTAATTTTCTTTCAAGATTGTAATCTGTTTGAACTGACCATTAAAAACACATTTTGTCATAAAGAACTCTATCCTGTATGGGCAAATAAAAAACAAGGTGAAACTGTTTCTTTACAGTTCCATTTGTACACATTTGAAACCCTTTAAATACGTTCAACAATGCACAGAAATGGGACATGATTATTGACTTGGAGCACCAGATGAAATCGCTTTAAATAAATATAAATTTTATTAAAAAAACACCCACATCTCAGCAATATCAGGAATGATATAATAAACAGCTTTCAAATAAACTGCATTCAGTACATTACAATACTTACAGTATTAATATCCATCCTTAATTCCTTTTTTGCAGCAAACCAAACTTCAGGAGAACAAGGGAAGCCTTAAAAATAAAACAGGAAAAAGTTGCACTTTTTTTATACCTTTAGTGTCTAACTGCAGAGACCAAGTGTGTATCAACTGCTAGCTGAACCTCTTGAGCTGAGCACATTTAGTGCACAAGTTAAGCCCAGAAAGTCATTCAAGTAATGTTGACTCACTCAGAAACACTCCGAAGCATCTTCAAGTATGGCTATGCTTTTAAACCCGCTATATCTTAGACACCTCTCCTCTCTCAACCACGACCTGCTACCTTAGCTGGGTTCTGTACAACAAAATTTGACTTTTTTTGTAGATTTATTTTACAAAACTGGAACAGGTAAAAAAGAAACTAGAACCTCTAATGTCTGAGTGGACATGATTCTATTACTGTAAACATTGCTGTGAAAGTTAGCACAAATTTTACAAAGACTTCCTGGATTATCTAACCGTGATCATTCTTTTAAACCTGAAAGAGCCAGAGGGATATTTGAAGATATGATGAGAATCGCTGCTAGAGGTGCTGCGGATCAATTAGAAGGACCTGCATCAGCATGAAAGAATGAGTTGTATCACAGAATACTGTAATACAGGTTCTTGGTATGTACAATGTGACATAATTTATTTTTAACACATTTACAATTTGTTTAAATAAAATGTTTTGCAATTTTTTTATTACATAATTTTTCCTGAAAAGAAATGAAGTGCTTTCAGAAACTGAGATTATTATGAAGGGGGAAAGTTACTACAACATGACAATCATTCAATTATACACCACGTCAAAAAATCAAAAGGGCAGGGAAATGAATTTTACAATTGCTTAGTGGTTATAAATAAATTTAACTATTAACAGGCACAAGATTGTGCAATTACCTTATTTGCTGCCCTGGTCTTGCCTTATAGCTAAAGCAAACTTTGCTTTTTATTTAGTCATCATTATTTCCCTTTAACCAACTCAGTGCATATATTTTAAAATTACATTTAAAAGTTCACCACCTTTCTAGTGGCTTAAATTTAAATTAAAAGTTGAGGGACAGTTTCTTTTTATTTTTTCCTCAGAAGTTTTGTGTGTAGTAGCTATAGAAAAAGATACGTGGATTCAGGATGCAATGGCAAGCACCTGAATGAGAAAATGTCAAGATGAAAACAGTCAGTGAGGATGTAAAAAGTTGAAATTGACATTAAAAATGTCCCTGAATTTACAGTAACATCAAAGATTCAAGTTCAAGTAATACTTTCTACGGGATTGTTTAGAAAGCAAGAAATGAACTTTTATGCCTTTTGGTGGCCTGAAGCTAAGCTGTTATAAACACTTTAAAAGTAACACACAAAGGAAGAAAAAATATGTTTTTATCCTATTGCCAAAATATTTTTGAGGTATATGACAGGTCTGTACTTTACATTATTTATAAGCTTTCTCATTGCCCAGAGTCTCACATTGTATGTTTCTAGTGGGTTGTATAGCACCTCATGATATAAAAGAAGTTGAAACCCAAAGAAATACAATGAAATAGGCTGTTAGCATTCTTTACAACACAAAATCCAGAACAGTAATTCCAAAAGGGAAATTAACTTACTGTACAAATCTCATCTTTATATCTTACAGTTAGATTGCAATAATTAAAGACCCCACAGCAAGCCAGCTGCCCTCTGAAACTGACGCTGAGCTTACCCTGTTTTATGTTCCTCAGTGTAGAAAAAGCACATTAACTAAGCACCACAGACATAAAAACTACATGAAATATTCACAGTCCAGGTTTGTTCATTGAACCTAAGGTAAGGAACATTAAAAACAGTCGCTGACAACAAAAGTGAGCCTTGAAAAAAACTAAATCAACACCACTGTCATTGTTCTTCCTCAAAATGTTAAAAATTCACCATTAAAATGGCTCAATTTACAGTATAAATGACATAAGAAAGTGAGAGAACTATGTGAGAGAAGCACCAGAACTGATGGTTTTAAAAACTGTTCTTGCATGAACGCTATGTCATCATTTCATTAACTGATATTTTGAAATTAAACATTATCTCTGTAGGGTCACAGTAAAACCTTTTTCAAATTCAAAGGTATTGCCAAATCATTTAACTTGATTATTAAAAGTGCTTGAAGAAACACTGACTTGCCATAAATCATTCCTATGCTGATGATTTAACAGTAGAGTTGTATGTTTTACTGTCCTGTTGAAACAAGTAACCGTCAGTCCTTGAGTGAATTGTGTTAATAGTGTGAAGGCATTAATTTAAAATAGAATAAATGAAAATATAAACTCATTTTAGCACCTTAAATGTTGATGTTTACAAAGTCAGTGCCAAGATGGCATCTCCAAAATTTTGTAAGAAAAATAAAGCCACCAAAAATGAAACTTTGTTTCCATTAAAAAAATAGGTCCATGTGTGTCAGAGTGAAAGCACCAGAGATTTTGACAGTATGTAATTGCAAAGAAATAAGTACATCCCTAGTAGTCAACTGGTAAAGCTTGATTGTTAAGAGGATGAAAGACGTTCTCGTCTGATCTTAAGTTCCTGTGCATCACTGTGGCTAACGTACAGAAAGGAGTGTATGGACAAGGCCAGTGGTGCTTGTGGTCTTTGTCTTAAATACCCCCTTCAGTTTTTTTCTTCTTCATGAATATTTTCTACACAAACTGGCTGTAAGGCCCTGTGACCTTTGTGAAGGCGTATGGAGATGAACTGACATAAGTGTTTGTTGTGCATGACAAGGAGCCCTCCATAAGTGCCTGAATAAAACGCTTGTACGGAGGTGTTCCTGTGGTTTCTGATGATTCCTGGTGCTCTCGCTTCACCCCTTTCTTGTTGCTCTTGCTAGGTGTCCCCTCACCCCCGTTCCTCTCTGCATCCTCTTCCTTCTCCCGAGCCTTTTCAGCCATTTTGGCTTCCCACAGCGCCAAACCATGCTTGGCTTCATTCATATTTTTGTGCTGGTAAAAGACTAGGGAAATTCGTGTTGGATGGTTGCGATTGGGATATTTAAGGGGTGTTGTGGCATGGAGCTCCCGTTTTGCACACTCGATAAGGACTGAGCCATGTGTCGGTGCCACCGCCACACCACCAATCTCAGGGTCTAAGAAGTTGTGCTCATTGTCTGACCACATCTCAGGCTTTTGTGGGGTTGTGGGTGTCTGAGGTGTTCCAGGCTCTGGCTTGATACCATTAGGTATGCCTAACCCCAACTGTGTGTCAGGGTTTAAACACCCGCCACTTAATTGCGCAGAAAGCATTTGTGGGCGTGGTGCACCCATCTCTGTTTTGATATGCATATGGAAAGGATCTTGGCCTGGGGTTAAGATTTGAGAGCTCTGAGAAAGGTATGGATTTGGGTATCCTCCAAACTGGTTACCTTTGTTCATAGCAGCTGTGTACTCCAGACCTCCATGGGCTGAGGGTGCTCTTGAGAGGGGATCCATGAACTGAGGATCAGGGGCTCCACTGGGACCAAAGGGAGGAAAAGGTCTCATGGGGTGTACTGGCCTCATGCTGCAGGCATTGTAGCCATTGGCCTGTAAAGCTGGCTCACCGTACCTTGGTGGATAATTGACCTCGTAACGTTTATGTACACCGTACTGCTGCTCTGTGTAAAGGGCTGGCCGCTGTTGTTGATACATGTCGAGGTGCTTTGGGTTTGAAGCATAATATGGATGGTAATTGTCAAGGGGCATTCCTCCATTAGACTGATATCCTGGGTATGGGCGATTTGATCCATTCATGTAGGAGTTTGGTACATGGAGCGGGGAGGGGTAAGGGCTGGCTGGTGTTGGTGGCTGAGGGGGGTACATGCTTCCTGGCTTGGAAGTGCTTGGAAAAGATCCAGGTTGGTTGGGGAAGGTGGGGTACCTGGGTGTATTTTTCGAGCCAGGATAGGGAGGAAGAATACTCTGGTGCTGCTGTTGCTGATGATGGTCCCCAAAGGGGTGTGTTCGTTGACCTGGCTGTAGAGTGGCTCCTACAGCACCTGGAATAATACCTTGAAAACAAATGTACTATGTTAGCAAGTTGTTTCAACCAAGAGATTCTATATTGTAGATACACAAATTACCTGTCATAGTAGTGCTCTGAGTGGTATTATCGTAAGTGCCAGCTTTGGACTTGGCCAGATGGGCCTTCTCTGCTTTATCATCAGTGTTGTCCAACATGGCATTCTTGTTGGCAGCTGCCTTCTTAGCATCCAGCTTTTTCTGTCGGCAAGATTTGGCAGGTTCTGCAAGCATGCGCACCTGGCGGCGGAAGGCACTGAGGACTTGGATGGCGCCTGATTTGATTTTCTCCTGCTGACCCTCCTCACTTCCAAATTCATCAGTGTTGGAAGCTTTATAGAGGGGCAGTACATGAAGCTGCTCATCCTCTGGTATCTTCCCAATCTCTCTGTTATCCTCCTTTGTTAATGTACAAACCTGTTAAATAAAGCATGACTTAATACTTTTTCCTGCGAATTTTACATTAAAAAAAAAATGTCTTGGCTTTGTAAATACCTAGAACAACAAAACAAAACAGAAGTGTCAGCCTTAAAAATGTAAAGATCCAAAATCAAGCTTACCACAGTGCTGCCGCCCTGCATGTTGTGAAGATCTCTATGAGCATGAGCACAGAAGTCCAGACAGGCAGTCACTCCAGAGAAGGGTCGACCCTCCTTGAGCCCTAGACGACAGTCTGGTGCCCTGTGTTCATGTTCCACCTGTGTCCAGCAAAACATAAGGCAATTTTAGTTACTCCTGAATCTCTTAAAACTGCTGCAGCTCTAGTATACTGGGGCTTTCAAACCATTTTGAGCTTGCACTTGATTTAAGAAATCATTTTGGATTTTAAGAACCAGGACAAACTTCTTCAATAATGTAAAGATGTTTTTGATGTAACTAACCTGGTTTCCATATGCTTCTGGTGCCAAAGTTTTATACAAGGGAGCCAATAAGGTTGCCAGATTCTGGAAATTGCTCTCAATTTTCTCCTCCTGAAAGACAAAGATTTGCAGTTTCAAGTTGGTATAATAATTAGGCGTTAACAAAGCTTACTATGGTTCACGTTAAGATTGATTTCTCTAATCGTCATTACTTACCTCTCTCATATCATCTCCCAGCAGCTTAAATTTTCTTGGCATTTTACTGCGGGCAAATTTGCAGCCATTGTAATACATGCTCCAGGAGCAGCCAAAGGAGAAAGAGGCTCCACAAGCCTCTGTGTCTAACCCTTGACATGCACATGTCCTCCTAAAGAAGAGAACGAAAAAACAAGCCAAGAAAAAATATGTGAATAGGTTACTTTGGTGTCTTTTATTTTGTTTGTTTGAGAATCAGTGAGAAATTCGTGTCTCTTGATGTGATCCAAAATCAGAAGTAGGTCTGAAAAATTAAAATAATTAAATTTCCCTTTATACAAAAAGCAGGATTAACTTGATTGTGATTTGCTCCTTTGTTAAAGGGGAAAATATCAGTAGGATGCCTAGTTTTACACTAAAACAGTCATCAGGTGAAATTTATCTGAGCATGTTCTTCAATTGTGTCTAACTTTATATTGATACAATTTTAAGCCTGTTAGTGATGAACTTGTCCTAAATGCTTTTTATGTAGCCCTGGTATTGTTAAAAATATTTTGCATGAATTCAGATTTTATAAATGGCCATTTATACCTTAAACCACCATGCAGGTGAAACTGTCCCCACAAAAACCATTGATTTTCCCTCTGTTTTATTCTGTTAGATAACCTGTAGACGTTGCTATCGAAACATGTTTTCTCTGTGGCTGCACTGCTTAATCAGAGGTCATATATCAACCTTCAGCATGGGTTCTACAGGCTGAAAAAAGATCTATATTGTGAAATGCCATTGGGTTTGCTCAGTGTTTTGAGTGAAGAGAAATCTGATGTTGGTGAAGTACAAGGACTGAGTGATCAGTCCTAAGATAATATTGGACGTGACAGTTCATCATCTCACAGTGATCCTGTTTTCCTTCTGTTGTTAATGAGTTGGTAGTCGTCTCTGGTTAAGTAACAGTTCTTGATCAGTACTTTTCATTAAGTAAATGCACTCTAATAATGGGTAGATTTTACCTCCTGGCTGTTTTAAGTATACAGAAATTCCTGTTGGTTCTCGTGTTAAAACCTGTGATATTTTTACTTACTCCTCATTGAGAGCACATCGTCTCTGGGTGAGGGCTCCATGCTTTCTCAGAGTTTCACTGAGTTCGAGGTAGAGGCGGTCGGCCAGGCTGGGAAGGATGCCCTCCCACACAAGAATTACCACAATGATGCAGGCTGTGTCACAAGTGTGACCAGAACGTTCACGCACCAACACCAGCAGCTTTTCCTCCACGCTGGCTCGTCGAATTACCTGGAACGTAATATATAGATATATATATATATAAACTTGTGCACATGGAGGCATCTGAGGTCATATAAAAAGCAGTCAATGAAAAATTGACTCACCCATTTGGCTATGGGACACCCTTGTGTACTTTTCCCTTCCTTGCCAGTGTATACTACTTTTTCAATTCTGATGGCACGACCTGTTAGACCAGACCTTCAAAGGAGAAGACAAACTTCAAAGTTATCATGAGTAATTTAGTACCCAGTTGCTATTTAACAGTAATTTTTTTAAGAAATCAGATTTACAAACTATAAATGTTGACCTTTTCTCCATCTTTTCCCGTATACTGGCAACGTTCGGAGCTGACCCCAAGTGAGTGTAGTACGGGCCTTCATCCTTCTCACTTATTTGTTCTAAATTTCATAGAAGAGCAAATGTAAATATTTACAGTCCAACTGAGCAATATTAGAGACTGAAATTATGATACTCACCAACACAGTGGCATGATGCAATCTCGTATTGTGTTTTCAAAGGGGTATCCAATAGATTCTTTATAGGCGTGTCTAATAGCTTCATAGGAGAGTCCATAAAGCTTTGTAGCAGGTGTTCCTTCTTTGGGGTCGAATCAGGGGGTTTCTTTAGTGCTACATTGGCCAAAGGAGCTGTAGACAATTCTGCCCCATTCAGGTCAGTGTTGGTTGACAGGATTGTTACAGGCCCAGAGGATTCCACCTTGACCTTATTTGATGAATTTATGACGAGAGATTTCCTCTCAAACACAGGTGAAAGCTGGTACTGCCTGAGGCTTTGTTCCATAGATGCCAAGATGTTTCCCGGTCTCTTGCTTTGCTCGCACAAAGATTCTTGATTCTCTTGCTTAATTTGCATCCCACCTATGCCTGCATCTTGCGTCCTTAATTGCTGATCATGCTGCTGTGAAACAGGCACCTCAAATCTGGGTCCATTCTCCATTTTTATGGCTCTTAAGCCATGTTTAGTGTCAATGAGGGCATGAGGGGGATGTGGAGGGCCGTGGCGCTCTTGTCTTTGTAACAAATGCATGCGCAGGGCTGCATGTCGCTGAAAGTCTCCATGAGGACTTGGGGGTCCCAGAGGTAGTCGAGTTCCTCTTTGGAACTGAGAGCACGATCCCTTCAGCTGCTGTTCAGTTTTAGGATACATCTGTGTTGATACCTGTTGGTTCAAAATGCTTTGTGGTAAGTGAGACTGTGGCTGTGTAGAAGTCTGTGAGATGTCCATGTGGTTGGGCTGTTGACAGTGGTTGCTTGGTCGCTGTGGTTGAAATGGCTTGAGGTTACTGGTGCCTGAGTTAGGTGGATAATGCCTTTGTTGTTGTAGTTGTTGCATCTCTGTTGTGTTATTGTAAGTGAACATTGCATGGTCATTGTGCTGCATTTGTTGGTTATTGGACTGAGTAGAATTATTTCCAAGAGGAGGGTTCTGTTTCAGCTGGTGCTGACCTGGCTGGGGTTGACTATGAGGTCTATAATTGGGAGACTTGAGTTGCTGCCCTTCATATTGGGGTGGTTGGGACAGGGGGCGCTGGAGATTACAGTGCTGTTGTTGCTGCTGTTGCTGCGTTGCAAAAAACCCGGGTGACAGTATTTCCCGCAGGTCAGGATCTTCACATAAGTGCTCTGACTGCATTTGGGTGTGGAAGCGGCTGTCTATTTGCGGATTTTGGGGGAAATTTCTCTGCTCTGGCATCTCCTGGGATCCAGGCTGCTGCATTTGAGGTACTTTTGAGTTTGATTGCTGCCACTCAGGGGCAGTGTTGTGCTGGGGTGTAACACAGTGGGTCTGGACAGGGAGATGGTCCTGCTGTTGCTGCTGGTAGCTGTTGGACCCCTGGCTGCTCTCTGTGTAAACTCCCTGTGTCTGGAATCTTTGCAACTGATTTTGCTCTAACACCTGGCAGTGAACCTGGGGGTTAGCGGTCTGCTTCTCTGACTGAGACTGAGGGAAGCCCCGCCACATGCCCTGCTCCTGTGCCTGTGTTGATGGGCCACTTGCTGGTGTCTGCTGGGAATTTGAAGAGTTCATCTCCATCCAGTTGTTCTGGTGGGGAGTAGATAACAAGTTGGCTCTCTGCTGAGATGTGTTCTCCATTCCCTTTTCTGATCCAGCGTGATGTAGCTGCTGGTGACTGGGCCCAATTGACCCCATGCTGTCAGCTCCATGTGGGGTTCCACCATTTTGGCTTAAGGTGTTGGGTTTTTTCCCATATTGAAGGCCCCTGCCAGTGCCATGATGCTGATGCTGACTACTCCCTGGTTCCTCCTTTTCATATAAACCTTGGGGATTTTTCTCATCTTGATAGCACTGTTGGCCATTTTGATGTTGTGAGCCATTGGCTCTAGTTGGGATCATGCCAGGTAGATGACCCAAAGGGAGCTCCTTACCAGGGTAAGATGGTGGCTGCTGCTGATGCTGTTGGGGGTGCTGGTGGTCTGCTTCAAAATTGTCAGAGTAGCCATTCGCCAAATAGTTTACAGAGTTATAATTGTCGCCCCCTTCAACATTGCTTGTTCCCACATCTTGCTGTGAGTCAGGGTCCTGATCTGAATTGGGAAGCCTTGAGGTTAAAGATGGGGGTTGAGCACCTTCATGAGGTGGTTTGTTAGTCGTTGAACCATTAACAGCATCTAGCTGAGGCCTTGACGTTTGGGGTGCAATTGATACTTGCTCAGGATAATATTGGGATAAAGTTTTCTCTAAAAGATCACCTGGAGTGCTTTCTATGGTTGAGGGGGATGAAACAGCACCATTTTGAATTGGAACTTGTTTATTTCTTGGTAAACTAAAGATATCTCCATTAGGAAAATTGTAATTTCTCTTGTCTAACTTAATCTCTATATGTGGGGTATTGCATTCAAATTCCATCTTTGTCATCTCAGAAAAGTTATCCAACAAACTGGAGCCTAAGTCATCATTTCCTGTAATCTCTGAATTTTCTTTGAGTTTCTTGGATTGATGGACCAGTAAGGACTGCTCAGTTAGTGCATTCTTCAACTCTCCATTGATCAAATCTCCATTTACGATGTAGGATCCTTGATCGAACAGCCCATGCACTGAAGCAGGGCTGTTACAGGTCTCCCTCTGCCTCTTCATGGAGTTGGTACCTGCACCGGGCTTGTAATGGTTCCAGTCGGTATCCCCAGAATCTCCCTCAGAAGACTGGCCTCCATTCTGGAGTTTGTGAGAGATGTGAGATGAGCCAAATTGTGCTAACATCAAACTTTCTTCCGTCTCATGTCTGGCTTTTTCTGTTTCCATCTGGCCTGCTCAGAGTCCATCCACAGGGCTGCCCTCTGTCCGTCCTGCAAGGCAGAAAGATTGAGATCAGTATCTTGTATCATCTAGTGTTTTTTAACAACACCTGAATGAATTGAAGATGCATTGAGATCAGGATAGGTTGTAAACATGTAGATTCAAGTAGAGAAAAGGAAAAGTGTCCTTTCTTTTGCTGGATAATCAAATTCTGTGCACATCAGATACATTTGGATATTATACATTTTAATGAGAACAACCAGGCATCACCTTGGACTTCAACAAGTAAATTTAATGTACTCTAGTCTTTCTTTAGTTTTACTATTGGGTCCTGCATGGCCCTGCACCTTGTGATACTTTATCATGGTCTCTAGTACTGAGTAAAGCTATGGATGTCATGCATGTCAGCCGGATAGCAATGTGTGTGATCTGAAAGGGATCCTATCATGGACTTGAATTCATCCTCAGTATCATTGCAGTCACCACCCCCAAAAGACAACAACCAGAGAGTGAGCAAAGAGATAGAAATGTGAACCAGAGTTTATTGCATGATGATTGCTGATAGTCCACGAGGACAAATGTTGGTAACCCCTGGTCTAGAGGTCAGTCATATTTTCATTCAAAATAGTGCTAAACACTGTATTTTGTCTGTTGAAGGTTCCCATCTTGCAATGAAAACTTCAATTCCTGTTATGTATGTAAACAGTAAATCTCAAAATATCAAACAAGGGCAAATGTTTACTGTTGCCCACATTACAAATAGTATTCATTGTTTAACTTTATGGATCCACCTTAACTGCTCTTTAAATAGCCTCAGATGATATATTAGATTTAAATGAATTGACCTGCAATTTTCCTTTTTTCAATACAAGTGTGATTGATCCCCCACAAAAATGTTGGCCTCTGTTCATCAAATTTTGGTAAAGAATAAATGTTGGCCATGACCATGTTGGTCATAATGTTTGAAAGGAATATATGAATATGTAAAAGGAAGCACAACCATTGTTGATTTAGGGCAATAGGATTGAAGGTTAATGTCCCAGATGGTAGATAGGAGGAGGAGTTGGCTGCTCGTCAGCTGTTCAGTCTTGGTATTCCTCACCCTACACAAGCTGTAATGTCAAATATGCAAATACAATTGTATGTTTGAATCTTTTGAATTGTGAGCTTTGTGACATGTAAGTCCTAACCCTAATGAATGCAGAACAAAATATCACCCACATATTTTTCCCCAGTCTGATACAGACCTATACAAACCTCAAAACACCATTGGTGACAAAACTGAAGTACATAATTATTACTCTGATGAGTTTGTTGCTGTTACCTTCTTTTTACAACAGAGTAATAGGACACAATAAGTAGATTATCAACAAACATTAAGACTTTCTTTGAATGTAAATGAAAATGTAGCCACTTAAAGCTAACAGTTTAATAAAGTAATGCAAAGTAATGCATGGTAAATGACATCTAAGCACAGGGTTAAGCAGCAAACAAAGCCTCTGGTTTCATTTGTGCTTTCCTGCTCTCTCTCTGCCAACAGCAAACAGACTCCAGTGATTCCAGTACAACATTGATTTTCGTCTGCCTCCCTCAATTATTAATGCATGTCACATCCGCAGCATCTGCAAAACAATTGCAGTGTGCAGGGACAAAGAGCCGCAGTCTAATCCATCATAATTACATGTCACACTCCTCCAGATAATAAAGGAATGGGCAGCTGAAGAGCAGCAATAGATGTCTGGATTCAGTTTTAAATGTTAGAGTGTTTGAGCTGCTGTTCAGCTGCTTTGCAGAAGGGAGTAACTGAATAAAATGATTGTCAATTCAGTCATATATAGTGTGTTGTAAAACCTGCTCATGTTAATTGGACTTCATTTTCCTCCCAAAAAGCAACGTTTTTGTGCATGTATGTTAATACCTCAGTGTATTTAAGTGGTTTGAAAAGAAAAAAACACAAGCTTTACTTTTTTAGTCTTTGTTCATAAACAATGCCTGACCTTCTTTTCAGGCATATGTGCCAGTAGAAATTTAACCATATCAAAATTCCATGTCACCATTATAGTGAATTGAAATATCATGGTTATCGATATGATGGATTTATTAACAATGACATCATATTGATTACCATGGTATTTACAATTTGCTGAAAATGTTCAAAAATCCCTGACATGCTGTATGAATCATTCATCAAGTTCACCTTGGACGTCCTTGCATAAACATTGAAATATTAACATGTTAAAAGTGTGGATGCATGACTTTATCTGCATTATATTGTTATTGCAGATGTTAGCTTAAAAAGTTCATTATCAGGGCTCAGATGGCCTAGTGGAAAGGTAGAGCCCCATGTATGCAGGTGGCCTGGGCTTAAGTCTGGCCTGTGGCTCTTTCACTGCATGTCATTCCCAACTCTCTCATCCCTGTTTCTGGCTTAAACCCCTGTCCCGTCTCTCAAATAAAGGCAAAAAAGTCCCAAGAAATAATATCAATAATGTTGTTAAAGCAAGCGCCCATATACAGAGGATATAGTCCTTAACACACTGGTCGATAGATTGATTCCTGGCCATGTCTTCCCCCACTAAAAATGCATATTAAGGGCTGCAGTTTTCGGTCTGAACTACATTTTTGTGTTGGTATTGGCTGGAATTTGGAAATACTGACACATCAGATATCACTGTACTTTGATACTTTTTTGATAGTACTTGCCTGAAACAATATATTATTTTATGTTTGATAGTACAGAAAACCACCTAATTTACTCAAGAAAAAAGCAGATATATACAGTCTTATTTTCAACCTAACGCTGTAGAGAGAACGAGAGACGGTGCCATGGTAGTCCCAAACAAAGCATTGATACAGAGAAATCAGTTCTTTTCTGGTTGGTGGTTTCACAGCACTAAAGCCAGGAAGAACTACTGTAAACAAAAATATAAACTAAGAAAAGAGCAGGATTTTGTTTGATGACTGCTAAGACAGTACAGTGCTATGGTGCTGACAGATAGAGAGCAGAGGAGAGAGACAGCGGCGTTTCCTCATCCTTAAAAGTGGGGCTGGGAAATTAATCCAAAAATTAGGTTAGATCGCAATATGTCCTGCAATTTTAAAATAGCAGATCGTGCAGTTTTTCTTCAAACTGAAATATGTGTCAAAATACCAGTTTAGAGTTTAGAGATGTGTTCTACACATTATGCATATATTCAAGAGTTTTTCAGATTATTTTACAAAAAAAATCTACTTTTCTTGTTTGTGAGTGCTTTGTTAAATTGACAATGTCATAAAAATGATTATTCTCTTCAATACAATAGCTGATATCAAGTTTGCAATACGATTCAAAATAAATGCAATTTCATGTTCTTCAAAAATCTTTCAGCTCTAGTTCAGTCTATATACTTTTGTGCTGGTTATGATAAATACACATTTAAACTTTGTGTTTAATGAAAAATACTCAAGAGGAGGAAGTTAAAATTAATTGCATTTTAAATCACAATATTGGGAAAAAAAAACCAATCAAATTATTTTCCCAAATCATTCTGCGCTATTTTAAAGCTGTTTTTTTTTTTTCATCCAAAGACGACCTGTGGATGTTTATTTTTTCAATTCAGCTTGGTAAACAGCCTACTTTGCATGCAGTTAAACAGTTAAAATTGAATCTTAAATTTGCTGGTGCAAGATTCATGAGTCTGTATGACAAATTACTTTTCATTTTTCATAAACACTGGCCAGAAATCCTGGTCAGACGTCCTTTTAAAACTGGAGCCTCCCACCACTAGTAGGCGCTGTAGCTTCAGTTAATGGCCACTGCTTTTTCTGTCAGAGCTGCATGAAGCCTCAAGGAGGATATGTGTGTACCAAGGAAGTGTGTTTCTAGTAAGGTTACAGTTTTCATGTATTTCCAAGAGACAGGCCTGTGTATTTGAAAGAGCGTGCAACTGTCTTGATTGATGTTCTTTGAAACTTTAATTTACCGAACACTGCATGCACTAAAAAGCAGTAAATAATGTCTGTCTGTGGACCTCTGAGTGAATTCTCTGGTCGAAACTTCTCCTGTTATGGTTTGCTATACAAGCTTTGAAAACATAATTGGAACCAGCTTTAGATTCCCACAAAGGCCCTCCTGTTAATGTAAACTCTCTATATGATCACTGTGGGTACTGGATGATGTTTTTGGGGGGAAAGGAAAAATGAATAAATATTTTAGGTAATTTGGCATGTTTCATTTAGCATAATCTTGATGTGGCTGATGGTAACATCTGGAAGTGTTTACAGCTGCTTATGAAACTAGCAGATGAGATTTTTCTTTAAAAATGTTGATATAAGTGAACCATATCAGCCAGACAAGTATGGACTTTTTTATCTCTATTTTTATACATGCTTCAGTTAGATTTGACTTGAAACAAACTGTAAATAGACAGGATCGTTACTCAGAATGTCTTCAATCTAAAGTAAAAGTTTTCAGAAAGTTGTACAGCTTATTGCGATTCAAGACCCCAGCCACCTTTTTCACCTCAACGACTATGTTATAGTCGTGTTTCTATATTTCCTTAGCATCAGCAGTGACTGTAAAGGATGCAGAAAAAGTCACCGTCTTGCCATTGTGGCCCGCTCAACCATCTTGAACAAGATAATCACACAGGACGCTGTCAGACTAAACTCTGGCCAGGCAAACGAGCTGGTAGACATAATCATCTCCCTCTCAGCCAATCACCCCTCTAGGACATTAGCAGCCCTCCAGACCCCCAAAGTTAGAGTGCTAAATCTCTCACTAACGAGCCAAGCTGTTACAAGAGTGTCTGGAAGCTCCCACTGTTGTCACAGCGGAGCAACCAGCTGCCTGTTAGCAGGTGGAGGAAGGAGGCAGCACACCGTTAACAAAGACAGCTCTCAGGTCAATGGCTGGGGTGAAAGGGCCTCCGAGGTGTCTTTTACTGTGAGTGCTAAGAAAAGAGCGGGAAGCTCTCCTCCCAGATACCAACTGTCTTGTTTTTAGGTTGATATAAGTACATTTTTGTGGTTATTGCACAGCATCATAAAACATAAGAGTAGAAAAGTTCATAAACTCATGTTTGTAAAACAATGACAAAGTTGTAGAATTACCTAGCTTCTCTGGGAAAGCATTTCTAAGAACTTGTTCAGATGAATATTTAAGAGGATTACAGAATTATGTAGGTCATGTCTGATTTAAAAACACCCCCAAATGTTCCCTCATGTAATGGCTTAAACAGATGATTTCTTAATTTTGTAGCACAACAGAACATAGCCCAACCGGGCCAATGTAGGTGAAATTATTAAATGCCCTTAAACAACCTGAGACTCATTCTGTTGCAAAGGTAAAAAGTGTCTGAGGACTGAGATATGCACAGACAGTCATGGAGCCTGAAAATGAAGAGTCTAATAAGCTGCTCAGGCAACAAGTTGCAGGACTAATCTGCCTTTTAGCGCTGTCAGACACAGACGCATGTTATGTGCCACAGTGGGATACCACCATCAGCAATGTAATCAGAAGTGACACCAAGCCTCTTTATGATTATGTCAAAGTTATTGAAATTGAAATGTGTTATTTTGACAAATGAGAACAGGGAAACCACGGGGAAGCGGTGAAACACGGACAGCATAACTTGATGAATGGCAAACGTACTTTGCATTCAGAAGACATCTTCATTCATATCACAGAACTTTCCATGTTCTGGTCTGGAGCGTGTCTGCTCATTTAGCTACTTTGTAGCTTTGGTGTCTGTTAGCTTGTTTGGAAGAATCAGATTAGATGATTATGACTGATTATGAACTGAATTTTGAAGAAGCGTTGACATTTTCTGCAGTTTTCATTCATCTTGACTGCCTTCAGGTAATAGTCCAACACAGTGTTTGCAACCTTTCAAACAGGCCAACACTGTACATTACTATGACTGCAAAGAGATTCATTTAGTTATGAAATTAAAAAGATAAGACAATTTAAATGCCTTTAGCTTGATTTCTAGACATTTTATGCTCTTGTTTAAGTTTAAATTAAACCTTTTCAATTGTATTTTATCGTCTTGTCTTGAACCTGCAGCACTTCGATCAACTGAGGTTGTTTTGAATGTGCTGTAAAAATAAATTTGACTTGACTGAACCAGTGTAAGCCTACACATTTGATGACCTCAAAGCTGATGTGATTTTGGGGAAAGTACATTTTAGAGAATTCTGATTATTTACACTGGTATACTGTCATCAATCCAACAAAGCCATATTTAGCATTGCAATCACTTTGTGTGGAAAATATGATTTTAAACTTATATCTTCAAAAACAGCTTTTGTTTGATGTCAGTAGGTCAGTTAGAACAGGAAACGTGATTGTTGAATTTGATATGAAAATGTATTTTACAAATAGGTTAAATACAGTGTTCCAAAACTGTACCAGGGGGTCCACAGAGTCTTGATTAGTACCAAACGTTGATAAATCAATTAAGTCAAAATTAATGCTTTTAAAAAGTATTAAAAAGTCTCAAAAGACTTAAATTTCCTAAATGAAAGACTTTAAGGTCTTAAATTTGGTCATTTTTAGTAATCTAATAAGGTTGTAGGCTTTACAGTGCTCAAAGTCATAATTAAAGAATGTTATAATTATCTTGAAATGGGGAATTGTACCTACTTCTAGACTGAGGTGTAACTTCCTTGAGACCACTTAAGAAAAAAGACCTTCCATTTAGCTACCTTACCGTATTTGTTTTTCTTATAGTCTTACCTCGAAAATTTCCAAGAAGCCTAATTCACATTCAATTGGAAGAACTACAGACACTTTCTTGTCTTTGTTGTCACTTTTTTTCCTAACTACTGGCACAAACGTACATAACTGTGTTTTTATTGTAATGGGTTAGAAAGTGAAGTTGCAATAGTCTTAAAATGTATGGCAAGGGTCCTGAAAAAGGGATTAAAAAGTATTAAATTTTATGTCAAATTTTCTGTAAATACCCCATGTATAAGACTGGCACTTGTAATGATGTTCATAAAACAATGAACAGTGGGAAAGTTTAAAATGGAAAAACACATACATGTATTTATGTAACTGGATTTTTCTGCATTTATCTTGATTTCGGTTCACTCCGTAATTCAGTTGCATCAGTTTGGTAACCTTCACAGTCTTGGAATGGAAAGAATACCATATTGTTCTCTATATACTTAAGTTCAGAAATTATTTAAGATAAGGCATTGTCTAGTGCAGAAAAATGGCTATATGTATTCTGTGTAAAAACAATCATTTTTAGCTTGATATATGTAATTTAACCACTCTTATGTGTACGTTTACAACATTTTCCTAGAGGATCCGGCTGCAGACTTCTGGGCTCACTGTTGCAGACCCAAAATGCCCCAGACCTCCACAATGAGACGACCTCAACCGTGGGGCGGGAAGTGACGTACGTTTCCCAAGCCAGAACCAGAATGCTGTACTGAATGATGTACATTTTCCTCCTGCTGTCAGAGGTTGCAGTAACTGGCTTTTTTTCCACAACAATAGACATTAATGAATAAAAATCAAAAATGTACTGAGAGGGTTAAATTTGAATTTAACTCTTAACAAACTAAGGAAAACTCAAGGAGGGTTAGGGTTATGCACCGAAACCCTAAAGGTTAGGGAAGGGGGAGAGATACGCTTTTTTTTTTAATTTTCAAAAATCCATTTATGATTTTTGTGTGTTTTTTGAAGGTCTTCTATCTAGCACAGTAAGTATCACAGTAAAAAAAATAGTTTTTGTTTCATAAAGCTGAGGTCGTGCTGAAAAAATAGTACCAAACATGATTGTGGTAAACATTTTCTGAGTGCTTTGTATTGTCAAAAGGAAAGTATTAACAAAATGGAAAAAATAGCCTGTGGACTGCTACGGGTGAATAATCAGCATATTTATGGTGATTCTTGGTTGATTTCAAGTAATTTGGAGGCACCTCTGACAATGCCAGAAGGCACCCCAGGGGGCCATGTCACCCTGTTTTAGAAAGGCTGGTCCAATGTATGTATCCAGACAGTAAGCAGTTATTTCACTATTAACCAACTACCATCAGGTGATCTGTTACCTTTATGTCAATAGAATATGGGTTTGCATTTACTAAAATAAGTCAAGTTATTTCTGCAGTTGACTCCGACCTCAGTGATGAGCATGATTTCTTCTCAGTAAACTAATTCTCCCTCCTTTCTTGGAACCTTTTTTAAGAGAACATCTGATCCCTGAAAACCTAACAATGAGATAAGCGGGTGAGTACCACTTCCCGACCCCATGTGACTCCTTTGTTTTGTCTGGCCCTTAGAGCAGTCTGTAAATCAGTAACGCAGTCAAGAGGTAAACGCTTGGGGTAAGCTGCTTTCTGTGCGGCTCCAATCCTGCGGGACACTCCGGGCTTTACACAGGACCGCACGGCAGCCAAGCAGCTTGTCACAGTTGGATACACCCACACTGACAACAAAAAAAAAATCATTGCAAACCCAGAACAAAGCCAGAGATCCCAGCTGAGTGTGCATGTACAAATGTACAAACATCCAAACACACACTAATTACGCAATGTTGTAAGTCCAACTTTGCTCTGCAAGCTTTAGGATACTTGGAATATTGGCTTTATTCTCTATTGTTTAAGTAGGGGTCTGTTTTTGTGCCAGGAGTGGAGCCCTAAACTAAACCAGAAGAACAGCACAGCAGTGGCTTCAGTGTGAATGCCTGCTGGAAGTTATAACGCTTTGATCTATTTTGGGTTTTCTGTCTAGTAGTTAATGTCCACCAGGGAAATGAGCCCTCTGTTTCAGTTTATATGACTTAACTCTGTTGGCTTGGACTGGATTCCCAACAAATCTTCCCTCTGGAAAGCAATTTCTTTGTCCCTTCTCTGCTGTTGTTTTGTTTCCCTCCCTCTCCCACAGTCCTCTGCCCTGTAATTACACTTCAGGTTCCTCTGTACTTCAATCTGCTCTCATCTTCTTCCCTCCTGTTCAGTCTATCATCTATCCTGTGACGTTATGGCACTGGCTGCTAAACGCCGGTGTTGAATTCTAGACGGTCGTTGCACATAGTTGTTGTCTGTGTAGCTATGTATTTGTAGACATTTAAAGACGGTCAGTTGCTTTCGAGCTTTAAAGCCTGGGGGTAAGGGGTGTATACTTGGACACAGTGTGATCAGTGTTGTAAAACAATGGACACAGTTTGCACAAGAGTCACTTAAGGGGGGCAGTTAATGCAAATGACACTGGAGTCTATTTTAACAGTTTTTTTTAAAAGGTTTTGTTTTCTTGACAAAAATTGCATGTGTATTAATTTACTAAACTTTTTAACTTTGAATCTGGCAGCAAAGTATTGATATTATGGATATTTCCTCATATTTCTTCCTGTAGCCTGATCCTTTCTTAACACCAGTGTAACAAATTTTAACACACTACACTCTCTCTGTGTTTTTGTTATTCCCACAGAGAGCCAGTGAAATATGAGAGCTGCCATAGTAGATGTGGTCTATTTGGCGTGACTTGGCAGCCGTATGTGACATTCACCACTAACGACAGCTGCTTGGAAACACAGGTCCATGCACTACCAGGTTGAGACTCAAGGCAGCGAGACTAAAGAGAGCTGCTGTTGAAGTAAAAGAAGGGAAGCACTGTAAATCAAATACACACTCGCACACTGCCGTTTTGCTGAGTAGCCCAAAGAATGAACCTTAATCTCAAGTGTACATTTCCTTTTCTTTGCCGAAATGGGCTCGTTTGTATTTTCCTGCTAGAAAGATAAGAACACGGAGCATGCCACAAGTCTAGAGACTATAAATTTGTCAAAGCACTCGCTAATGGTAAAATGGATTTGTCTTTTGAACTGAAGCATGACTAAGTTTGTTAAATACTAGCAATCATTGTATCTGAGCTGACTAAAATACCAACATTATCTGGCTCTAACTCTCTGCTTATGCTATGAACAGTTTCAGTTCTCCAATATATAACACTGGTCAAACCAGGTTTGCTAAAGGTCAAAAATAGGTGTTCACTAACTGTTTAATAGGTTGTTTGAAATCACACAATCCCAAATGTCCCAAATGAAAGGTAGTACTTTACAGTACTAAATGGAAATCTACGCTCCACTTATCAGAGCGTTTCTATACATTGAGTATGATCCCAACACTTTTGGTGTTTAACTGATTTGCCTGGCTTTTAGGCGATCAGTATCACAAATGACCCAGTCCTACAGACCGTCTAGCATTGTGTAGTCAGCTGAAGGGAGACGAAAGTCTTGAAGAGGTCTCGTAGTCAAGCCCCTTTAACATGTAAAAAATACTCATTTTTTCACAAACATGCTTTTCATTGAAACAGTGATATGCCATCAACCATGTAAACCTTGAGTGATTGAGTAATGATGTGCTGTTCGCAAACGAGCCTGTTCTATGAAATGGCTCTTTTTTACGTGAGCCAATGTAGCTATCTCCCATTTGAGTGCCAGTTTCCTTTACTCCATCCTTTGTCACATTTAAAAAAGTCAAACTTAAAAAGTAAATAGCCAGTGGAGAGCCAAACAATCAGCTCTACTGAGCTGAACCAAATGATCTGGATCTCTAAAAAAAGAGACGGCTTTCCCATCACAACGGACGAGAGTGGATGGACATCAGCTGAGGAAACATTGGCAAGATCGGAGTTTAATGTGCTAAACTGTGGCAAAAACTCCAGTAAGCCAAACCAAACCGCTTTGTGGACACAGACCATACACAAGGGTTGTGTGATAAAAGCTTGTCCAGGCTTTAGATGGAAGCTTTTTTAATTCCTGCCCGCTGGTGCTCTGAGGTTTTTTTTTTTTAATGCCTGACCATATCACTACTTTCAAGTTACAAAAGTAGCTTGATATTTAAGAATGTTTTTATTTTGGCACTTTGGCATAGTCGTAAATGGCTCAAAACATGGCGTTTTTGGTAGCATTTCTTCATGCAGAAATCACTTCTTGCCCTTAACGGACATCATTTACAAAGAACCACTATCATTGTCTATGAACTGAGGGCCTGCTGTCCAGCATTTCCACAGCGCTCTTGATTGGAAAAAGTTCAACTTTTGGACCAGTGCTGCTTGTCAATGTAAATGTAAATGTAAGTGTAAATCAAAAAGGGGTGGGACTTGTGATGTGTAGGGATGAGTATCGAGATCCAGTACCAACATGGTCCCAGTACTACCACATTCAATACCTACCAGTCTAAATTACAACAGAGATTTCAATACTTTTTTCCATACGACAGCACCCCAATGCAACCACCTGCCACCCGAAGGAATAGGTTAAGAAATCTGGGTGATTTATATGCACTCATTTATTTCAGCTGAGCATAAATGTCTTTAAATTGCGTTGCTGTCAGGACATATGTCTCTTATCTACAGAGGAAATAATCACACTGACTGACATTTACCTTGTTTTTCTCTGATGCAATGCCAGAATATGAGTTTTGCTTCAGCCTCTTACATAAAGAAGTTGCACTGGTTTCCTTTTCTTATCCCATGTTTTACTGTCATTTATGATACCCAGACAGCTTTTATTCTCCTGCTGACTGTCAACACATATTTTTTCTCTCAAAAGTATTGATTTAGGCATAGTTTGGGCACCATCACCATAAAAAGTATCAATCTAGCACTAGAATCAGAAAAAAACTAAATGTTTTCCAATCCTAGTGATTCAACAAACTGTTACTGAGGAAATACCAATCCAATGTGTCTTTCAGGGTGTAATACTGCAAATGCCAAAACAGCATTTAGATAGTTTTCATTCTTCTTGGTGATACTTCCTTAAATAAAGGAAATTAAGCTCTCTGAGCTTTTTAAAAAACCACAAGATACTATCGAGGAAAGCTTTTATCAACCTTTTAACCTAGAAACATCAAACACCAGTAAACACATTATGAAACAGAAGTTATGGATGCTGTCAGAGCAAAAAGCACCCAGGGCTCAACTTTGCTGTTCATCAAACAACTAAAGCTGCTTCATTTATGAATACACATATATCAACTGATGGAAATAATGCCAAAGAATCGTTTTTAATACAATTCTCGTAATCTTATTTTACTGTGAAGTGGCACTTTCAGACAGTTTAATAGAAACTTAACAAATGTTAGTCACAATGATTTAACTAAAGCATTAAATGAAGAAAAACAGACTTTGGCTGGACCATAGGTTTTAGCTCATACCTGAGTACTAAAGCAGTAAATTTAAAGGGCATTAGCCTCATTAGAAAACCAAGCATGTTTTTAATATCCTGAGTTCAACAGACCTCTGAACCAAACAAATAGAAGTTAAAATGATTTAAATCACTCTTTTAATGTCTCAATGCAGAAATGCTGTGAGATTGTTCAGACTAACAGATTTTAGTAAGACAGTTGAGAGTGCGCTCAGCTGAGCTGCCAGTGAAACTTCATCCCTAGCAACCACTACCAGTGCAATTAGGTCAGATGACTTGCATTCTACGGTGTTTTAAATCCCCTCCCCTGTAAATATAGAGCCGCTGCTCTGCAAACCTCATGACCTCGGACAACATTTTCACAACTCTGCATTCCAGAAGCTATGTAAACAACAGAGACATGGGTACAAAAAGTTAAGAATCTCCTAAAGGTCATTATAAAATCTAAGATGATATAAAGTCACTGAAATCAACACTTTAGCGTGTATGATATAGTTTTGTGCACAACATTACGGGTCCAGTTTATGTGGGATTTAAAATGGAGGCTGAAAAAGCTGAGCTGGCGATGGCACAAGGACTATCTGTGTACACTTTTGCCAGTTTCTGGGACAGTTTGACGATTCTTTAAGACATGTCTGTGAACATTTTGGATCATAACAGTTCTTGACTGAGGGAGTTGATTCCACTGAAGTTAGTTTTGGAGACAAGCGAAAGTGTGAACTCCCCATATCAAGCCCACTGCAAAGATACGTAGTTCTGTTAATGTGGTATTACTGATGGACAAATGCTAGTCAGGACAGATGTTCATTCATGTGCTGCATCATACCTAGTCTCTCACACTTGTGATTTATGTCATAGGGCATGCTCTCACAGTGTGTTCAATGCATCTCACATGGTTGCATGTGCCTCCCCTCCCTCTCTCTCCTCTCTCTTTCTTTCTATCAGTCTGAACATATGACACTCGCCCTGTTAGTGTTAAGAAACAAACAACCCCTTTGTCTGCAGTCATTTTTGTTACCCTCCAAACGGTCATGCCAGCCTGATCATCGTAACATTTTTGGTTTTTGCTCCATCACAAGTATCCTTAGCAAAGAGGGATCTGAACTCTGGCAGTGCCTCAGCTTGAAATTAGAGGGAATATTTACACAAATTCAAAATTCCCTTGAAAACAGTTTCTTATTCTTTTATTTGTTTTTTTTGTTCTGCTTCAATTAATTAGAAATATTTTGTTCATCACTAAGCTTTAGAGGAACTGATAATCAGTTTATTACTTCAGGACAGAGTCATGCTAGGTCTTTCCACGTGTTTCCAGGCTCAGTTGTAAGCCACGCTAACCGGCTGCTGGCGTAATCTTTATGTTTACCATTCAAATATGATTCCTGGCACTGCAACCAAGTTTCTAGGAATAATTCTCAAACTTTCTTTTAATGCCATCAGCTAATCTAAAGCATTAATGTTTCACACTGCTTTAGATCATGTCTCCAAACTATGTTGAACTTGTAGAAAGCAGTAGACCATCTGTGTAACATTTGGGGCTTTTTCATCATAATTGAATTAAGATGTGCTGATCTTTTCTGAAACATGTGAAGGTTATTAATGCAGATTGAGGTTCAGAGTTTATGGTTTCAATTGTGAAGGAAATTTGCCCTGCACATCCTCAGGTCTTATTTTTTTGTGTCAGGTAGAGTGATGTTACTTCCTGTTGATGCTCACTGTGGCCTCATCACTACATTGTGACGTAATGAGCATCCTGCAGCCAAAGAGGTCTTGTTTTCTTCCTTTTACTGTACTTTACATCCCCTGATGGTTGACCTAGAACAGCAAAGTTCTGCAGGTGAAACCTGCTTTCTGAGACTACTGACTACCAATTGACTGCATATGAAATCATTCCAATTAAATGTGAAAAATGTACCAGTTATAGTCAAAGTCCTTTGTCTCACTTTCACACTGTTCCTGTGGGATTTTCAGTGATAAATGCATGCAAATGCATGTTAATGCTATTCAATATCCTGATTCTTTCCTTTGAATCTAAATATAAGAATAATAGATTTCCTCAGAAACACATGGGACAAACATTTCTGTTTGTAATTTCTTCCCTAGAGAGCCTCCTCCCCCTGCATAAGCAGAAGGCCTCTGTACAATTTACATTGTTCTTTATGTGTAATGCAAGACAGATGTGGCTGTCTTATGGAGAGTCCCACTGCAGTCTTTGTGCTATGGCAGCGTGACGACTGTCCTTTTTTCTTTTATTTAGAGACCATCATTTTTCATGAAAGCAAAGTTGAGCTACTCAGCCTCATTTATGGGATTTATTGCTTTCAGATTAAAAGATAATAGTGAATACACTAGTAAAGTAGAACTGCAAAAGTCTCTCATTGGTTATCAGTTTAAGGTTTGGGGATATGAATTGATACACATTCACTTGTGAAATGACTGTAAATGATTTTTGCTGTTACAGCGTACAACAGGTTAGGAAATGTGAAATCTTTATGAAGTGTCAGCACAGGCAAATCTTGATAAAGTTCCATTAAAAATTCATAAATATGATTTGCTATGACAAGATAAATTAGTGAAGTCTTGTGAGTCTCAGGATTTTCTTAGTTTTAGCTGTGTACCCTTGCCTTTAAAGAGGATGAATACTTTTCCTCACCAAGCACATAACTAGTAACCTGACAATACTAAGCTTTTGGAGAAGGGCAAAGGCTTTGAAAAAACTCAGAGTGTGATTGGATGAACGTTCTATCTGTCACATCTTTACGGGCCAATCAGAGCAACAAAACACGCGTCGTAGCCGCGACTGAGTTGCGCACGCGCAGCTACTGAGGAATAACGCGAACTGTGGTGACTGTAGACATGTCAGTACACGACTTTTGTCGTTTTTGAAAAGAAAACAACTCACTGCTGTTCTTTGTTCTTCTTTAACGAAGAAATGGCGTCAAGTTCTGGTAAAACTGGCGCTTTAGCAGCATCCACGCTAAGCTCTTCCATCATAATTGCACCAGCCTCTTGTTCCTGCTTGCTTACGTCACGACTCTGCCGTGCCTGAAAGTACTGCCACTCCTGGTCCTGTCACTTTCTAACCAGGCCTAAACAGTTCAGACGGGAGCTTTGCAAGATGGACTTGCCAGTGAAAACAAGGAAACGTGCGTATCGGTATGCTTTGCAAGGTTATATAACTAGTGGGGCGGCATTGGTGGAAATAGGTAGAGTTGGTCATATTGCAGTCGGAAGGTTGTGGGTTCGAGCCCCAGCTCCTGCAGTCACATGCTGATGTGTCCTTGGGAAAGACACTTATCCTCAATTTGCTTTAACTGCTTTGTTGGTAATGTGTAAACGGGCATGGATGCGTATGAATGGGATTAGCTAATACTAATGACCAGTTCTCCACCTTCATCAGTGTGATAACTGTCGTGTAAGAGCACTTTGAGTAGTCAGACAACTAGAAAATTGCTATACAAGCTCAAGTCCATTCACCATTTTAGAGTTTCATGGCTTAAAAGAACTTGAAGTTGTCAATCTGAAAAGAGTAACTCTATATTCAATGAAGACAAAACTGGTGGCAGATAGATATCTGCGAATGAAGTATTGTGTTAAACCTCACTAGAGGTAAAAGATAAACACATGAAAGACTGACTGGCTCTGAAACCACAAACTGTACAGATATTGACAGGACAGGAAGTGACAAAGGTTAAAGAAGGTTAAATAACTTTTGGAACATAGATCCTCTTGAAGCCCTAAGTTTTGCCATTCTAATGGTGCTATCTGTGCCTCTGTAGCTCTAACAGAAGCTTTTCTAGTGAGCCTGGAACTTGGGTGACTTTCCAGGATTTCTAAAGGTTACATTCACACCAGTTACTCCAATACTGAACATCATTTTATCCATTTTTTAATATTTTTCTTTATCGTTTCTGCTGCTAGCGGCTAATGCTATCTGCCGTGTTTGCTTTGTGACAGGCTGTGACAACCGATTGCAGGTGTCACTATGCAGATCATGCAGGAGACAGTCTTATTAGCTCATAATGGAAAGAAAGACTGACAGCCTGTGATGTGGCCCTCTGTGTCACTACAGACAGAAACTGCTTTGAACAATGGCTCAAACTGAGCCAATTCTAAGAAGTGAGATGCCATTTATTGTGAATATTTTGGAGACTTTCTGTCACAGAATGGTTATTTTGTCACTTTTTGGTCTTCAGAAGGAGAAAAAGTTATTGTTTACTTTGTGTCACACATAAAAATAATTGAGTTTCAATTTCCATTTAATTTTTCATTTGTCTTTATAGCCCCAAAACTTTTAAAAAAATCCAAGTGACATTACTGCAGCACACATCTTACTACTATAATTGGAGAGCTTTCTGTCTGTCTGCATATCTTGATTTGCAAACCTCCCTGTTGCTCCAGTTGTCATTCATACCTCTCAGAGAGCTTCTTGGGTATACTGGTTCAAAAATAGAACCATGATAAAATCTTAGATATTTATAGATTTTGTATTAAATAACAAAATTGCCATTTTTCGCTTTAGTTTGCTCCCCCTCACAATCACCAATACGGCTGACGTACGATGAGTGTATTCACTTCCTATTTGTGTGGTTGCTCTGTTGTTGTGTTTCTCTATGCGTTGATTGAGCTAAAGTTCAATTTTTCACTCTTTCCACCACTGTTTTATAGCTGTTGGGCATTTAGGCATACATTAAGTTAACTACAAGCATCCTCACGGTTTAGCTGCTTTTCTCTTAGCCTCCCTTTTCTCTTTTACAACTCAACCTAGCTTAGCCTCGCCTTCTCTGTCTGCTTCTGCCTCTCCTGCTCAGTGTGCCAGACATTCAGCTTTTTCCCGTCCTCTACTGATAATGGTACATGCATAAAATGTAGTTTATATGTAGCTCTGCAAATAGAGAGTAGATCTCAACCTACTTTCCTGAGGGGAAAGCAAGGTGTCCAGTAGCAGCTTACAAACATGACATGAAACGTGTCCCACATATAAGCACCCCCTCATTAACCAAAGCATAATTTACACAAACGTCTACACAGAAGTGACAAAATGTACCAAATTAAAAATACTTTAAAATTAAAAATTATACTATAACCACAAGTTGAATACAGAATTAAAGACAAAAAATTAAGAATCTTTGCAGATGAACAAATGAGCCTATATACAATTTACAGCAACGTACGTTTTGACCTATACAAGAAGAAAACCAATGCAAAAACTTCAGCTACATAACACTGTTTAAAGGAGAAGAAATGTCTTTTGAGTTTGGACCAAACAAATGTTGAACAACTTTGTTACTGTTTTTAGTATATACAGGTCTGTGTGGATTGATAGTATGGTTGAAAGATGTATATAGGGTGCAAGAATGCTGACTACACATGATCAGAAGTATAACATACACAAGAGTGTGGGCAGCTTTTCATAAGATAAAATCATTTAACACACTTGATCAGGGCAAAATGTGCATATGAGTTACAGTGAAAATATTCATTACTAATACTTAATAATATCACTTGTGCTAATGTGCATATTAGATGTCTGAGATGTATTCCTGAGACTAGAGAAGTCAGCGGGCATAGTGAGGTGTATTCTTTGGGCCAGAGCGGGCTTGAAATAAGAATCAGCTTTATTGTACATTTATGCAACAAGTCATTTGACTTTGGTTAGGTTTCCTCTCACTGTACAGGAATTAAACATTGCATACAAAAATACATAAACTTGCAAAGTATTGAATTATGATTTACATATGTACAAGCTTTTGTTGATATCATTTCTAGTACTCTTAAAGCCCAGGTTATCCTGAAAAAAGGATGTTTAGAGCTTGAGTGTGCACCACAGGGTTGATGTTTCACAAGCTTTTTAAGAGAATAAGTCCAGGCAAGACAAAAAGGTCAGAAAGTAGCTTTGGGCTCAAAGGGTTAAAGTCCTTGGACTCAAAGACAAGTCTTTCAAGTCTCTGGCTTAGATATTAAAAACAGATGAACTGATACTAAAATGTCAATATTTCCTGACTATGACAGAAAATGTTGTGGGTGTTTTTTGAGCTCTGGGATTTGTGGTTGTAAACACCTCATAACTGAGTAATATCTTATTAGTCAAGAACATTTCATGATAAATCATCAGAAAAGCTATGAAGCAATAACTTGGCGGTTTTAGAAGATGGCAGTGGTAGAGATAACCCAACAGCTTTTGTTTCAGGATAAACCCCGCCTCTGTACTTTTCTTCAATCTAACTTGTTTGACAGGTATTCTGGGAAAACTGAAAACCCAACACACCTACTAGCATATACTACTAGTACCCTTTTTAGTTAAATCTATCAGATCTCTCTTTAATTTGGTCTTAATCTACTTAATGAAGCAACTTAGTTGTAGTTTTTGCTTTATTAATCCAGAACATATTGATATGATATAAGGCCTTGAACCTAAATCACACCATCAATATTATCCTATCTTTTATTAATGTCTTTCCCTTAGAACAGTATAGTAGAAAAAAGTACCCCAGCCCTGAGCCAATAACACTAGCAAGTGTAGTCTGTTTCTCAAAAGAGGTCAGCCCTGATGGTAGATATGTGTTGAACATTAGCCCAGATCTGACTTCACAAACCTGTTTGTCTTGCATTTTCCTGTTCAGTCAACACAACCTGAAAAGAAACCCAGCCTGGCTTAAAAAGCACCCTGTGCAAAGCTTACACAGAGAATCTAAACCCTTTTCCGTGCCTTCTAGCAGCATCACATGGACACTCTAATTAAGAAATAGGCTTCTGAGCATACAAACCCACTAACCTTCCCCCCTCACCCCTCACAGTGCTGCACTCTTCCTTCAAACTGCTTGTCCCTTTGTCTATGCAACAGTCAATATATCTGACTAACTTGATGAACTGTGCGCATGGCAAAGTTAATTTCTTTCAGAGTGCATGGTAGCCATGGCGACCATCTTATGAGTGCTCCAGAGCCCATCTGGTCTAAACATTAGCCTGGCTCTGCTGACTGCAGAATAGGCTGCTTTGCAGTGGTGTGCACATGTGCTTTACACATTGATCCTGCCAGGAAATCAATAATGTCACATATCCACAAACCTACATTTCTACAAATTCTTACTAAGACCTTTATGCTTTAGAAATATGTGGACCAATAGAACCTGAGATAATACATTTCTGTTCTTAATTGATGTTTCACAGCTTTCATTAGCCCCTTATGTACTTTTGGTTGCATTTTTTTCTTACAACCTCATCATAAAAGACATAGTTTCTCTTGGTAAAAATTGAGGAAATTATTCATTATATTAACCTGTTAATCCTCAGTCATTTCCCCATCCACTACATCCTGGCATGAGATGGGAAACTCAGACACAAAGCCAGGCAATGGACAATTCTTATTCCCCTGTTTCTTCAATGCACCCTCCAGCCTGACAGTTTTTGCATAGGATTTGCTTAGGGGCACATTTATTTATATATATTTCCTCTGTGCTGCATGATCCAAATTCAAACCAGTTTCCAATTAAACAAAAAAACGGAGATGAACTATAAACAGAGCACAGGGAAACATTATATTGATGGAAAATTAAAACACAGCATGGCAGTCAGGAATTTTAAATAGACTACCAGGCAAGATTTCAGTCTTATAGAAGACAATCATTTATCTCAAACAAAAAACAACATAGTCCAGACACGGAGCAAAAAATGTATTCTGATAGCTCCTATACCTTTGAGTTGAAAATATTTGCTCTCTGTTCTTTTTTCATCTGAAAAGTGGATGCAGTGATATGCCTTCCTTCCAACCTAAGCTGCTGTTGCTAAGCTGCCTCTTTCCCTCCACTGAGAGGGAGGCACGTGACTCTCATTGAATGGAAATCACAAATCCTTTTGAGTGAAGGATATTTTCAGTGATTCATGGCTTCAGTGTAAGCATTTATAAACGCTTCACTACAACTCTTAGCTCACTTTGCATTTTAGCAGGTGCACATGGTATTCAGACCCCCTCACTTTTTACAGTTTCATTATGTTGCAGCCTGATAGTACAGTCAAAACAGGGTTTTGGTATTTAAAGATGTTTTCTTTTTGGGCTTTTAATGCCTTTATTGATAGCGGAGGACAGTAGATAGAACTGGAAACTTGGATGAGAGCAGGGAACAGACATGCCACAGGCTGGATTCGAACCCGGGCCGGCTGCATACATGGGGCGCGCCTCAAACTACTAGGCCACCTGCGCCTCAGGAAGGTCCACTTTCACGTGTTTTCCACTAAGCAGAGTTTTCTAACTAGCCACTCTGCCATAAAGCCCAGATCGATGGAGAGCCACGGTGATGGTTGTCCTTCTGAAACTCTGTCCCATCTCCACACAGGGTCGCTGGGACTCAGTCAGAGTGACCAGGGAGTTCTTGGTCACCTCTCTTACTAAAGCCCTTCTCCCACCATTGCTCAGTTTGGCCAGTTCCTAGAAGAGTCCTGGTTGTGCCAAACTTCTTACATTTTTGAATTATGGAGCTTGTGCTAGCGTTGTAGTTAAGATCACATATAGATGCCTGAGACCAGAGTACACTGAGACCAAGGCTTTTGGGGGTTGAGACCAAGTTGGAGTGAAATTACACATGAATTGAAGCAAGGGCTTCTACTTATTACATTTAGAAAGTCAAAGAATAGCACATTGGTGGTGGTCTTGACCAGTCTTAATGGAAAATTCTGAGTCCTGCTAGACCGAGAAAAGACCAAGTAAAAATGCTCTTGATTTGGAGACAAGACTACAACATTCAAAATCTGGTCCTAAGACCGGTTTCAAGACCAAAAGCACTCTCAGGTACTACAAGACTACACTGTGCTCTTGGGAGCTGTCAGTGCAACAGTATTTTTTGTAACCTTCCTCAGATTTATGTCTTACGACAATCCTGTCTTTGAGCTTTGCGAGCAGTTCGTTTGACCCCATGGCTTAGAGTCATTATGCATTTTCAGCTTTGAGGCCTTCCAAGTAGAGGCGTATGCCTTTCCAAATCATGTCCAATCAGTTTAATTTACTACAGGTGGACTCTAATTCAGGTGTAGAAAAATCTCAGTAATGATCCAGAGAAATGGAAGGAACCTTTTTCATTTAAATACAATATTCTGAAAATGAGGTGTCCACTTTGTCATGATGGGGTACTAAGTGTGGATTAATGAGAATAAAAATGATTTTATTTTTCAACTGTAGCATCAGGCTGCAGCATAACATAAAATAGTCTTGTGGGGCTTTCTTTCAAAACAAACTTGTGGTTCAAAAATGGCAGGACCTTTATTGTGTTCTCCAACATTTTCAAAACTTGCTTTGGTAGTTAAGCTGGAGTTGCAAGTCTCACTATACTGAAAATGTGCTCAACTTCTGCACTTTTTCATCAGAACCTAGAGCTGTAAACCACACAACAAGAACACATATGGAGTCTAAAACTTGGTCAGATCTTCTTTGAGCAGTGCATCTTGGAAAGACACCAGCTGCTGCACTCGTGCATTCCACTCAGGAAACATAATATCAAGCCTGAGCCACTCAAAGCCTTCAGAAGTAGTTAGTGATGTCATTCAAAGCCTTCGGTAGGGTTACGCTTCTAAATGACATTCAGGACCAGCTGTCTGTCTTTGTGCTCCGTGTATAGACAACAGGGGGCCATGGGGCCTAACCTTTTCAATGACAGCTTCTAGCAGCCAAGCCGTCCATATCAGACAGCCATTTTAGAAGAGGGCCATCACAAGCAGTTGTTTAGATCACTGTGCACCCCCTGAAGATTGTGCCATCATTGCAGAGATTTGTATCACACAAGCAGGGGCTTAAGCTATGGATATACCTTTTCAGATATCGATCTTTGAGCAGAAGATGCATTTTGACTAACAAAAGGAAGACAGGCTCTTTTGTTCTGAAAGCTTTTTTTCCTTCCAATGAACCTCTTTGAGTAAGACCTGTGACAAAGCCTTCTTACTGTCAGAGATTTTGATTCAAGCAGAAGTGACTGACACTACTCTTTATGACAGGAGACTCTACTTAGGGCAAGATCCTAGCATGAGGTTAGATCACTTTTCAAGATTTCTGATGCGTATTGACAGCCTGGTCTGAGGTTTAGAATTTCTTTAAACATTGATATTCTTACGTTTATTAAGTAACCTCGGCTAGTATGGAAAGCCAGAGACATTATTCTGAAGACTTTCTCTATGAGCTCTAGCATTATCTCAGCATTTTTCATCAGTAAATGTCAGGGAAGTTCAGTTTAAAGCAGTTTTTTTCTCTAAATAAGTTGTTTGTACAAGCAGAGAGCTGCATTTGGGCTGAAATTGGCCTTTCCTGAGTCTATGCAAGTGAGTTGGGTTTTGTTGCATGAACCCTACAAATATAGCCTTTTCCTTTGCATGCCATCAAGCTTGATCCAAAAGGAGAGTATACAGAGTCGTGCAGCATGACTTAGAGGCTTAATCACCTCCCCCCCGGTACTGTTTAGGCCTTCACCTGTGCAGGAGCACTAAAACAGTCACATCAGCATAGGAAAAAACCTCTCAGCCTCGCCACCTTCTTGAGCACAGACACCAGCCCCGGCTGCGGCTCTTCATTTCCTTTTTTAATCTCGACTTCTAATAACCATACTGCCGAAAAACACGCATTTAACAAGGCTGTCCAAGCGTAGGAGAAGGCGCCCAGGCGAGAAGCGGGAAAGAGATGCTACTCGCTTTGGGGTGGGTTACGTAACATCTCACTTGCCTCTCTCTCTGCGGAATGCCAGGATAGTGTTTGTAAACAGAGCGGCCATGTGCATGCGCTCACGTGGAGGAAGCTTTTGAGTCGCTGCCCTCGCTGTCTCACCCCTGAGGTAAAGCCTGACATCGATACATGCTCACAGGGACAGCAACACTCCCTGAAACTCCTGTGCCACTCAAACAGAGCCTTATCACTGTCACTCCATAATTACGCCTGCGCCTGGATAACAACGCAAGACATGGTGGTCAAAAAGGGCCACGAGTCTTAGTTTGGGATTTACACTTTATCTGACTGAGTAATCCTTTGGGATGTTTGTGTCTCTGACTCGTATTAACATTATAGCTACAGCAGTGACCAATAAACCACTGTGACCACAGTTTCTTCAAAATCTATTAAATACAGTCGGCCCTTTATGGAAAAAACTGATTCTTGTTTGGGATTGGGATTGGATCTCATCTGGCAGTAGTTGATAGCTGAGACATATGTGTTGTGATCTGGCCTTAATTGAAAGAAATTATATGGACTGATTTGCAGAAGAGACCAGCACTGAACCATAAGACTTGTTTCTTAATACAGATGGTCCATGCAAAGAGAATTCACAGTTCAAAGGGCTATTTGGCACATTGATCAAGCCTCACAAAACCGTACATAAAGCATGGATAAAACGTCAAGTAGATGTAAAAATGCATGCAAATATAATTCAAAACAATGCTTCAATCTGTCAAGACTGTCCTCTGCAACATGGCTCTAAGATTCCATTGTGGTTTGCTGCCTCTCTTTTGCTCTCCAGTGAAAAACAACCCCCAATAGCAGACAAGAGGGAGATCAATACTGCAGAAATCAATACATCTCTGAGTATCTCGCCATTTTGTCTCAAGCTATGACCAGCCAGCAGGCAGGTAGTGCAATCTAAAATGTCTAACCTGCCACTGGGCCTGTTCCTCTGTCATTGGTGCTACAGCCCCCTGGCTGGAAATATGATGCGTGGGCTGGACAGAGCAGTGTCAGAGGTCAGGGCTTGGGTGAGGGCTTGGGTATTGTAAGTGGACAGCATTGTTGTTGGACGCTATGGCAACTGGACATTCTTCCCGAAGGTGATATTGTCTTTGCCCTAGGAGTGACATAAAGGGGACTTACGGCCATGACGAAGGAGCAATCCAACCGCACGGCTTTATCTGTAGGTGTAGATGGAGGAGAGCAGCTATGTGTGTGTGATTGATCTATGTGGCCCTTCCCCCACTCACTCCCCTATAGACCCATTTAGTCCCTTTTGCAGCTGCTGGTATAACAGCAGCCCTGCAGAGCCTTCAGAAAGATTGTTTCTTTGTAGATTTAATAATGTGGAATTATTGTGCAAGTCAGGATTAGCATTTGCAAATCCCACATAGAGTACAACAACTGGAAACAAAGAGGAACACAGTTTGTACAAGCAACATTGTGACGACCATTAAAATAAGATTTTAGAAGAAAGCAATGAGCTGGGCTTAGTGCAATCCATCCAAACTGTGCAAACTAATGTGCTTAGGGAATATTTGTGAAAATATCATTAAATACACCACCAAATAGAAAATGCAGATATGATTTGTGAGCTAGTTGGACCTAAACAATACAACTTTTACTTTTCAGGCTGTAAAAGTATATTTTCTGCTTCCTTACGTGAAAAGTGATTCAAAGGGTCTTACACTGTGAAAAGAAATGGTGCTATGGGACGATCACTCATATCTAAGCAAGCACATGCGAAAAACCACAAATCACCTGATCTCATGCAGTCACAACATACTTTATGGACACTATGGAGATCCCCCCCTAGTGTTGACACTACACAGTCAGTGACCATGCTTACCATATCAAAACACAGCCATGCCATTGCGTCAGAGGGGTGCACCAACAATGTTGGTTTTAAAAGTAGGCTGTCAGCTCACTGGGACTAAACCGGCTCTTCTGCATGCAGTAGAGTCATTCTTTAAAGCTGCGTTTGTAAGTTTAAAGGTGCAGTGTGTTAAATGCAGGAATATTTGCAACATTTTGCAGTAAGAATCTAGATTTTAAGAAATGGGTTTCTGTTATTTTCTCCCTACTGTGGTACTGTAGAAACAGAAAATGCAAAAATACAAGATGACCAACTCCATAAAGGGAACCCTCCCTTTGTGTGAATAAGAAGCTTATTCAAAGTTAATAAAAGGTAAAATAATTGTATATTTTCAGGTGATTAATCACTAATTTAAACAGTCCTTATTATAATATTGCTTTTATTTTTACCAAGTTTGTCCCACTAAATGCTAAGAGGTCAAATAATACACACAGCACCTTTAAAGAGAGCGAGGAGGGATTTTGTGATAAATATAAACACGTCCTTCCAAAATATCATATCTCCAAAATCAGCACCTTTCAGGGAATGAATACAAAGCTGTATTTTCAATTAATTGAACACTGATTTGTGTTTAAAAAAAAAGGATCATGAGAAATGGTGGTACAAGGTTTTGACCTGATAGCAGAGATATCTAAATGCTGCATTCAGAACCAAAATTCACTGATTTTATATTGGAAATAATGACCCTGTTTGTGTTTCAGGCATCTGACAAGCAGCTGATCTAATCCAGACTTCACTGTCCATTCACATTTCACTTTTTTACCACAACAGTTCAGAAAAAAACATAAAGCTCCACCACTGTTTAGACCTCCTCTGAATTCCTACATTGCCTTTGCAGACAGCACCATCAGGTTACGATGCCCAGTAAAAGGTTAGTAATTATTCCCCACCTTGCAGGCATGCCTTTACTTTGCTCTTTTTTACCTGAGGCCATACAGTGGTTACATTACGACTGTGCTCAGTGGAATACACAAGCCCAATACACAAACCTGAGAAAGATCAGTAATATCCTAATGGGTCATTCAGATGTTAATAATAGATTAACACTTCCAGAGAAGAATCACTAACAAACAATTAGCTATTCACTAATAGAGATAACAAAGTAGACATTTACATGGTGCTGTTACGGATTCAGATAATGTGCAAACTAGGGCTGTCAAAAGACTTTCAACCTTGATTAATCTCACCCTTTTTATATCGTTTTAAAATTCCACTAGTTTGTGTTCAGAACTGTTTTAGTGCTGCCTTAACCTAAGGGTAACTAGCTTCTTGTTTGGATAAAGACCTGCTTTATAGGTAGACTTTAGCATGAACTTAGACGCAAACAAATAACTTGTTATGGATCCTAAAGGAAATAAGGGAACAGTGAAAAGGAAACACATGTTCAGATGAATTCTGACTTGTCCGCTGAGCTGCATGTGAGTTTTTGTTTGTTTGTATCTTTGTTTTTTTATATTTTTTTGGCTTTTTATGCCTTTATTAGAGAGGAGGACAGTGGATGGAGCTAGAAACTATGACGAGAGAGCGGGAGAGAGACACATGGAAAAGGAGCCACAGGCTGAATCTGAGCCTGGGCCACCAGCGCACATAGGGCACGACCCACCAGGCCATCTGCATCATGTGAGTTTTTAAAGCGAAATGAGACGTTAAAGGAAAAGGGTGGGCTTATTTTACATCACATGCTGACATGGAATAGCCAAAGTCTGTTGAAAGGGACAAAAGCATGAGATTAATCGTGGTTAAAAAAAAAAATGAGTACACTAATTGTAGACCAAGATAAATCGCGATTAACTCGATTAATCTTGACAGCCCTAGTGCAGACCAAAACCAAAAAATCCCTGTAAACCTCACTATTATCACACTTGTATCTGCACATCTAAAGTCACAATTTTCACATACTTTACACTCAACCTTGTGCTGCTTTTGAGAAACTACCACTCCATTTTAAGATGAGTTTGTCACTTTTTCATCAGAGTACCTTTACTCGTAACAGAATATTTTTGAATCAAGGTATTTTTAGCCTTTACCCTTGTTCTGGATTTGAATTCTTCCCTCACAGCTGCAGCTCACAGAGACACGCAAAGAAGTACACAAACACGCATTCCTCTTGGTTCTGTCAATAACCCATTTGTCAATAGTTCTGTTTCCAAAAACGTCCGCCTGATAGGACCTCTAACATGCTTGTTCTGCACTAAAAGTTAAGTCATCTTCTTCAACAAAAATGTATTTTTTTGCTTCTCTCTGGTAAACACCTCCTGTTTAGTTTCTGCTTAAAAAAAAAGAGGTAAAACCTGCTCCAGAATTACCAGCCTTGTTACCCCAGTTAATGGTGCAGTTGGATAGAGTTTCATTTCCTTCAGAGCTTTTCTGACCTTGTCTGCCTTCACTACACTCTGCCACTACTACAACTCTCCTCTTTTCTGCTTCTCCTTGGGGTTTGCCTTTGTGTCTGCTTGTCATTCAGTGGTGAAAGCAATGAAAGCTGATTAACAGAGATACACAAAGCCAGGAGCTATTCCAGCTCCACTGCTGTGCACAGTCTCTGCATGTCCAGTTTGGACTTTTACTCTCCTACACATGCAAACACTTCCATAGGCATGGTCTTTATAAGAAACAGCTGTTTGTTTTATATTTTATCACTTCTTTCATCATGCTTCAATAGTGGTTAATTACATATAAATGTTAAAAATGCATCCCCTCTTTTAAAACACTTGTTAAAAACACACATGAATGTGCCCTAATTATGTGTCTGTTTCTGTAAGCAGGGTTCCAATGTAAAGGAAAGGCAGAGAGCTTTAAAGAGGCATTTAAAGAAAAACTCCTGAACAAGCAGACGAAGTAGTCCTTTATCTGTGCTGCATTCAAAAGCAGCAAGAATGTGGAGTGAGCACCGGACACAGAAGGTATCCATGAGTCTCAGTTGGCATTAAAAGAAAGAAAATCGTCAGCCATGTTGGAGTAGCTTTATCTAATATCCCCTCCTTATTATGTTGGCTCTTGCTTTTACGGTGGGGGACGTTTGCCATTCCTCGCCTGATACAGAAAACAGCACCAGAAAAAAAAAACAGCCGTGGTTAAAGAGAAACAGGCAAAGCGCAACATTAACACACCGAGCAAAGTCTCACCTCCTGTTTACGTCCCTCCACTTTGTAGAAATTCCAATAAACCGTCTGGGTCTCCTCTTTAACAAATCCTAAAGGGCAGCCATCTTGCCTCCTTCTGTTCTTCTATGAAACAGACTATCCTCCACATCAATATTCATGGAAACCAGTCTGACGTCAGCTCTCATCATCAGGAGAAGCCCGGGTGTCGCTGTTTGGCGGCCTGAGAAGATCACTCATACGGGCTCTGGTGTGAAGACTCAAGTAGACGGGATGTTTCTGCAAGTCAGAGGAAGAGGAGCCTCGCTTTGCTGGCAAACCGAAATAATCACAAAAATACCTCCCGGCTGGGTCCTTCCCACACAAAGAGACAGGTTTTCTTTCCCTCCTCTGCTCCCTCCTCTTTTTTTTCTTCTTCCCTCAGCCGCACACAATAGTGAACACTATGATGGCTGCCCTCAAGCACTGGAGTGGATTCAGTGAGCAGGACAGGACTCCACCCCCTCAGTGCACTTTATGTTGAATTTTGCAACAACTCAACTGTCTGACTGAGGCTGGGGAAAAGATGCCTCCACCCCCTTCCTTTTTTTCTCAGACAGGAAGCCAAGTGACTCAGGGTTTTTCCCTCCCTCCCCACGCCAATCTTGACTTCCTCCTTTCATTTTCTTTCTTCTTCTGTCATTGGTTGCAGAAGATCCCCCTCTGGTGTAATACCACTCATTTTTTAAGATGCAATCAGAGGTGGCCAGATTGGAGTCAAACCAGTTTAGCAGTGCTCTCATTTTCCAGCCGCTGTGTCTTATTTTGGCACGCCTTGTCTGGCTCATTTTTAGAGCAGGGTGTAAGACAACTCTGCAGCCTGCATACAGGCAGCATAACTGTGCTTCATGTAGCTGCCAAGACCCACCTCCTGTTGACACTGGCCACGTGGGCCTGTGAGAGATAGAGGGAGCAGTGTGAGAGAGAAAAAAGAGGGGCTGAGGGTGGTTTAAAAACAAATCCAGACCAGGAAGGTTGCTGGAATAACATGAGAAGAGATGTCACTAAAAACAGCATCTACACTTTTACTAATTTACTGGTTTTTGTTTCATGCAGAGCTGGACTAGTTTGAAAAGTCTGCTGCATATTTTGCATCCTTAATATTCATAAGCAGTAAAACTTCAAACACATATCCTTTCTTAACACCCAGTCACACCTAAACCATTTAATTCCTCTTTTTCTTTACTAACAGGTGGGTCCTGTCTGAAAAATAATCTGCCTTTAGCCCCAGTTCAGGCTTAAACAGCGACCCCACCTCTTTCCCAGAAGCCCCTGCCTTGCTGCAGTGACATTTGTTGACTCAATAGTTTCAGGCCGAGAGCAGAAAAGGAGATTTGTTTTTACACAGAATGGGGGAGGGGAAGTGGCAGAGAGAGAGAGAGAGAGAGAGAGAGAGGGAGGAGGAGTCACTGGAGCTGCAAGCAGACCCTGTAAAGATAAAATAGAACCTTTTACACACAGGCTGGACTTTTTTTTTCTTCACATAACTCAGCCATTACTCAGGCGGATGTTAGGCTGATAAAGTGTTAACATTTTAATCCCTCTGTACAGATGCATTTCACTCAAACTGTGCCAACTTGCTGCTTGTGTGGACATTTTATTGGTCAAGCTTTGTCTGTGGGCCAGTGTAGAATGTCCACAAGGATTAGACACCCCTCTCTTTTCCCTTTTCCATTTTGGAAGTGAATTCATGCTAAAGTTGTCATTTATTTCCTATTGAAGTACAAAATGTTAAGAAACAAGAGGCATAGATCAAATAAAACATGTTAGCAAAGTTTAAGGATGTTTGTTTTGTAAAGAAATCTGCATAAAGCAGCTTAATATGCTAATAAACACACTTTGAAGCACTGATTGTCAATTTGCAGGTCCGGATCCTAAAGTGGGTCGGAGGTTGCTTTCAGTGCAAAGGAAAAAGGAACATACTGTAATTCTATGATGAATGGAACCATAAGAAAAAATAAAGTACCGTTTTACTTGGCAGATAAGGCTCTGCTCAAAAGATGCTCCCTGGGTTAGTCAAGCAGCATGCTATGACTTTCCAGGGAACTCATGGCTAGAAACCGTCATATGGATAGATACATTAATGACAGTACGTATTTGATACAATAAAATTTGTCCAGAAACAATCAATCCACAGTAGCATGAATCTGAATGCTTTATGCTATAAAGGAGGAGGCTGGGGTTGAGGAGGTTAAGCTTTCCCACCAGCAGCAGTATGATGCATTAGCATTAATGCAAGCATGGATTAGTGATAAGTACGTCATATTTAAATACACCGCTGTATTGAGAGAAAGAGCTGTGATTGGCTGTTGGCAGTAATTGGGATCAGCTGGCTGTCAGCTGATCACAGTTGGGCTTATGACTACTGTGTCCTGCATGAATTAATGCTAGGCTTCATTTACTTATCTCTTTCCCCCCACATAACAAAGCTGATTTTGCCAAGATAATAAGGAAATTCCTCCATAAATGAGGAAATTTCTATGGTATTTTGGGATAATAGAGTCAAAAAAAATGTAAAGTATGCAGGCACGTCTTTCTGTAATTATGTGCTTTAAACATTTTTGTTTAAGTTGACCCATTATTTTTTTTTCTAATTTGGGTACCAATTTTTTAGAAGGTGGCAGAGGAGGGTCCAGGTGCCTGACCAGTTGAGGACTACTGGTATAAAGCATTTATTTTTCATTCTTCTTTCTTTTGAAGCAAAAAATCTAACTTTATCAAAGTTATCCCAGTGTTGTAGCAACTCTGTGTCTGATAAGACTGAATGTTTCTGGAGTTTCCAGAGGACTGCTGACAGGACTATATTTATCTCAGTCTATTGGCAGTCCCTGTTTACATGGTTGCATAGACTAATGTTAACTGCAACTCTCCAAGCTGATACTTTGCAAGAAAGGCTTGGGTACAGCAATTTTAAAATACCCAGAAGACTTGTGAGGACTTTAGTAGTCAATGAATGAAAAGCCCCTTTTCGCCCCTACTCATCAACTGCCGTTAAAGCGCCCCTGAGCAAGGCAGTAAATCTACCAGTGCCGCAATGAAGTGTCTCGCTGCAGTGCTGGGATGCTTTCAGGGGCTGTTTGGTCTGGTCACCTTCCTGACTCTGCTTCAGGTCGCTGCTGTAAACAAGAAATGGTGCTCAATAAACCTGTCTGTATAAATAACATTCAAACGTCGGGTATTTTAGCCATTGTTCACCTGACTTTTCCCAGTGTTCAGTTTCTTACAAAAAAAGGTAACTTCTCCCAATCATCATGTTTCTGTATTTACATCTAGTTTTTTTAATTGCTACCACGCCACCCCAGAAGTGCAGTAAAGGCATCTATTGGTGCTTATCTTCATCCTAGAGTAGCTACATTGACTTCTTCAAGTAGTGTATTGTAAGCAGTGGGGCAGGAGAACCCCTTGCTGGGCTGTTTCCCACCTTTTAAAGCTACTGTAACTCGTAAATCAGAGATTATCTCGTCATTCCCCTCACCTTGTCACATTTCAAAGGCCAGCCGGCATGTGCCGTCACCTCATCTGTAAACACAGAGCTGTTGCCTCATGCTGACCCAGGGTCACCAAAATTTAGAGCCACTTGTCTGATTTCACACCTGAAGATAACGATGAGAATTAGTTGAGGATTTTAAGTGCACCCAGTGCTTTTAATGATCTGTGATTAAAGAAATCAGAGATGGGTGGGTGCTCACCCTCCCAGGTCAGAGATCTGAGTCTGGCTTTGACATTTTTTGTGTCAGAATAAGTCACACAGCAGCTTTTAAATCATCTCTCTAACTGCCTTTTTGCTCAAACTGTGGCTTTACAATATGGGTCGATATTATTAAGCCGGGTGGTGCAACCACAGAGTGAGATGAGTCATTTTGTCTACATTTTACTTGTCTTTGAAAACTGGTAAATGTCAAAAAGCTGTCATATAATTTAGCAAACTTACATTTAATTGTCTTTTTTAATGACAGTACCATCATAAAACTTCCCATTGATGATGAAGAATATATCTCTGAACTGTAAATAAAAAACCTGTGAAGGGGACTGCAAAATCTTTAAAGTTCAGTTGAAAAACATTCAGATTTATCAAGCACTAAGCTACAGACCTTCATACATTATTTTTTCATTCTGTTTTACTGTTATAATGACTACATTTGGTTGCTTTCTTGTAGGGATGCACTGATACAACATGGATGCTGGCTCTTTTTTATGGATATTGGCAAGTGTTGTAGCATGATCAGATGTCAGTGGCAGATATTAATCTGTTGTGCATCTTCAGTTTAAAACTGGTATCAAGCACACCTAACTGATGATCTACAGAAACATATTTCCTCTTAAGGCAGAAGAAGTGAGCTGGAAGAGCCTGTCACTGGTTAATCAGTATTCCTGGCTACCATTACACCATGAAGACAAAAGAACACTCCAAGCAACTCAGAGAAAAAAAAATTATTATAAATTATAAGTCAGTGGATGGGTAAAAAACAATTTCCAAGGCACTGAACAACCCCTATTCAGTTAGAGTTCAGTTAAACCCATCATGAAGAAATGGAAGGAATGTGGCACATGTGTAAATCTGCCTAGATCAGACCGTCCTCACAAACCGAGTGACCGTGCATGAAGAAGACTAGTGAGAGAGGCCACCAAGACACCTATGACTACTCTAAAGGAGTTCCAAGCTTCAGCAGCTGAGATGGGAGAGACTTTGCGTATAACAACTGTTGGCCGGGTTCTTCACCAGTCAAAGCTTTGTAGGAGAGTGGCAAAGAGAAAGCCACTGGTTGAAGAAAACTCATGCTGTAGGGATGCCTCTTGGCAACTGGCGCTGGAAGGCTAGTAAAGGTAGAATATTTAGGCAGTCATTTCTTTTACATCATCTTTTTTAAACATTATTTTGTCAAAAAAGTCAAATTATAATGACCATGATTGATTTATAAGATCAATACATGGGTAAAACATCCAAGTGGATGAATACCTCTTACAGTCACTGTATGTATCAGCTCTAATGTTACAAGTAGTTCATCTCTATTTCCTTGAGAAATTTACTTTTTTTCTCTTGTAATCTCAGGAAATCAACAGCGGATTTTACATGATCGTGAATTAATTTCTGAATAGATTAAAGCTGAAAGTAACATGTTATCACTGAAACACATCAGTTATCTAAATTAACATAAGTCAAGATCTTGAGGAAAAAAAGAAAGATTTTCTCAATCACAGGAAAATTATGTCAAACGAAATTGACAGATGCATGTCACTTTTGGGCTTCCGTATAAAACAACTTAAAGTGTTGTTGTTTTCCTTGAATCTTTACATAACTTTTCCCCCTCAAATACTGAATAATGACACATTTCTTAGTGTACACATAAGAACACCATGATGCAAATGATGGTTGTCCTTGGTGTGAAATCTCACATTTAGGTCATGTCTATTTAAAAAAAAATGAAATTATTCTCACTTTACCAAGCTTTTTCTGACTTTAACCAGGTGTTTCACAGGTTTTTTTTGTATTAGTGTAAGAAAAGCATATCTGTGCTCTGACTCATTGTTATTTTTATACATATTGAAGAGGCATGATTACTTTAAAAGAGGAAGAAAACCATGAAAGTATTCCTTTTAGTTTAAGGTAATCTAGATTTAATTTACTCAGAATACAGTGACCTGACCTCACTCTTGTGCCTTGAAAAGTTTATTTTTTATATTTGCTGTGAATCATTTGTTCCTCAATAAGGTGGAGACTCAATCAGTGCAGGCTGATTTGTAATCACAGCCCCGATTTACAGCTGTCTTTCTTTACATTGTTCTCCAAGTGGAAGAAAAGGGGCGACACGTGAGGCACCACAGACCCACTGAGGCTCATGGTGAAGCTGAGAAAAGCGGCACTTCTCACATAACAACCCTGGCATTAGCACACATCTCACCTGGGGCAATCTAAACACAAACTCTTTATGTAGGGTAATAACAAGGTAGCCTCTGCTCAGGCCAATACACAAGTGTCTGACAACAAGATCCCCCCCTAACAAGATGTCACCCTGTGCTGTCCCTCCTCCTGCAGTTATCTTAAAAGACAAGGGAGAGTCGTTAGTGTGGCTCTCACATAGCCTGATTGTTTAAGCCTCGGCGGGGGGTCTGGGGCCGGATGGTGGGGACGGGGGTTTAAGGGAAGAGAGAGTTATTGGACTATTATTTTATATTGATTAGTTCTAAAAATAACTTTATTTTAACATTTCATTTTACTTGTTAAAATTATTTTACAGTTGCAATAACAGGACTTTTTGTCCTGCCTCACAAAGCCTCTGTGTCCATTGTTCAAGTGTGTGTTTTGTGTGCCATCTCACAATTGACAGAGCTGCTCCCTGGGCACAGCAGGGTTGGATAGGGCCAATCATTGCCTGCCGCTGTTCCCGTGACGACCAACTGCTCGTGATAGGTTTAAGAGCCGATTCCCGCATTCATGCTGCAGGTGCTTCCATCCTCCTCTTCATCACCGCCCCCAGCTGAAGCCTCTGCAGGCTCAGCCCTCTGCTGGGAGAGGGGAAGACTTTTTTTCTTTCCCAGATGTGTGATAGGAGACTTTCAGCTATCCCTACAACTCTCAGGTCCACAGGGGAGGACTGCTTGGCCAACATATGTTTCTAGTTTAGGTGAAGATTGAAGCCCTGTTTCTGTCAAGGTCTTCGGAGCCCAAAATAGGAAATACAAGAAAGTTAATAGCATTAAAAAATCCCTGTCTCTTAGAATGAGAGACTGATTTAGACAGTTTTTCACTCACTTTTATAGATATGCATTATTCCCAGGCTGTTCAGGTTAGTACCTTGATGACAGTCTGTATAGAAGCCTCACTGGTTGCTTGCTACAGCTCTGTCTGTGTTGTGAACGGAGCATATGATGACCCCTGCTGGTAAAGCACCGTGGCTTACACTGCAGCTGATCCTGCTCTTTCAGTGAGCATGATTCCAGTGTAAGAAGGCTTATAGTTTTTCCAATTTACTAACCATGTATGTTTCAAGTTAATCCACAAATTGTTAAACATTACAGTGTTGTAATTCACTAAAAAAATCACACTTTCTACAAATTCAACCTATCTGCTTTCAGACCATGCAACTGATTTTTTTTCTTCAGAGTAAATGTCTTCAGTACTTGTTCTCTTGTTTTTTTAATCCTATACATCAAAGTTTGCTTCTATTAAAATTATTCAAAATGAAATAATGGAATTTAAGAGAAATTAATAAACACTGATTTTTGCATGGATTGAAAGATGTTCTTCCAGCAGAGATAGGATCTGTTTGTTAAATCAGGCAGCCACTCATACAACTGGCACTTGACATTTATGACTGCTGATGTGAAATAACACAAAATTAGACTTAAAGGTTCCCAAATAAGACTCACATTACCATCCTCTTACAGGTGGATTTGGGTCTGTCCCTTCTCTTGCTAAAGTCCCCTGAAGCAAGCACTCAGCTGGTAAGAGCACTTCACCACCCCATTTTAATTCTCATCGAAGTTTTATGTTAGCCGATTCATTCTAGGTTATTATTTCTGCTTATACTGCGTGGATCTTTACCAGAGCAGAAGTGACATTAGCATGAACCATAACCAGTAAAAGTCCTGAATCTAAAATGTTTCTTAACCCAGAAAGAACCCACGGTGTTTCAAAGACTTTTTATCCTGTAAACTACCTTGCATCTTCTTTTTTTTTTTTGTACTTCATGAAGTGTCTGAGTGAAACACACTGAACGCCCTGATGTGGTCATGTGACTGCTCCTGAATTTGTGTTTCACAGCAACATTTCCAGTATGTGTCCCAGGTGATGCCAATGCTGTAATTTTTTTCACCGTATTGTGTCAAGTTTAGAAAGTCTGGTTCAGTTTGCCACAGCTACGGTAGCTTTTGAGAAGACCTGTATTAATCAGTCTGATTTATCTTATTCAGTTTGCAAGTATTTGTGTGCTGTAAAAAATCCGAAAAATATTTTTAACTGTTAAATCTCAAGGGCGAGCTTCTAATTTTGACATGATGTGGAAATACACACACACAAAAAAGATAAATCTGAGTCAATGTAGAATAGATTTACTGTAAGTGCCCAGCGTGCCATGTATAGGTCCCCCACATATTCCCATCTGGCCCCCAGAACATTATTAAATTCAGAACTAGAAAAGCACTTGGAGAGCGCAGACCTTCGCCATTAACCCTATCTCCCAAAAGTACAGAATCCTTTAAAAAATTCCTGGATTCAGACGGTGATCCGGATCAGTCCCAGAATCTAATCAGTTCTTCCATATGCCATTTGTGACATTTCCTGAAAATTTTTATCAAAATCTGTCCATAACTTTTTGAGTTATGCTGCTAACTAACTAACAAACTAACTAACAAACCCTGCCGATCACATAACCTCCTTGGCGGAGATAACTATGCAGAGGAACAATGTGTTGATGAACAACAGGTATCCTTATTTTAATTTCCCCACAGCTATTAAAAACCCAGAACAATTGAGGTTAAAAAATTCTCTGGATTTGTTTAATGTTTGATCAGTTTTACAGAAACCCATCTGTCAGCCATTATTAGCAAATATGAAGCATGATAAACACATACTTTTCGGTGCATTCTGGATTAAAACTGTGGTTTTCCTTTGACTTCAGGTGTTTTTCTGCCTGAGAATCAAGACTTAAGACCTGTTTCTTTTATGAGTTTTTCACCAATAAGGGCACGCCATATTATCATCAAAGTCCAGATGGAGACACAACCAAAAATATCCAGCTAAAATATCTCAATCGCCCCCTTGTGGCTATAGCAAAGGAATTGCTCTCATTTTTAGAGGCTAAAAATAGCATGACTTTGAAAGAAAATACATACTTTCTTTATGTTGATAAGACCAAAATGTAAATTCATTTTAGCTCATTGGAAAGTCCAGCCCCCCAAGGTGTCCATCAAGGGAAAGCTGGCCCTTGTACAAATGTAGTTCTAGACTTCAACAATAGGGGTTGGTGTAAATATTGTATACATGGTCGATTAAGTCTGTGTAATGCCCCCCATAATTGTCAAAAGAGTCCAAATTATGAGATAAAAAGTCAATTTTGAGATAAATGTTTTATCTCATATCTACGCGAGGTATGCAATCAGTCATTGCAAATGATGTGATGACAGAGGAAAGGACAGGGGCTGGGCTAGATGACACCCAGAAAGAAGACTGTAAATAGATATAACTGTACTCTTACTGTAGTTGAAGAAACGATGAATGATACGCTAGCTTGATGCTAATGTAGACAGCAGTTACTCACAGCGTTGCTGATGTGCATCAGTTGTTTGTCTCCAACATTTCTCTTTTTCAGTCACTTGTGGTCATCCCTCTGTAACACACCGTAAATGCAGGGATGGCTTTGCAAGGACTTCACAAACTTTTTCTCTGTCTCATAGCTCCAGATCTCAATTTCGTCACTCTTCTTTTGCTTTGTGAATCCCCAGGAATGTCAGTTCAGGCTATAATCATGCTGAAATCATGTAGTCTGACCTGGCTTTGAGTGCAACTAGGGCTCACCATGTTCTAATTAGTGAGATTATCCTATCAGTTGTTGCATCCTCCACAGTACTGTGTGAATGAAAATGTTACCAGTGAAAACAGCTCCAGTCCCATCCCACCAGTTGAGAACCAAGTGGTTTTGAAGAACCCAAAGTACATGAAAATCCTCATACACACATCGAAGGTCATAATAAAACTGCAATCAGTTGTGGATGTTTTAATACCATCCATCCATTTTCTATACTGCTTATCTCGTTTGGGGTCACAGGGGGGAGCTGGAGCCTATACCAGTTGTCGTTGGCTGAGAGGTGGGGTGCACCCTGGACTGGTCGCCAGTCAATCACAGGGCTGACATACAGAGATAGACAACCAAGCACGCTCACATTCACACCTACGGCCAGTTTAGAGTCATCAGTTAACCTAATGAGCATGTTTTTGGTGGTGGGAGGAAGCCGGAGTACCTGGAGAGGACCCACACGTGCACAGGGAGAACGTGCAAACTCCGAACAGAAAGGCCCTGACCGGGAAGTGAACCAGGGACCTTCTTGCTGTGAGGCAACAGCACTAACCTCTGCACCAGCAGAGGGAGAGACAGCGCAGCCCCATGTTTTAATACAATCATGCAAAATTACCAAAGGGTGCAATGGGTGGGACAACACTCCAGCTCTATTATGCAGACATTGAAGCAGATGTGTTCCCTCAGTGGCCCCTGTAAGCTGTAGTTGTCCCAACATTACACGGTGGCACCATCACCCATCTAGCTGTATGTTAAAAGCGAGTGCGTCTCACATCTTCAAATAGAAAAATCAGATGCTTCAATGTTATTCCCACACAGGAATACTTTTGTAGAGAGATCAGAGACTACACAACACTTCTATAGGTGCAATAGTTAAAACCTTTCTGCTCAGGATTGTTGCTCCACTTGTTTGTCAGGCTGGAATGATGCACAACCAGCCTGTTGAGCTGCCTGTAGCGCGTGGCTCACAAACAGCCACACAGCTGCCCAGCAGCTGTTGCCGCCGCCTCCTTCTCTCCTCCTTATCTTTGCATTGGCAGCTGAGACGCTCCTTCCAGATAGCACAGACATGAAATCATACCTTCACCTGCTCGGGGCTCGGTTCAGCATGATGAGCACACAGAGCAACAGCCGCCCCCGGCCATGTTGTCTATCACCAGACAAACCTCCCCTTCCTCTGAACTGCTGAACCATAAAACACTTAAAGCTGACAGGAAATAAAAACAGATAAGAGGAAGGAAAAGCTAGGATTTTACTCCCAAAACAGTGTGTGAGGATTGTTTGAGATTAGACTCAGATTAAGGCATCCAGAGCGGGATTCATCCAGACGGGGAGAGACAGTCTGGCATTAAGGTAATTAAGGTGATGTTTTGCAGCGGTGAAGATGTGCTTGTGACTCAGAGTGTGCAGCGTAACAGCTGTGGCGTGACACATAAGCCCCCCGCCGCAGCCCGTTGCTGATTGTGGCGAGTCCTTGGCTGTGACCTTGCTCTCCCTCTGCCCACGCTGTTGTGAGCAGGAGATGGTTGACGATCAATTTCAGTAGCGCGTGTGCTGCGGAGGAAGACAGCATATGGTTAGACGTGATTTACGCACAAACATGAGTGCTCCCTGATACCCTCCACCCTCACCACCCTCCTCCTCTCACAAACACACAAACAAGTGCTTACATAAATTATCATGTTTTGTGCTGTGGCAGAGATTCCAGGTGAAAGGCAATGGTAGCACGTGTGTGTTTTAGCAAGGAAACAATTAGGATATGAATGCAACAGAAAAAATTGTTTCTTTAAAAATCAGAATGAAAGGCTTGTTTTTTCCAGTTTAAATGCCCATTGGTTTTCCAATCGCCATTTATGGACTTAAATGTTATTGATGATCACATTCTTCTCAAAATGTTTTAGTAAGTAAATATATATTAAGTACAGGAGCTCTAAGTGAACACACAACCATACACATGATTTGACTTAATTTTCCTGTGATTAGCTATTTCTAGTTGTAGTTTTATGCAGATCTTGACTTCTTTATGCAATAGTCTCAAGACATCAAATAGTTGATTTCTCAACTTTTCAAGGAAACGGCAACAAAACACCTGGAAACGAAATGTCAAAAAATCTTATCATAGGACAACCAGGTAATGAGATCCAGAAAATGAGATAAAAAATTGTGTTCTCAAGATTTCTTGTTAACATATCATGTCATATCATATCCTAGCTGGTTGTATCATGTCGTGTCGTACTGTATTGTATTGTTATAATGTTTCATATATTGTTATATCTTATCGTATCGTCGCAAGTTATGTTGTATCATATCATATTGTATCATATTAGGTGTACTGTATGATGTGTTGTATTGTGTCATATTGTATGGTAATGTGTCATATCAAATCATAACGCATTGTAACATATCGTATCGTGCCTAATCATATTGTGTCGTATTGTATGGTGATGTGAGGTGATGTATTGTGTCATATTTCATAATGAGTCATATTGTGTCATATCTTATTGTGACCTTACATATCATATAATATCGTCACGTGTTTAAACATATCTTATTGTATTGTAAGGTTTCGTATTATGTAATGTCATATTGTATGGTATGTTTTGTATGGTATGGTATGTATGGTTTGTATGGTATGGTATGGTATGGTTTGTATGGTATGTTATGTATGGTATAGTATGTATGGTTTGTATGGTATAGTATGTATGGTATAGTATGTATGGTTTGTATGGTATGATGTGTATGGTTTGCATGTTTTGGTTTTTATGGCATGGTATGGTATGGTATGGCAAGGGATGGGATGGTGGTATGGTATGGAATGGTTTGTATGGAATGGGATGGGATGGTATATGATGACATGGTATGGTATGGTATAGAATGGTATGGTATGGAATGGTTTATATGTTACGGTTTGATACGGTATGGTATGGTGTGATATGGTGTGGTAAGTTTGGTATGGTATGGTATGTATGGTTTGTATGGTATGGTATGGGATGGGATGGTACATGATGATATGGTATGATATGGTGTGATATTGTGTGGTATGGTAAGTTTGGGATGGTATGGTATGGTATGATACGGTTTAGTTTGTATGGCATGGTGTGGTATAGTTTGTATGGGATGATCTGGGATGGCATGTTATGGATCTCATAAGCAACATGTAGAAAAAGTTTAAATGCCAAGAAAAAAAAATCCCTTTAATGGGCAGAAACCTGGAGCAGAACCACATTCATAGAACAGCTGGAGTTGTGTTTGGGTTGTTTAGGGATAGAGGGAGATACAGGGGAGAGAGAAAGGAGAAAGAAGAAGAAAGGGTGAAGTATAAAGAAAGAGGCAGGTGACAGAAGAGAAAAAGAGGAGGATCCATATTCCATTTCCCTGGATATTGCTTTGGCATCATTAATGATAGTAACAGTATTAGAAGAATTTTCAGTAACTGCCATGTTTGATAGAAGACTGAACATTCTAATATTAGCATTAACAGCTAGGATGATGATCAAATGTAGACGACTGATGTTGGTGATTTTAGTGGTCAAAGTAGAGTGCTCCTAGATTCACTTAAACTCTTCTAATAGTTATAATAGATTAAAGGCTGATGTTGGTAGAAGAAGGAGTTGCAGATGGACTGGTCTACAGTAGCAGGCTGTTGATATGATAGTGGAATGAGTACGTTATATAAATGTCACGTGTTGCCATGCTGCACCGCTGCATGCTATGTCCTGTTGTGTTGTGCAATCTTGTATTGTTTCGTGTTGTATTGTATCAGTTATCAGTGTGTTGTAAACTTTTGCTGTCAACCTATCTCTCAGTCAAAACAAGCAAATTTATAAAAGACTATAAATAAATCAAAGAGAACAAAAAAAAAATCACACATTAGAATTTCATGCGTAATGCCATTGATGATAGCAGTTTGCATATCTCTGTTCAAACTTTCTTTTCCAGACCCTTAAGGTATGTCTTCCTTCTTGATTTAAAAACAAACCCACCTCTAAAGGAATCTTGGAAACTCTCACAATTCATTTAAAATGCTTTTTGGCTTTGTCAGCTCCTGTGTTGAAAAAGAGCTACAGGGTCAAATGCTCTAAACTGGGTTTCATTAGCAGGTTCCTCTGTGCCGAATTCATCGATGTTTCAGTTTGCCCCCTGATTCATCCCAATACCAATGTTTAACTACTCTTCTCTGCCTCCACTAAGACATTCTCCTATATAACACACCATTTCTGATAAACTTGTTTACATTGGGGAGATGAGAAGTGTTTTTAAAAAAAAAAATCAGCATTTTTCTTAAGTGTAAGAAATGCATAGATGCTGAACTACAAATCCCAGGTGTACAGGTGTTAAGACAGCAACAAGCCTGGCTGATGTTGGAAACTGTGTGATGTGCTCTGACCTTTGACCATCAGTCACAGTCTGCAGCAGCTGAGGTCCAGGATGACTCATAGATTATCTGCTGCTGATGTTTGTAGAGCCGTGATGCTTTGTAGTTCTCAGATGTGGCTGTGATAAAAGCGTGGTGTGGCTGAGCTAAACCTCCCTCACAGTGAGGTCAAGCAAAGACGGATTTGAGATGGGAACGCGATCGATTGTGTCCTGGTTCAGTTTGTTTCATGTGACTGAGCAGCAAAAACGTGTAAAAAAGGTGTTTTCAAGATGAATCAAAATGGGAAGCATAAGAAAGATATATCACAAAATATAATGTTAATGTTTTATTTTAAAGCACGTTTTTTTAAAGCACTCTTAGAACTGATGAGAAATTATAATTATTTTTCACTTTCATGAGAATTTTTTTTTTTTACTTGGGTCATTTTTGAAACCAGAGGTGTCTTTATCGTATCAAAACAAAAAAAAAAAAGACGTAGTTTGTTAATTCGTGCTCAGGATGAAGAAAACGTTTTATTCATATCACATGAAGTCCCATGTTTGCACATTATGCATTTTTGGTTATAGCTGATTATGCTAACTATTAAAGTTTCTTGCTGACTTAGACATGTCAACTGATGTTAGCTGTTTTCACAGATCTGGCAACCAAATGAAGCATATGTCGACTCAAATAACACTTTCCTTCTTTTAAACACTTGGCAAAAATAGAAGAACCTACATCAACAAAATAATTACCTTTGTTTCTGTAATGTAACTGCATAGTATCCCCTTAAGGCAGTTTGAGATAAAGATTAGATTTCACTGTTTATCTTTGTCCGGACCAAAGGATTGATAATTTTCAGATAACAAACCTCATGGCCTCTGATAGCTTACATATCTAACCTTAGTTTCTTCAAGAGAATGTGTCAAATTTACCCTTGCACAACAGCAAAATACTTCAACAGTGCATCTTACGTATACATCACAGTGCAAAAGATGAACTCTGCCTTAAACACTAAAGCCTGATTTATGCTTCTGTGTCGCATCGATGGCGTAGGTACACATAGCCCTCTGCGTCGACGCGGACCGCAAGGGCTGTGATTGGTCTGCTCAAAGTGTCATCCAGGTCCCTCAGTGGGCGAACCAGTGTGGTAAAATCACCCATTCTCAGCCTCGACTCGTTTAGTGGTCGTACAGACCACCTCCGCAAAGGTCTTCCCTGTCACCTGCGCTTCAACATTTGCAACAAAAGAATTTGTTCGGCAATATCGATTAGCTCCAATTCCAAACACACCCGCTCCACCTCAGTCGCCATGACCGGAACATAAACAAAGATTCGGATGTGAAACCACACACACACAGCCACACCCCTCTAGCGGCATGGCAGTGACTTGCAGAGCAACGCGTTCCCTCGACACAGAACTTTGAATGGTCAACGACAGCGTCGCGCCAACGGTGTACCTACGCCGTAGACGCGACGCAGAAGCATAAATCAGGCTTAAGGCTGCGTTCACACTACACGCCTTCATGCTTAACTCTGATCTTTTCTCATATCAGATTTTTTGTCTACCTGTTCACACTGCAGTCAACTTCCAAAAGATCAGATATGTATCTGATTTAGAACCACATACGAACGTAGCCTAAATCTGATTCAAAACAGTCAGATTCATTATGACTTGCAGTTCACAGTGTTAGTAAAAAATCAGCTACGAGTCACATGTGAGCAAAAGAATCAGATTCAGGTCACTTTTAACTGCAGTGTGAACGTAGCCTAAGTATGTAAAATCCACCACCATCAGGCTGTAAATCAATAACAACAGATGATACTGCTCGGGCTCACCTACCTCCATTGCTCAGTTCTTGTTATGAATCATGAACTCTGTTCAATAAAAAATGTTTTTTCAACAAGGTGTATTTTCCTAATAGTAAAGTACCAATTTAATTTCATGGATGAATTTTACAAAATGTTATGGAGAAAAGCAATGGACTAGCTTGTAGCTGTAACATGGAAGGCGGCTTTTAACAGCTTTTCTCCCCGAAAGTGTCATTATGTGAAATTCCATGAAACAAAACTGTAGTTAAATCAACACACCTTATGAAGCGCTGTTGGTGAGCAGAGCTGAGCAGTGTGTCTGCTCACCTAGGCCAGGGACATATACCTTCTGTTTCAACCTTATGTTCATGTATACATCCAACTACATCAGTCTTGTAAATGTGATAAGTGTTAATGGAAGATACATCTAGAGCAGTGGCTCCCTAACTTTTTTGGTCAATAAGTAGCATCAGTTTAAATTTCTTTTATTGTTTAAATCCAAACAAAAGAGCCCTAAACACAAATGTTCTTACCCAAATATTAATGTGTCTTATCATAATTTCAGTTAGTACGTGCTTTTTAATTTTTACAACTTCAGAGCAGACAGAGCCTTGCACTCCCCTGGAATTTCTGGCACCCCCCCTTAGGATCCCTGGATGCCAAGTTGGGAACCAAGGCTCTAGAGGGCAAATGGTAGAGCCCAGGCTGTCTACAACTACCTGCTGTGTGGGATGTAAACTACAAACATGGTGACCCTCAAAGAGGGTTATTGTTCTAAGATCAGAACTAAAAATATATTAACATCAATAATCAGTAGTAACATCAGATAAGATCAGGCAGATGACCAGTAAAATACATCAAGGACATAACGCTCAGTGTATTAGTTTAATTAGTGACAATGTTAACTGATGGTTTTCGGTTGACTATGTTTGTAGATGTGGTCATTACAAAAGACAGAAAGAGTCCTCACAAATAACTCTTTTTTTCATTATGTCTCAATATCCTACTCAAATGCATTAAATCAATAAACTAATACAAACACCCATGGACGCACTCGACTGAAAGACATCGCTTTACACTGTCACTTTTCTACAAGTTTAAACATTGAGAACATTCAGCTCAAGCTAGTTTGACAGACATGTATGTCTCTATGCTGTAACAGTAACACTTTGTAAAGATATGGAGAAATGTAGGGTTCCCGTGTTGTGTTCATTTTTGAGGATGTGACCAGCTGACACATCAAACCGGTGCAGGGGATGGATGGCAGCCATCATGTGACTGTATACACATGGTTAACAGTAAGTATATCTCTACTATATCCCCTACAGCGGTTGGAATATCAAGGTTTGAGGTGTTCCATATAATGATTGCATAGCCTTAGTTCAGGCAGGCCACAAAGTCAAGTGCTTCCATCTCATCGAGATCAGCTGATCTCACGCAAGCCCTCATCAGCTGAGTGCCATCTAATTGCACTCATGCTTCCACATTTAGACTGATCTAGCCTGGCTATGCTTTGCTGCTCCCTCTGCAAGCATCTTTTTGCAGCCCTCCTCCACCCCAGCTCCTCCTTTATTCTGCTTCTGACGTAATCAGTGTCATTCTGTTGTCATTGATGCCTGCTCTGCTCTGGGTTTATAGCTGCTTCTTTTTCTGCTTTAGGAGAGCCAAAAGAAGCAGGAGCATGTACTGTTCCTGCTTGATGCTTTCCATGTGGGCTTGTGGAAAAGCAGGGGGATCCCAGAACAGCCATACCGCCAAATATAAATAACAGCAGTAAGAGCAAATTAATCACTTATGATGAAGAGAAATGTAGAAACCCCAACTCAGGTGTTTCTTGACAAAGTGGTTCTGACTGAATTTGGAGGGTTGCTTGGACAGTAGACCACACAAATGATATCAGAGAATAATTGTGGTTTATCACGAGTAAGCGGCACAAAATGTGAATGAGGTATAGCAAAAGAACAGAAACTTCCAGTAGCAGTTCACACTTCCTCACCACAGGTTTTTTCCATGGCAATAGTGAACATATCCAGTCTGTCAAAGCTGCTCTGTCATGGCGGCTGTTGTAAGACGATATATCCTGTTACAACTATAAAACTTTAACATATAAGAGTAGTCATTTTTTGTTTAATGTAGCTTTATTAAACCTTTCGATTTAAGTCTTTACATAATGATCCTTAAGTTAGTGACTCATAAATAATGACATTTATTAAAGTTTCTAAATCTATTCCCTCTTTTACATGGAGAGCATCATGTTTCTATAAAGGTTGTTATGTGCATGGATCTTTAACTTATAAGTAGTCTATGTTTACAGAAGACTTTGTGCTGTAGTTTGCTAATCTAATATCATAAATGCATTAGCAAAGTTATCCAGGGAACGTTTAAGTCAGGTCCAGTCTCAGCGTGTCCCTGCCCAGCCTCTTGGAATACTTAAAAAAAAAAAAAAAAAAGACTGCACGCACACTTGGCAGCAGCAGGATATCAGCTCTCTTTTACAGAGAGCTCCACCATAATGATATTTTTATTCGACGAGACATGGCCTAAATGATTTCATGTGCTAATGCGATGGGCTTGGCCGTCCCCAAGGCAACAGCACTGGTCTCATTAGGGTTTCCAGTCATGAAAGTGTTGAAAAGGGAAAAGCACTGAATGTGGTCGTTAAATACATCATCAAAGAGGTGTGTCTCTGCTCTCTCGTTAAAGTTAAGATAACGCCAAAAGCTCCACGCTCATGGGGGGAAGGAGGGGTGAGGGTAGGGGGGGGGATGTAAGGAAAAGCCTCATAGTGTCTGCTTGTATCTCTGTTTTTGTTTTTAATTACTGAGTCGTGATGAATTTTCCAAGTCTTAGAGGGGAATTCAATTTACGGCGGCTAATAACACCAGTTGCATGGATTGGATATATTCCAGTGAATGTACAGAAAGTATTAGAAACACTCTAGCTAATCTGTTTCTCTTCATTTTTTGCGATAACTGTGAATTCTATGGAAAAAGGCTCTTATCTTATTTCATCTCTTCATAATGCATGTATTCATTACTTGTTTTTGTCCCCGCAGTATCATTCTCATGGGACTACTAGTGTGGCATGTGTTTCTTTTATTACTACTTTAACTGCAGTTCTGTGATCATTATGATTCTTCTTAACTGCAGCAGACACAGTAAATAGTTTCATATAGATGTAACTGGTGTAACATATACTTTTGACTCTGACAGCTGCATAGTATTAGCCATAGAAAACTCAGAAATGAGCACTTTCTGTGCATGGCAGTATGATATATACATCACCTACACACTATACGTTAAATATCCACTAGAGGGCAATGTGTCCAATGCATTCAGTCTGATGTCACAGGTTTCATAAGGGCGACGAAGCACACAAAGAGAAATGACAAAGACTCCGTTATTACACTGAGTGCAGATGAGATGAGTGAAGCAACTGAAAATCTGATCATTACCTCCATGTGAGGCTGTTTCTCTCCTTCCACTGTGAGGTGTGATATTATTTGTTCTCATTGGTCTTTACACCTGATTACTGAGCAATTTCTTCACAGTTTTTCCCCTACATTGTAATGACATTTTGCAAGTTACATCCAGTAATGATAAATCTAGATGGATGATCAAGTAATAAGAAAATGTGGATTAAAAACACTTAAAGGAAATAATGAAATGTTATTTCTGTTCTTTTCTTGTCTCTTATTAGCCGGTGTCATGAAGAAAGAATGAGATAGTTAAAGGCATGAATTAAACGGAATAAATGTGCAGACATGACATGAATATTCAGGTGTATTGCCTTTTTCCCGCCACATTTTCTGTTGTTTTTCTATTTCTAACAAAGAGGAAGCTTCCTTCCTCCTAGTATCATCTTTTCCTTTTTCTCTCTCTCTCGCTCTCTCTCTCCCCCCCTTACTCCCCCTCCTGCTATCTGTTCCCCCCTCCTGTGGGATCATGGGAATTGTGCAAGTAGCGTGGCGTTCCACGCTCTGCCCGCGGCGCTCCAGGAGGAGGCGTGCAGTAATGACCTGCTCCTCAGCTCGCTCGCCATCATCGCCCTCACAATTAATTCCCGCCTCGCGTTCCTGCGTGGTGGCGGCTAGAGGAGGAGGAGGGGGGGTAAGAGTGTGGGCTCCCTCATTAGAGCTCCTTGTAATGTGTCTGGCAGCAGTTCCCATCCTGCCACTTCTGCCCTTCCTCCGCTGCTGCCATGTTTGTTTTATAGATGCCTCCCTCTATGCTTTCGTGCCTCGCAGAATGACTGACACCCAGTGTGAAAGTGCACCTGGTCTGTGTTTTTATCCATCACGGCTCCAGGAAACACATGAATACACCTTTCACATGCCTGACATGGAAGGGAATATTTTGAGCAGGTTATTCAAAGTCCATGCGGCGAGCGTAGCAACCTTTTCACAACAAACACAATTCATGGAAATGTCCTATGTGCTGTCACAATATATAATGCCTTCAGAAACAGGTGATGACATTTTGAACGGCTGCTGACGGCAAACTCAGGCTAAGCAGTGAACTTTTAAACCAAGTGGAGAGAAGTCTGACCTGAATTTCAACTCTGAGCTTGACCAGGGATATTTTACAGTTTCTTCTTACAGTCGTTTACTTGACATGGTGGGTTAGCCTGCATATTTTACAGATTAGAAGTATAAAAGAAGAGGCGCAAGGCAGAAAAGACCATACATTTGAAACCATGATGTATATAAAGAAGAAGGTTTCTGCTATTCATTTGCAAACCTCTTATTTGATATGCTCATAGCAGTAATGACACTGGCTGAAGCTTTTAGACCATGGAGAATTTTAATGCTTTAAAAATAAAAGTTTAGACTGGCTGCTATTTAATGAGAATTTACTAAATGACAATGTGAGGATGTGATGAATTTAGTAGTCACTTGTCATTCCCTAGTAATGAACTGCTCCTCAACTATCTCCCTGGATGTTCCTAGCCACTGAATTCTCTTATGATACAACAAAAATTTAAATTAACTGTCTGGACAGTCTAACATTAAGAAAACACTTAGAAAAAAGCTGCAATTGATCACAATTTACTGAGCATGGCTTAACACGCAATCACCACATCAGCAGATGCTTAGAAGTATTCACCCCCTTGGATGATTTACCTTTTTATTGAGTTTATAAATCAACCATGGTCAATATAATTTGGCTTTTTGAAAAAAAAACTCTTTAAAGTCATTGTGAAAACCCATTTCTACAAAATAATGTTAAATAAATAAAATATGTAAGGTCAAATAAGTGACTGCATAAATATTCGCCCCCTTCAAGTCAGTGTTTAGTAGATGCATCTTTGGCTGCAATCACAGCACTGAGTCTGTAAGGAGAGGTCTCTATCAGGCTTGCACATCCACCCTGTTGTCTTTAAACTATTTCTGTGCAGGTTTTGCTGTATAAAAATGAATCTTCTCCCAAGTCAAAGTTCTCCTGCAGGTTGAATAAGACTGTCCTCCAGGACTTTCCTCTATTTTTCATTCATTTTACCCTCCACTTTTACAAGCCTTCCAGGACCGGCTGCCAAGAAGCATCCCCACAGCTTGACGCTGCCACTACTGTGCTGTGGGGATGGTGTGTTTGTGGTTAAGTGCAGTGTTTGGTGTCTGCCAAGCGTCTTTTCTGAAGGTTATTTTGGTCTCGTCAGACCAAAGACCCTTTTTCCACATGCAGGAGACCATGGAGTCTCCTGCATGCCTTTTGGTGAGCTCTAGTTTATATGAGTTTTCTTCAACAGTGGATTTCTCTTTGCCAATCTCCCATAAAGCTTTGACTTGTGATGAACCCGAGCAACAGTTGTTATATGCAGAGTCTCCCCCCATCTCAGCTGCTGAAGCTTGTTACTCCATCAGAGTAGTCATCGGTGTCTTGGTGGCCTCTCTCACTAGTCTTCTTCTTGCAGGGTCACTCAATTTGTGAGGACATCCTGATCTAGGCAGATTTACACACGTGCCATATTCCTCCCATTTTTCATGATGGATTTAACTGAATTTTGGGGATGTTCAGTGCCTTGAGGATTTTTTTTGTATGCATCCCCTGACTTATACTTTTCATGAACCCTTTCTCTGAGTTGCTTGAAGTGTTCCCTTGTCTTGTCATGGTGCAATGGTAGCCAGGAATACTGATTAACCAGTGACCTGACCGTCCAGAGAAAGGTGTCTCTATACTACAGATTAGAAAGTAACTCATCTGTGCTGGACATGAACACACCTTTAGCTGTTGGTTTGACATCACAAGTTGTATTGCTGTCGTTTGATTGAGTTTAACTGATATTCAAGTTTATTTGTGCAGAAAAACTCCCACATTTGTAAGTGAGGTGAGCTTAAGTCAGGTACAGTGGTTTGTTTGAAGTATTCAAATCATTGAGCTGCAAAGTCATAAAATTGTGTAAAATTTTCTGCAAATTGTGAGTGTGCCCATAGTATACCAACTTGTCATGAAAGAAAGCCTTCCAACTTTTCTTTATCAACAAAAAAATTCCATCAAAGATGGGAAATATTCTGTAAACTCGACCCCTTCATAATACATCTCATGTTAAGTGTCAATAGATAGGCAGCGGTCTCTATAAAGGTTCTTTCTCAATTACACAATAAGATCTGAGGCACTGACTTCTGCACACAGAATCACGCATACCTGCATGAGTTGTGCTTCATGTAATTGAAACGCAGGACTCATTCACTGCCATACTTGTTAGAGTCTGTTTTGCTGTATTACATTGATTTTTGCTCTGCTATTGTGCAGGAGACAGATTCAGCTCCTGCCATTGTGGACTTTGTTAAAGCCAAGGCTGCGGCTCGGAGTCAACACACAGATAAATAGAGTCTAGATCTGTTTGACAGTTTTGTGAAAGAATATAAAAAGTTGTATTCATTTCACCTGATACTGATACAATGATCAGTGTGATAAGTGGGTCTGATAGTGTCAGTGTGTGGTATTGTGTCTCTCTCTGTGTGCCTGGTTGTTGCAGCTTGTGAAGCAACTTCTTTCTTCTATCAGATGAAAGATCTTTTGTATCAAACCAGGCACTTAATGTATATTTGGACTTCAGTTAGCTTTGATCAAAGACTGAATGTTGACGAATGTTAACTCGGCAGATGGTAGAAAATCTTCTTATGCTCCACTTAGTGAAGAAAAAGTAGATCCAAGCAGCAGCATCACTTTCTTTGACCTGGGCTGGTTTGTTGATGTCTCTGCCAACTTAATTTGCAAAGGTCTGACATTGTCTGATAATAAGGGTAATAATACTATGGAGAGTGTTAGAAATCTAGAATACAGGAATGCTTATTGATAAGGGAGCAAAGGCTTATCATTACAATGTCTAAATTAAATTATGTACAGTAGATAACCATCAAGATGCAGGTAACGTTAATACCAGATGTAAAAAACAACCAAATATGAATGAAACTGAATTTTAAATGATAGGCATAACATTTTAAGAGCTCCACTAAAAAAGTCATGACTTCTTGATTGCAACTTTTAATATCAATTTAACCAACCAGCATGAATTGCCTTTGCATTTCAGTATAAATTTGACAACCAGCCACAGTTTCCCCATGCTTGTCTTGTACTTAACAAAACCACAGTTGACATAACTTTGTCAATGCCATATGAACACTGCCATTGAATTTAGACAGAAAAACTACAATACCCACAATCCTTTAGTGTCACAGTGACGAAGGTTGATGGCTGTTGATGATGATAGTAGATCGCAGCAGTATGAAGCGCTAAATAAACAAACAACGATATATTACGATATCATAATTTCAAATATAATCACTACAATGAAGGTACATGTAGAAAAAAGGTAAAAGTGTGGTTTGAAAGCTTGCAAAGCTATGATAAACAACAAAATAAATGAATAACTCTTGATTTGATTTGTGCCAAATCAAATGTTTTAGTCATGAGTGCTCAGCTAGCGGTTTAGCTTAGTTCATGCATTAAAAACGTTGTAGTAAGGATTTTAAAAAAGCTCTATGGGGTATTTGAATGGCAAATTTTGCTCTCTGAACCACTGCCACACAAAAGTGGGCGGGCACTGAGCTCTATGGGGTGAAACAGAGCTATGACACTCCTTTAGCAGCTGTATAAAGCCTTTGTTATTGTTGCGTCCCCCATCTAGGGAACCTAGACATAACATGATATTGCCCAAACTCCATCCACTCCCAAGAAAGCCAGCAGCACAGTTCCACAAAAGTGAATTTACGCATTTTATGCAACTCAACACTATATCTAAAGTCTGAGACCCAGAAGGTAACAAAATGTTCTTCCTTTCACAACAGCTTAAGCAGGTATCACTACAACTGGATGTCTGAAGCTCAAAGGTAACACAGTTAGGTTTGGATACTACTGCTGACTTCCTAGATACTCACTTAATGGTCACAATTAAACACAACACACAGAGGCTAATTCACAAGCTGCTTTGTTGAAAGTGGCGGAAGCAGAGAGGAAGAGCAGGCTGCAGCAGCAGGTATTTGTAGACTGGCTGGAGTCTCTCAGGTGGCAGCAGCCTCAGCACCAGGACCTAATCACACACACACACTCCAATCAGCCACAGACACACTCACTGAGACAGCCAAACCCATTGACAGCCACACCCACTACTCATGCTCTGCAGGAGAGGAGGCAAAGCTGCATTTACAAACACTACGAAACATATAACTCATGGTCATTACAGTTTTGTTGTGTGGATCAAGCTTTTACAAATAAAGCATAAAAGTGCTAATCTTGCAAAGCAGATGGATTTGCTCATTTCTTACAAGCTTGTTTCTTACTGGCAAATTTGTCTTGCAAAGCTCCCATCTGAACCATTTGGGCCCGGTTAGAAGGTGACAGGTGTCGTGACATAAGCAAGCAGTGACAAGAGGCTGGTGCAATTATGGCGGGAGACATTAGTGTGGATGCTGCTAAAGCGCCAGCTTTATCAGATCTTGACAACATTTCTTCATTAAAAGAAGAACAAAGAACCGCATTAAATTGTTTTCTTTTAAAAAAATTACACAAGTTGTACTGACACGTCTACAGTCGCCAGGGTTCATGTTATGCAGTTCTCTATGGAGTTTACTTGTTGGTAGGAGCGTACCTTGGTTTGGGGCTTAGTCACATGTTTTTTTGCTCTGATTGGCCCATAAAGATGTGACAGACAGAACATTCATCCAATCACCCTTCAGGTTTTTTTTGCAAAGGCTCTGCCCTTTCCCAAATGCCGTCTATGGAAGGTTTTCCAAATGGATGTGTGAAACAAATCCATCTGGTGTGCCAGGCTGACCATGGGGCAGGAAAGTGACGTACATTACCCAAGCTGGAACCAGAATGATGCACAGAATATTTCCGCTCGCTGTCAGAGGTGAGGGTAAGAGGCTATTTTTTAAAACAGCAGAATCTTATAAATAAATATAAAAATTTTACTGAGGGGAATAACTTTAAATTGAACACACAACAAACTAGGAAAAATCCTGAAGAGGGTTAGGGTTTGGCACTTAAACCTTAAAGGTTAGGGTGAGGGTAAGAGGGAAGGGGATCAAACTAAAAATAACACACCACAAACCAAGGAAAACCCAAAGAGGGTTAGTATGTCACTTCCCGTCCCACAGTCAAGGTCGCCCCACCATTAGGGTCTGCAGCCCGATGCCTCTGGAATTTGACTTTATTGCCATTCAGTACTGGCTATGATGGCACAAACCAGTCTGGTCTAGCGGGCCTAGCTATTGCTGACCCAGAATGGTGTCTTTTGTACTTTTGTAGATGAAAGTTGGCCTACTTTACCTTGTTTTTGCACAGCTTGTATTTTTCATGACTCATACAACTCCTAACTCTCTGGTTTTTGAAGAAAGCCAAATAATCCAGCGTCTTTGCTCTCAGTCTTGCTGGCAGCAGAATGACTTTCTCATCCATATTTGTTTTGACTTAAAGTGTGTGCTGCATCATGCAGTTTAGTGTCTGCTGCCACCTGTTGGCTTATTTTGTTAATTTCACCATCGGGGATGTGTATTTTCAAAATTTCATCACAGTATTTGCAGATATATAGATTCTGTAACATTCGTATTTATGCACGTATTCACAAGGAGTATGTGACAATTTATTGTCAATTTTTTAGCACAGGCCCAATGTTTACTTTTTTTGTTCCTTTTGGGAAGCTCCACCTTTATGAGAGCTCAAACTCAGACTCTTTAAAGGTATGATATATATGCTTTAGCTCACTAATATAAGGAAGACATCAATATAGAAAGAGGAGGGTGGGTACTATAAGGGCTCTTCAGGATGAGAGGACAAGGATAACACTGCAAAAAGTGACAGAATGACTTGCCAAATTTTTTGCAAATACAGACCACATGGTTTGTTGTTCTCAGCCCTGTGTCCACACTGAAAAAATGGTTCTTCCTTCAGATCGCTTGTTTTGATCTAAGAGACTGCTGCTCAAGTTTAGCATCTATTAGAAATGGTCTCTCAAAGTCTTTCGTTTCACCTTTGAACAATGCAGTAAATCCACAGTAACTAATCTAACTCTTGTCGTCTTATTTATCTGAGACTCTATGTTGAAAATGATTTTATGAGTGCTCGCTCAGAGGCTACAATCCCAACTATTCACCAAAAGGAGGCTCTTTAAATTAAATTTAAATTATTGCCAATCCAAAAAACTCATTACACATTGAGGTTGGGATCCCTTCTGTCTCTTTACAACTTTTTCACTGCAGTGTAGTGGCAAAAACAAGCAGAGCAGGAAAAGTGTGATAAATAAAGTATGGTTTTCATGTTAATTGCTTGTACAGTGAGTTTTTCTTACTATTGAATGCAGTTTTATTTAGTTTTTACTACTTCTGTTAATAGATGAAAAAAATAAAAAGTTAATCATATCACTACGCTGTTATTAATCATGATTAAGTAATTACCTCCGCCAAGGAGGTTATGCGATCGGGTGGGTTTGTTCGTTTGTACGTTCGTCCGTTTGTTTGTTCGTTTGTTTGTTAGCAACATAACTCAAAAAGTTGTGGAGGGCTTTTGATTAAATTTTCAGGAAATGTCAGAAATGGCACAAGGAAGAACTGATTAGATTTTGGGACTGATCCAGATCACCGTCTGGATCCAGGAATTTTTTAAAGGATTCTGTACTATTTGGAGATAGGGCTGATGGCAGAGGTCTGCCCTGTCTGCCACTTTACACCAGGAGATGGCGGACATGAGTAATTCAATCCCAGCAGCAGTTTTTGGGTGTTTCTTTTCAAAGTTTTAGAGTTTTTAGAGTTTTAAAGACGCATGCCCGGTTGAGGAGACGAGTCGTAGTGTAAGACAGAGAAAGACAGCGAATTGTAGCGAGAATACTCACAATGCTGGGAGGAATAGAGGAATATTCACCCTCTGCCATGACTTCCAGTCGTCCAGAGAGACCATGGGTGAGACTGTCAGTGCATCTGTTAGCATTGGCAGGCAATGCTTCCGCTATGACAGTCCACCCATAGCAAAGCCAGTGCTTTAACTCACCACGTGTCCACCCCACCGAGGAGGGAGTACTCAGTGAATGCCGTGGTGGGGGGCAAATGGGGATGGATCCAGGAATTTTTGAAAGGATTTTTCACTATGGGAAGATAGGGCTAATGGTGGAGGTCTGCGCTCTCCGAGTGCTTTTCTAGTTTTAAAATAGTCTTAGTAATTTTTTATACATTTTAAGATTCTTAAACCTTCTTTTTGTCAAGTGTTTTATTTTCATTATCTTAATTCTATGTACAGCACTTTGAAAGTGCTTTATATTTAAAAAATTATTTATAGATTATACCTATGAAATACTACTATTTACTTGCATTTTTGTTTCAGATAAAAGAAATAAAAGTATGGTGTTTGAATAAAGAGATATTTAACAAACTTTAGTTTTTAACCTTTAACATCTCAGCTTAGTTGTAATCGTTTGTAAATCAGAATGTCTTAATTCTAGGAGCAATCATATTTATAATCTATAAACGAACCCAGCAGACAAGCACATCAGGTACAAAATAACTTCTGCTGTAAAGTGAATGATCAGGTGTGCTGTTACCCCGAGGTAGCTGTCGCTGCAGACTGATGTCTAGTGGTCTCAAAAAAATTTAGCTCGGACCAGCGGCTCTACTTTCGCTGCCTTTTCGCTGCCATACAGTTCACATATTCTTGTGACTATAGTTCTCCTGGCATAAAAGACAAGCATTGCAACTTGAAATGCAACATTTTGTTAAGAACCTTCAAAGATTTTTTTTTTATCTGTCCTTTACATTTCAAGGATCTGGGAAATGCTTGTGAAACCCTGGAGAGACCGACATTGTGCTAAAAGGTGATAAGATGAAAAATTATCCCAACCTTCTCGATCAGTATTCGGTAAAATCTCAGCTGTAGTTTGTGTCATCATGGCAGACTACGTCAGAGTCATGCCAGCATGTATACACCTTGGTCTGACATGCAAGCACATCACTTTATGAGCTGCTCCAAACTGGTTCACATCCATAATGTCACACTCGGACTTTAGTGCCTGCTTCCAAGATGTCTGTGTTTGCTGAAGCTGTTTGTCCTTACTGACAGATAGAAGTGACAACTGTGTTTACACATTTAAGCACCTAAACAGAGGTGTCCCAAAACCCTGGTAGATCAAGAGGGATATATGAAGCCAATCTTTTGTTGGTTTTAGGAAAAAAAAATTCTGATGTGTCAAACATAAAATATATCTCTGAAGATCTCAAACTGAATGAAAAAGTCATAAACTTATGGCCATAATCATTTGCCTGAGGTGTCTATATTGGCTTTTGACAGATTAATATGACTTTAAACATGTTAAAGACTGGAAATTGAGGAACTTATAGCAAAAAAAGAAAGAAGTTAATTAAATACTCTTTCTATGCTTTTAGTGACACGTCTAAAAACACACTCTTGATTTTATAAATCAGTCATGGTCAATATTAATTGGCTTTTTGACAAAAAAAACCTCTTCAATCAAAGTGAAAACAGATTTCTACAAAGTAATGTCAATTATATAAAAATATGTGAGGTGAAATAAGTGATTGCATGAATATTCACCCCCTTTAAAGTGACTGACCTAATTCAACAGAGGTCTAGCCAACTGGTGCCAGTAGTCACATAAGTGCACCTGAGAGCAGTTAATGTGTCTCAGGCGATAAAAATATAAACACACCTCTGTCTGAACTTCCCATCACTGGTAAATCGGTATTCCTGGAAACCGTTACACCATGAAGACAACAGAACACTCCAGGCAACTCAGAGAACAGGTTATTGAAAAGTTTAAGTCAGGGGATGGATACAAAAAAATTTTCAAGGCACTGGACATCCCCTGGAGTTCACTTAAATCCATCATGAAGAAATGGTAGGAATATGGCACATGTGTAAATCTACCTAGATCAGACTGTCCTCACAAACTCAGTGACGATGCAAGGAGACAATTGAGAGAGGCCACCAAGACACAGATGACTACTCTGATGGAGTTACAAGCTTCAGCAGCTGAGATGAAGTGGCCCTGCATACAACAACTGTTGCCCTGGTTTGTCACAAGTCAAAGCTTTATGGGGAGTGGCAAATTGAAATCCACTGTTGAAGAAAACTCAAATTAAATATTGACAAGAGTTCACTAAAAGGCATATGGGAGACACCGTGGTCAAAAGACCAAAATGGTGCTTTTTGGCCATCAGACAAGGAGCTATGTTTGGCGGACACCCTTGGAAGGCTTGTAAAGGTAGAGAGTAAAATGAACGTGGCAAAAAATAGGAACATCTCGGAGGATAAGCCTATTCAGTCTGCAAGAGATCTACGGCTTGGGAGAAGATTTATTTTTCCTGCAGGACAATGACCTGAAGCATGCAGTGAAAGTTACACAGAAATGGTTTAAAGACAACAAGGTGAATGTTCTGGAATGACCAGGTAAAGCCCAGATCTAACTCCAAGATTCAGTGCTGTGATTGACTTTAAAGGTGTATCTACTAAATACTGACTTTAAGGGGGTGAATATTCATGCAGTCACTTACATGATATGTTTTATTCGATTGAGATTACTTTGTGGAAATCCATTTTCCCTTTGATATTCAAGAGTTTTTTTTTTAAGCCAAATTACATTGACCATGATTGATATATGAAACCAATTAAAGGGTAAAACATTCATTGTGTTGAATATTTTTTTTATAGGCACTGAACCATTAAAAAGCCTCTGAATATTGACTGGTCTTTGTTTCTGTGTTCTTTAATTTCTCAAGCAGTTCTCTCGTCCGTTTGTCATGAATTAGTAATTAAACGCTATTTTTTCTGCTTGTTAAAGCTTTATGGTAAAAATTGCCATTACAGTGACCATGAGCTTTGGGTATAACAATGCTCTCTCAGAATTCAAACACTACAAATTATTGTATTCATTTTATCATGTATGAGGTGTGACTTAGACAGACACTAAGTTTCTGTAGTAAGGTTCCAACAAAAAGAAGGAAAAAAGACACAGTTTGACATGAATTTTTACAAATCAAGCACTTTACTACTAGAGTGTACCTGAGTGGAGTTGCCCTCTGGGCAGCCCCCCTGAGAATGATATGCTTTCAAGGTTTTGTTTTGGTTAGCACTGCTGTCTCACTGTGTCACAACTCAAGGTTTTCCTGAATACTTAATATAAAATATATGATTCAAAGTTATTCTGATGGTTTTCTAACAAACAGGATCTCCTTCACATTTTCTGTCTCTAAGCTTTTATTTATGCTTGAGGGAAGGGTTTTCAAATAAAAATCTTGTCTTCTGACTCTCAGTAGCCAAATGAAATGAAATCTTCACTACAGACCTGTACAGAGTTTAGCTCCACCACAGCATTTTAACAAAGCTCTGCTGTATTTACAAACTTCTATCTATTCTAGATTCATCTCATACAAAGTGAAGTAATTCATGACTTTTTTTTGTTTTGATGTTGATGAATATGGCTTACATAAACAAAAAATCCACTATGTCAAAATATTAGAATATCACAAAACCTCAATCTAAACCTAAAATGATTTATATGACAGAAATTCTGGGAAATTGTGCTCTTTTATGCACTCAGTAATTGATTGGAGCTACCTTAGCACAAATTACTGCATCTATGTGATGTGGCATGGAGCCAATCAGTCTGTGGCACTGCTGGGGTGTTATGAAGCCCAGGGGGCTCTGATAGCAGCTTTCAGCTCATCTGTACTGTTGAGTCTCGTGTCTCTAATCTTCCTCTTGGCGTTTCCCCTGAGATTCTCTGTGGGGTTCAGGTCAGACCAATTAGCTGGCCAATTAAACACAGTAACACTATGGTCAGCATACCAGCTTCTGGTAGGTTTGGCTTAACCGTGGACGTGCCCAGTCCTGCTGGAAAAGGAAATCAGAATCTCCATAGAGCTTCTCGGCAGATGGAAGCATGAAGTGCTCTAAAACAGCATTGACTCTGGATTTGATAAAGTACAGTGGACCAACAACAGCAGAGTCATGGCACCTGAAACCATGACTGACTGTGTAAACTGAAAACACTGGACTTCAAGTACCTTGGACTCTGGGCCTCTCAGATCTTCCCCCAGATCTGGGACGTTGATTTCCAAATGAAATTCAAATTTTACTTTTGTCTGAAAACAGGACTTTGACCACTGAGCAATGGTCCAGATCTTTTTCTCTTTAGCCAAGATGAGAATCTTGTGACATCTGTGGCTCAGGGGTGGCTTGACACTAAGAACACGACACTAGTGGTCCATTTCCTGGACCCGTCTGTCAGTGGTGGCTCTTGAGCCTCTGACTCCAATGTCAGTCCACTCCTTGTGAAGCTTCCCTCAGTTCTTGGATCTGCTTTGTTCGACAATCCTCCGAAGGCTGAGCTCATCCCTGTTGCTTGTGGACATCTTCCTACCACATCTTTCCCTTCCAGTCAAATTTTCATTAATATGCTTTGACACAACCTCTGAGAACAGCCTGCCCTTTCAGCAGGGACCTTCTGTGGCTTACCCTCCTTGTGGAGGGTGTCAATGATTGTCCTCTAGACATTTCTCAAGTTAGCAGTCTTCCCCATAATTGTGGTTGTGTGTACTGAACCAGAGTGAGAGAAGGAAGGCTCAGGAGGACACCTTTGCAAATTGGACATTTCCACATGATTCAAATTTTGAGACAGTGGATTTTTGATTTTCATAAGCTGTAAGTCATCAAGATTAAAACAAAAAAGTCTTGAAATGTTTTTTTTTTTTTGTATGAGACAAATCTAGAATTTATGGTAATTTGACTTTCTGATGTAAATGACAGGGTTTTTCTTTTTGTTTTTGCAATGCCCCAGTATTTATCCATCCATGCAAACAGCTTATACCTAATTTCAGTAATTCTCAGGTTTACTGTGGTTAGGTATCCCTGATGCTGTTTGCAGTGAAGCTGCTGGCGAAACAAATGAATTGGGGCTAATTAGCCACAAGCTAGAGGCAAGCGGTGCCTTTTTAACAGCTTTTCTCCCTCATTTTCTTATAAACATGCTTTAAAAGCAAACAGAGACATGCTAGTCAGCAAACAGACCTTAGATTGATCGACTCATTTCAAAACACAAGGTCTAAACTGGGTCTCAGAAATCTACACAAACAGCGTTGTTCAACCTTTCTGGCTCATATCTAACACATTGCCATCATCTTCAGATTACTGTCACTATCTTTAATTCCAACTTCAACAACTGGCCAGTCACTCCCCTCTGTTGCAGGGAGGCATATCAGGGGTGTGAATTCCTTGTATAAATCTTGCAGTCTGTTGGTGCTACATGAAGCTTTGTTTTTTTGTTTTTTTTTTTTAGAAAAATGTAAGCAATGCAACTTTTTTGCTCCTAATAGTAAAAAAAATGTCCTCACAGGCAGCAGTGGTATGTGCTTATTAACTAGAAAAAGTCGGTCTTCTCGTTGATGATCTGCTTCATTACCAGTTAGAAACTCCTCACAGTACATTTAAAGAGCACTTTGCTAGAAGTAGTTTTTAAACTGTAATTTCACGCAAGTGAGATTGTAAATGAAGGCCTTTTTACTTCTAATGGATTATGTGACATTGTGTTAAAGCTATGCAGCCAAATGTTTTTTTTTTCCTGCAGTGCATAATTCTGAATTTGAAAAAAGATGACTGATTTTTAAAATGAATGCATCATAGATTTGGTCCAGACAGCACAAGATATTTCTGTAATTGTGAGGTATAAATCAGTGGAGGGGATGTGCTACATACTTGAAATAAAAAAAAGAGGAATAAGGTCTGATCCCAGCTTGAATCTCCAGTGCCGATCTTCATATGTGCCATAAGTTTTAAGTAAGTAGACCTTCAGAATATGGCTGAAAATTTCACACATCAACCTGACACACAGACACTCTTTATCTGTGTGACTTGAGGGTTTTGAGCTGTAGTAACTGTGTGTGGTTGCTGTTTTCTGCACCAGACTGCATGCCAGGAGTTGGCTTTCTTTCTGCAAAGCTGCTAAATGGATAATTAAGGATGCTCTATACACTCCAATTAACAGCAGATAGCACAGGGAGGAGGGATGCCTCAACTGTATCAGAGGAAAGCAGCATAAAACCACCTGATGCACATCAAACCCCAGCAAAAGGTTAAAGTCTTCAAGGCAGGGGCATCATACATTACAGTCCACAAGGCAGCTTTCCAAAATAAATGGTACCAGGGTTACTGCTGCAGTGTGGCGCATTGCTGCCAAAGCCATAATCTTGCACTGTTTATTTTCCAAAGTTTCTTTTCCTCGCCATCTTCACTCTCTTCTGTCTCTGACTACTTCAAATTCTTAAGACCTCAGAGGAATGCAGTCTGTGTGAGCCCATCAGAAACACTTCCAAGAGCCTCGGTTTGCCCCGTTCTTCTCCAAGTCCGATTATTTTTTTCACAAGTCGACTGAGAAAATGATGTGACGCTGCCGTGGTTTTATCCTGCATTCACAAAATCTATACATCCTTTAAGTCTTTGAGGCCTTCGGAGTCTTCACACGGAAAATAAACAGTATGCCTGGAGTAACAGGTGACACAAGAAGCCAAGTGTATCCCACCAGCCCTACTCAGGCTACTCTGATACCATTTTCTGTATTAGAAGTGCCTCTAATGAATCTGCAATATAGGGTTTGCTTTGGTGATTACGCCAGTATGCTCTGATCCAAGTTTGTACATTTTAAGCTTAGAATAAAACTCTATAAAATTCAGTGTATGCCTATTTTTCATCTGTAAAGTTGGCTGCACCCAACAGAGGGTCAGGGGCTTCAATAATAACAAGGGCACATGTGCACAGAAAAGTTGTCATTTGCGTAGAAATAGTTGGAAATTCTGGTTAATACTAAACATTTTTTATTCAATAATTTTTCCTTCTAAACCTCTCAAATAAAACACATGAGGAATCATGAATTATTTTGCCAATGATTAGCCTTTTTTTAAATTTGAATCAGAGTAGAATTCTCCTCTTGGTCATGTGTTTGAAGATACTGTATCTTTGACTTATTTGGGTCAAATGAGAAGTCATTTCATCAACAACAGCATATCCACAGAGAACTTTTCTTTCCCATGTCTGTTCCTGAGCTCGGTCGTAATCAGCTTCAGTTTGGAGAACAACCGCTCCACTGGAGCAGCTGTCACTGGCGATGTTAGCATACACAGTACTTTGAGAAGCTTGGTTACACTAATTGAATTTGTTAATTGGGCTGCTGTGATGGCACTTTATTGCACGTGGTCCAATGGAAGGGCAACCTAGATGGCGCTATATCAAGTTTTGTCCACTGTAAGGGCACTGTGAAGGCACTTTGTCATATTTTATCTACTGGGAGGGCGCCCTGATGGGCACTTCATCACAGTTCTTCTACTAGGAGGGCACCCTCGAGGGTACTCACTACATTTTTTTCCCTGGAAGGACACCCTAGAGCACACTTAATCAAATTTTGTTCACTAAAAGGTACCCTGTAGGGTCCTCTATGACTTATTACCCACTGGTAGAACACCCTTTGATTACACTGTAAAATTTTGTACATTGGAAGGGCACCCTACGGGGGCACTTAATTATGTTTTATGTACAAGATAATCTGACATGTCAGAGAGTGTTTGACATATCCATTGCACAGGGTATATTTAACATTCATCATGGAAACCTCCCACATAAGGTGTATGGTAAAGGCAGGAATTTTCAAGAAATTCTCAGAAGGTGATTGGAGGAACATTCTGTTTGTCACATTCAATGCGGGCCAATCAGAATGGCAAGACAAAATGAGGTAGACAGACATGTCCAGCTGCAATTGAAACCTGAGCTCTACAGGCTAGCACTGCTGTAGTATATGAACCACAGAGCTTATTAGTGGCTAAAATTCATGCTGTAGCCTATCAGGAGGCGTGCAATTAAGTTCTCTGCTAAGAGAAGCTTTCATTGTGGCTCTTTGCTCTCTCAGGTCAGCAGAAGAGTGAAAACATCTAAACCTAGTGAAGCTTTCAGTGCTAGACTTTGCTCTTTATTTAATAAAGAAATCTGGCCCAGTTCTGATTTAAATTGAAATTTTATATCCCAGCTAACTACTACACTGGTGGCAGCCATTGCTGTCGTCTCACAGTACAACAAAACCCCACCAGTAGCTACCGCCTCATTCTCCTCTAACAACACTGATTGGTCAAAACCACTGTTAGTTTGTACAAATGATGTGGATTGGAGCTTTTCAAGATTATCTTGATGACAGACATGCCGTCTGGCTAATCCATCTGCTTTGCAATGTTACATACAAGAGGGCACTTTCACATTACTCTAATCATCCCCTTCCCCCCCTGAGTCCACCAGTGCTATCCCGTGTACCAGCATAATTAACGTACTACTATAAAGTTCAGAGACATCTATCATTTTCATGTGATGCTATCTTGGCTGGCAGCACTTTTTTTTTTTTTTTAAGGTTTATTTTGGGCATTTTGTGCCTTTATTTGATAGAGGAGGATAGTGGATAGAGTTAGAAACAGGGACGAGAGCGGGGGGGGGGACACATGCGGTACAGGACCTCAGGCCGGATTCGAACCCAGGCCGTCCGCGTACATGGGGCGCGCCTTAACCACTCGGCCACCTGCACCCCTGGCAGCACTTTTTAACAGCTTTTCTCCTTTATCAGGTCATTTTCATGCATTTAAAGGAAATAGTGGTGTACTGTTGAGTAAATAAACCTTGTGAAGTGTACTGGTTTCATTAACAAGATTCCTTAGCTTAAGACAACAAAAGACAAAAAGACACACTATGTGACCGTACCTCACAAGTATGACGGTAGACTTAGTCCTCAAGTAGTTCTTGTAGCTAGCAGGATTGCCAACTTCACAGAAACTGCATGTTGTGGATTGTGTTGAATGCAATGGAGATGGTCATGCAGGACAGACTCAAACCTTTTTTTCCCCTCCGTGAGACCCTTACAATTAGACTGTCTTATATACTGGCAAACTGTGTATCTTCAATGCCAAAGAAGGCTGCATCAATTTTTGTAGGCTGCTGCCACATTTATAGAGGTATTATGGCTGCCAACTGTAACTACTGTTTTAGAGCAGGAAAGAAGATCTGATAACTGGTTGTTTATTGCATTACTTTAACAAACAATAATACAATATCATCTTAAAAGTCCATGTTTCTCTGATACTCCAGTGAAGACAATAATCCTAAAGGCCTGTGAGCTGAGCTTTCTGAAACATTAGCTTTACTGGTATGTTGATGTTCTGTTTGTTTTTAGCTTAGTGTTCTGTCTCATAATTCCTGAGATTTCACTTCTTGAGAACTGAAAAGGTGCCTTTGGGGAATATACTGAACCCCCAGCTGCAAGGACCCTGGTTTGTGTGCAGCCCCTCACTGTGACACTTCTCAATTAATGCATGTCCACTGAATTCTGTCAGTACATGCCTGTACTCTAAGCCGGTGAACGTAACTAGCACGGCTGTCAATAACAGAGTGTAAACCGCAACTTCCCCCCAGGGATTATTGGGGGGGGGGATGCAATTACAAAGATTAAACTGGAGCAAAATTTGACTACTAAGGTCTCATTCTCTCCTCTCATATCAACAAGTTAATCAAAATAGTACAAACAATGAAAAGAGCAATTTTATTGTAAAGATCGGTGTCTTGGTAAGACTTCCAAGCAGACACAAGTGAGAGGGATTAATGGAACCTGGGACAGTAGTTGGGAATTAGCAATAGCTACTCACCTTATTCCATGCCCCCGTGATACCTTGCGTGAATTCTGGGTGTGACTTCCGGGGTCTTTTGTCTCTGAATGAGTCTTTAGTGTTTTCAATAGGACTGAGATGCTAATCCTGATCATTAGAGCGATTAGAGATATAAAAATGTGTAAATGTGAATGGCATCTATTACTCCTTAAATAGGATAATGGGATTTTTCCTCTGTCTCCGATTACTGAAGGATGAGAAGACAATAATGGTCTCTGATAATGTACACTAGCATATTTAGCTGACATTCTTTAACTTTCAGTATCAGCATTTACAAAGGACGGACATGTTTTCTAAAGGAGGAGGGACATGATCTTGTATTTTAAGGTAGACATAGAACACAGTCAGAGCCTTAAAATCCAACCCTTAAAAGCTTTGCTTTTAGCTGGAAGCTAACAGTGTATCGTATACGCAGTCTACATAAAAACAGACAGCTAACGTGACTCATTTTGGTCCAGGGGATTCTCATTTAACAAATAAGTCTAACTTTGTAAAAAGGTTTTCTTCAAGTATAAAATCCATAATTCCCTAGGGTCTCTCCCTCAGGTTGGTGAATCAAGAGGGGTCTCATTCCAGACCACAGATCTCAGACTCCCCCTCTCACAGACCACTACTGCCCATTCTGTTGGAACAGAAGTGACAAAATTTGCTGGAACAAGGCATCTCCAGTCGTAGATTTTATTTATTTATTTATTTATTTTTTAATTCAACTTTATTCATATATGAGGTTTGGCAGTCACATTCATGAAATAACCACACTGCAAACATTACAGACTAAATAGAATATCATAAATATCATAAATAAAACATAAAAAAAGGTCAGAGGTCTAATGAGGCTTTTTCATTACATTGAGCAGCCTGGTTCTACTCTGTTTGACTTGGCTTGGCATCCCAGCATGGTAGGGAATTGCTTTTCTACCACACCTGAGCTACTCATTTGAGGGCGTGTCTAGAGCTTATTACATGACGTTCAAGAGTTGGACATTGTTACTACTTTAAAGTTTCTTCTTCTATTTGTTATCTGGGTGGTTTTTCAAAGTTTGGTGCAGCATTTGCTCCTTAAACACGTCTGCGAGGGGTCCCCCAACCATGATAATTTGCTGTGATGTCACTGTAGCGGCAGAGTGGGTGTGCTTACTGTAAGGCCCTATGAAATCTGTTTCATTTCTTGCCAAATTCTGTTTTATTTTTTCCAAATTCAGTTTTTTTAACCTTTCCACTAATTTTACCTTTTTATGTGAATTAATAAAATGTTCACTATTAAATAGAAATAACGTTACGTTAAATTTATTGAAAAAGGACCACAGTTGGCCCAGGAGCCGTTGTTTGGATAACCCTGATATATAATGATTATAACCAGTGAAACAGTCAGATATTTCTAACGTTTTAAGACACATCCACATGTATAATAACATCCTAACTGATGTTTATAATGTAAATGAAGAAATCTTTCTGGTCTCTCAAACACAGAGTGATAGTAACTTAATGAGAAAGTAACATCACAGTTAAATGTTTAAAATTAAACCGCTTTCCTAAACCTTTCTTTAATCTCACAGTATGTCACAGCCCATGCAGTTTGATGCTGCATTGTCCTTCTCCTGACTGTAACGGTTCTCTCATCATCTCCCACCATCTTCGTTGTCTGTCCGTCTGGCTCATATCAGATCGCTACGTTAATGCAGCTAGTGTTGGCTCATTAATCAACCAAAGGGAACTACAGCATCTACGGGAGGAATTATTAAGCTAATTGATATTCGAATGTAACATCATTTAGACTATGGGACTCATAAAATCTTGAGTCCACACAACTCGATTTTGAAGCCTTCGAGGGGTGAGTAGGTCTTCAAGTTGTGCCTTCCCTCTCTCTGTGACTCTCTGGTGTGGTGAGGTAAAATAACTTGTAGCACTGATGAGTTTTCTTGAAGGTGCAACATTATGTCGCACAGTACTACCCCGTGTTGAGCTACGTGATGTTTGCAGGTGTTTCCTGCAGCTGCTTTGACATGCTTTGTATTGTTTAGGAGGGGGCGGGGTGGCCCATGCTTTAGTGATCCCCCAGAATATATTCCCCAGATATACGTTCCTCTTTCTAAAAAAAAAAAAAAACAGCATTTCAGTCAAATTCATTCAATTTCCGTGATTTCCGCGTTAAATAGTAGATTCCGTTTTTATTGGCCAATTCCGTGACTCTGTTCCAGAGCTCCAGAGCAGGCCAAACTGGTGATGGACAAGTAAATCAATATGGCTTGGTTTAGATCAGCACCGCAAAAAACTAGTTGTAAAAAAAACCATAATTTGTGGCTAAATTATGTAGAGACATGTTTTAAAAGTGGTAGTGTCTCACTGTAGCTTCATTAGGTTTAGCGAAAGCTAACATAGCTACGCTAGGGACGTAGTTAACCTCACTAAGTAAGCTAAAGTAGCTATGGTAGCTTCAGCTTTAGCAACCTGAGCTGTAACAAACATAGCTGCTATGTTAGCTACATAGTTAATATAGCAAATGTGGCTAAAGTTAACATAGCTGTAAAACTAACTTAGCAAACATTAGCTACATAACTTTATTATCTTTAGCAAAAGTAGCATAGGCTGATGTAGCTTCATTAGCCTAAGCTTTAACTATGTTGACTACGTAGCTATGTTATCAATGTAGCTTATGCAGCTACTTTTACTTTATTAGCTTTTACATTATCTGTGTTAAAATGTTTCATGGAGGACAAGCAGTCTGTTTACTCAGCTTCTCTAAATGTTTTGTAATTTTATTTTGAAAGTTTTAACATGTATTTCTGCTCTTACAGAGGGGTTATCTCAAAGTAATGGTCTGCAAGAGGGTGCTTTATGTATAGTTTGCTGTGTGGGCTTTGTGTGTCATCTATCAGTTTTATGTGGAATTACAGATGGACATTAGTGATTCGCTAAATCTGGAGCAAAAGATTTTTTATTTCCCATGTATGAACGATCAGTAACACTGGACACGGCACCTTCATAGATGAAATAGAATAAACTTACAATATTGATAGTCTTGTTTTTCGTTTTTGGTTCATAAAGAGGCATCAGTGATTATTTCATTACCAGCTAAAATCTCCACTCTGGAGCTTTGAACAACTCTAATCTTCATGCTTCAATTTAAAGCATTAGTCTTTGTCTTTATTTATATTTGGTCAAATCGGCTGTTCTTTATAGATTTTTATAAAACCCACAATGAAATACAAGCAGACTGCATGTATTAATGCAGCTGGTATCCTCAGTGTTCCTGGTGACAGATGCTCTGGGATCAAATTGAGACAAATGAATCAATGGATTCACACCATCAGCCCTCAAACACCCATGTCTTATGACTTCACTCCTCCCTGATTCCATTTCCATCGACTAAATGCTGGCTACATGTAAATATGGGGTCATGGTTATTAATTACTCCTCAGAGTTCAGTTGAAAGCCCGGTGGAAAGAAAAAAAAAAAAAAACAGGGGGAGGGAGGAGACACAGGGGGAGCGACGGCGGAGCACGCAGACACGAACAAAGGCCTGCCACGAGGGTTCAAGCCTCCCACCGCTACAGACTCGCACACTGTAGGCTCTGAAGACAGAGGTTAGGACCACCTAGGCAGATTTCCCCCGGGGGCTATTATCGCCCAGAAGATAAAATGATTTTCAGACAGAGGAGCATCCACACACACACACAGATGAAGAGACAGATGCTCATGATGTGATAGTGAAGAAAATGATGCTCTAAGGAGGGTTTCTATCTTTGATGTTACTGTCAGCTATGTCCAAGAACAAAAGTCCTGATTCATCATTATTTCAGGAGAAAAGACCGGAGAAATGTATTCACAAACTTGACGTAACAAAACTTTATTTCAAAGGTGATGTGATTTTATTGTAGCATTCAAACAAAAAACATTGTGAAAACCATTCATTACAGCTGTACATAATATAGAATAAAGGAGGATTTTAAACATTGTTTGAAGGCTTAACATCTCTACATTAAAAAGCCAATAGACATCTAAACCTATGTGTTTGCTCTTTGCTTTTATCAATCTATATACAACCTGTGTTTTGAACAGAGAGCATTAGTTTTTAGTAAGCTAATGTTGCTTTCTTTTAGCATTTTATTCCATAGTAGAGAAGAATAAACCTATGAGCAGAAAACATAATGAAGTATTGACGTGCATTTACTTGGCCGTGCACAAGTTGTAGGCTATGAATGTCATCCCGCCCCCCCCATTCACTTCACACAGAGAATTTACCACTAGGTTGGAAGGGAAAAGTCTAGGAAAAGTCAGAGTAAAGCAGAGTTAAAAAGTTGCTTTTTTGTGTTCAAACATGCAGAAAAAAATTCACAAAGTTTCAGGAGTTTTGTGTATGTGTGGATAGTGAGCTGTATAGTATTTAAAGAACAATATGAAGCCATGGCACCTGCTGTAATGTAGTAACCACAAGGTATGACATCTGTGCTGGCAGCAGGCCCATCCACAGAAATAGCTGGGCCCCTGAAAGCTCAGTAAATGGGGCCCTCCTGAGACGACTTCCTAATATGAACAAATGTGAATGAGAAGTGTTAACACCATCCTCCTTGCCAGTGTTTCACATGTTGATCTATCTCTGATCACCTTTTGGAGCCTGTAGTAAGACATTGTAATTACTGGACTAAGAGTTGCGTGTCATTAGGATGACCAGTATATCCTGTACAGAAGCAATAACAGATTTCTAAAAAGTAAGTGGAAATTAACTTTCCTCCCCAGCCGTAGTTCTCTTGCAGACTGGATAATATTGCCCTCCAGGGTTTTCCAATATTTTGCCACATTTATTTTACCCTCTACCTTTACAAGCCTTCCAGAAACAGCTGCAGAGAAGCATCCCCATAGCATGGTGCTGCCACCACTGTGCCTCACAGTGGGGATGGTGTTTGAGGATATGTGTAGTGTTTGGTAGCAGTCAAACATAGTCCCTTGTCTGGCCAAAAAGCCCCATTTTGGTCTCATACCACTTGACCATGGAGTCTCCCACATGCTTTTTGGTGAACTCTGGCCAAGATTTGATAAGTTTTCATCAACAGTGGCCTTCTCTTTGCCACTCTCCATAAAGCTTTGACTTGTGAAGAACCTGAGCAACAGTTGTTGTAAGCAGAGTCTCTCTCATCTCAACTGCTGAAGCTTGTAACTCCTCCAGAGTAGTCCTAGGTGTCTTGGTGGACTCTCTCAATTGTCTCTTTCTTGCACGATCACTCAGTTTGTGAGGACGGCCTGATCTAGGCAGATTTACACGTGTCAGTTTTTTGATGGTGGATTTAACTGAACTCTGGGGGATGCTCAGTGTCTTGAAAAATGTTTGTATCCATCCCCTGACTTAAACTTCTCAGTAACCTTTTCGCTGAGTTTCTTGGAGTGTTCTCTTGTCTTCATTGTGTAATGGTAGCAAGGAATACTAATAAACCAGTCACTGGACCTTCCAGGCACAGTTGTCCTGATACTACAATGACTTGAGACTCATTCCTCAGATGATCCTCATTTTACTTATTATTAGACCACTAGTACCAACAGGCTGGACCTCTGTTGAATTAGGTCAGTCAGTTTAAAGGGGATGAATTTTTATGCACTTATTTTACCTATTTTTTCCAGAAAGACCAAATCAGAATGACCATAATTGATTTATAAAATCAATAAAAGGTCAAATATCTAAGGGGGTTGATAATTTTCATAGGCAGTGTAGTATATGAATAAAAACTCATGCCACTTTAAGAAGAAGTGAAGTGGTTTACATTTTGAATCAGGCAATAATTGCTACATGAAATTGATAAAAAAAAAGAATATGTTGTTGCTTCAGTTAGTAACAGCAAGTATTTAAGTTTTGAAATAAAATGTGGTTAGCCTAGATTGAGATGGATGTGTTATACCAACCTTTATGGGCCTTCTTCCTCCTACTCCTCTTCCCCCCCTTATGGACGGCCCTGGCTGCAGACGCAGGAGTTGCTATGCTACTCCAAACCGTAACCCAGACTTTGAGAATACATTTTTGTTGACTTTAGCACTTTCTCTTCTCAAAACCTTCAACATTTTTGTTAAATGCTCCTCTACTTCTTCATTTGGACATCTGGCAACTATCTGTTGCACATTTAAAATCGTTTCTCTTAGATGTTTGTTCAACATAAATTCCTCAAGGACTCACAGCCAAGCAGTAACTAATCTAATTGTTGATCTGACCGGACCCATCAATATAGTCCCTCGGGGCAACGTCAGCTTGTAATGCTTCCCATTTCGCTGAATTAGCAATACAAAACACAAGAGGCAGAGACTTCTGTTTTTCTGTGCTTCACGTGGTTTACAGTCTGACAAACGTGGCAACAAGAGCGATGGAGTTAAAAGAAGGCAACAGTAACTGGATTTTTATCTGCACTTTTCAGCAGATATCTGTTACAGAAAATAATCAAAAGTGAAATCCACCTCCGATGAGCACAATTTCACAGGCTTTCTTCATGAGCTCCTTAGAATTCTGGTTAAAATCTGTCAAAAACACCTTTCCAGGAATACCCAAATTAAATTGAATGGTTGTTTGAACCATTTGAAGCACAAACAAGGTGTCTCTAGAACGGCGACACTCATGAACACACATCATTTCCTCCTTTAATATTCATCACGTGACTCTAAATTTTGCTCTTAATTCCTCTCTACCCTCTGTATTTACTCTTACCTTTGACAGTGAACCCAAATGAGAATGCAGGATGCAACTTCTTAAAAATCAGCTCCGGACCGTTTTCTCACACTTGATTGTAAAACATTTAGCACTAAAACTCTGAGCTTCCCCCCTGTCCTTATTTGTTCTCAGCTCTCAATAACTTCATTAAAGTGCTGCCTTTAGCAGCCTAAAGGCCTGTGTCACACGGCTCACCTGGAGGGGCTGTACGACTTAGAAATGTGTCAGCGTCGCTGTCACGTTGTTTACTCATGTTTCAACCTGTCTCCAAGTAGGAGCAAGGGACTATTTTATCCTCTGTCACATGTCATTTTAGGTGATATTTCATGTGATATGTAGAGCTATTACTTGTTTTTTGATCACTCACAGACAGAAAGGAAATCCAGCAGTAGAGCCTGCTTTACTGCAAAACATTTCCTTTTTCCAGTTTGTCTATGACAATGTTTTGATTTTCAGATTATTCTCTGATATAAAATGAAGACAGCAGTTTTGTTCCAGCAAAACAGCTAATTAGACATAAGTTTAGGTTAAGGGGCCTTGTAAAGGACATGTTTACCCTCCTGTATTATCCAGATATTTAATCAAGAACAAAGTCTTAAGACAGAATCATTAAAATAAAGTATTTCTTTTAAACTATGATGAGTTTTAGATCCGTTATAAGCCATGAATGCTTGTTTTGACCATCTTAAAATTGACTTTAATTGCTCATTAATCACAAATTCTGCATTATTGGGTTTTACTTTTGCATTATTCTTTGGCGCCTGAGATCTTCTGAAATTAAAGTGTCAATAAAAAATACAATGTTAAACCTTACATATTCCAAAATTAGTGTGATATAATGTTTGGCAGCAGTCGAGTACATCTCTCATATGTTAAGTCATGTCTTGTTAATAAAGTCTCTGCCTCCTGTTAATTCTAAATGCAGTAACACTATAATTAACACAAGGACGTACACAAGATCTGTCTTTTCCGCTCTTTAATACAAAAAAAGCTGACAGCAAAGTTGGGAAAATCACCAAACAAGGCCAGAGAAGGTAGCGATTCCTCCACCATATGTGCTGCCACAAGCCTATTTATCTCAGCTTTTGTGGTGACCTGTTGCTGTTGCTGGAAATCGAGCTTGGTAGATGTTACCCTGAGCCTCACTCGGGCTTCAGGAGTACAGTATTTAGCTTCTAGCTTTGCGTTAGTCTGCTCTCTTTGCAGGAAAGATTTGATAAGGAGTTCACAGCTTTCTGGCCTGGGCAGAGTTTCTACTTCACTGTCACATTTTTGTCCGTGTCTAATTATACATTGGCTTTCAGGGATTTCCTGACGTGCACCCCAATGTTCCAAAACATGAACCACAATAACAACTTAAGTATCACACAATAAGTCTAATCAAAGAAAATCAGAGCATAAAGTACATAAAAAAAACAGACAATCACAGGAAACATGTTGTTATGCCTACAAAATCCTTGAGGAAAATGCAAACTCACTGATACGTTCAAGTATCTGCTCAATTCTGGGCCTTATTTCAGAGCAATGCTGCCACGCATGAATGACAACAGCAGGAAGAGATGCAGAATTTTGTTGATTTGTGGGGACAGATGGTTGAAATTTTTAATTTATTTTGTAATGAACAAGCAAACAGCCACATTGAGATATTTATACTACTGATATTTCAGGAAACTTAATGTACATATACTAAATTAACAACCTACATGTTGACACATTTTTTGAGCTCCCCCTAAGAGAGGCTTTCAGAGGAGCGGAGCTACCCTTAACTCCTCTGTTGTTCAAACTTTGGTGATATCTCTACACATTCAAAGATGCCCTTATTTGAACCTCATTGCCATTTCCCTCTCCCTCCACCTAAACTTGAGCTGATGTGCCAATCCTCTGAATCACTGAGTGTTATGTATTAAATGGTTTGTTTTCCCCGTGTGCTCGTTTTACATGCAGCTGGAGGATTAACAGTAACACCGGTGGGCTGCAGTGACGGCTGTCCTGCTAGAACTTTGTCCCATCTCCACACAGGATCTCTGGAGCCCAGTCAGAGTGACCAGTGGCCGGGCCACCAGCTCTTGGAAGAGTGCCAGACTTCCTCCACTGGAGAATTATTGAGGCCACTGGGTTCTTGGGAGTCTTTGGTGCTGATACCTGACTCTGAGCTCTGCAGGCAGTTCTTTTGACCTCATGGCTTGGTTTTTGCTCTGATATGGGTTGTTAGCTGTGAGGCCTTCTATACAGAGGAGTGTGTCTTTCCAAATCATGTCCAAACAGTTAATTTTTACCACAGGTGAACATCTAAGCATCAATGAAGAGAAATGCGAGGGGTCCACTGCTTTAAGCTTCCTTACAATGAACCTGTAGTGAGCTGGAATTTGATCAGGCAGGTGTAATTGTTGCGGTCTTGATATTTTTTGTCTTAAAAAGTAGCATCTCAGCCCAGAAACACAGCCTGTTTCTCCAGCTTCAGTAAAAACACTACTCTGTGGCTCCTACAACCTGTTTTGTCAGTGTTATCAATAATTAATTAGCCTCAGCATGGAGAAACAGAAGCGATGGTCCCATGTTAACTTTTCTCTCAACTCCACTCCTGAGGCTCATGGATGAATGCTGATGTGGGGGGAAAAAATCATCCCGGGCAGTGATTGGACTCATTATTTTCATCTCAGCTCAGACCTTATAGGCTTCAACATGAATGAACGTGCAGGGAGGGGAGGGGAGAGATTGGGAGGGGGGGTGGGGGGGGGGCTCGTGAAACAAACATGCCATGCGTGCGCGTGTTGTCAGCTTGTGGGAGCTGCAGGCATGGGTGGCCAGCAGGCGGGATTTATTGTGGTGATGAATCCCGGAGGTTTCAGTAATTATGGCTGTCTCTGGACGGAGGAGGAGGGGGGACAACCCGGCGGAGGCATTTTATCTTAATCACAGCTCAGCTCCGTTCAAATTAATATGACAAGTTTCCCCCATCCTTATTAAAAGACGCGTCTTAAATGACAACCCCGTCCTCTTTTTTTCTCACTAAATGCCTCGTCATTAAAATATTTTTTTGCGTAAATTGTAAAAATATTAAAGAGGAATCACTACAGATATTTCGCGTGGATAATTTCCTCCCCGTGGGGCGCCCTGAGCCATCCATCCCTCCCTCCCACCTCCCGAGTGTTTCTATAGTAATTTCCAGCCAATGATCAGTAGGTGTCCACATCCCTGCTTCCTCACCTCAGCACCAATCAGCCACACACAGCGACAGGAGACACGGACCGAGCAGAGAGCAGGCAGACACACACAATACACGGATCACGAGGAGGAGAGGAAACACCTCACCCCTTTTCGCGATTTCTCCCCCTCCTCTCCTTTTTTCTACCCTTTTTTGGCTTTTTTACGCACTTTCCAACCTTCTTTCTACCGTCACGAGAAAGTCGATAAAATGCTCCTTTTGTTTTGAGAGCTCTGACAAACACACACATATAAACACACACACACACACACACACCCGCGCGCACTGCCCTCCTCCTCCTCCTCCGGCTGCTTGTGCTCGTGCGTCTTTCTCGCGTCTTTTGCGTTATTTCGCGGTGATGTTTCGTTACGCGGACGCGGGCTGGTAGCATCTTTGGGAGCTTTTTTCCTCAACGGGAACCTGGTAGGTGATGCTCACTCTCTCCCCCCCCCTCTCTCTCTCTTTCTCTCTCTCTCTTTCTCCATATTTCCCCGTCCACTTGCATGCGTTTTAACCCCCGTATCCCTGTCCTGATTTGTGCGCATGTGGCTGCCAAGTGATCCCAGCAGCGTCAGATTATTTTTTATAGGATTGTATTTGCACTATTGCGCCGCTCTCTCCTCCTGGGATTATCTGTGCATGACCTTTGATCTGAATGTCCAGCACACAGCAGACTGGGTGTCATTAAAGGCATCGTGGTGCAGCAGCAGCAGAGGCACAATGGTTCGTCATCGGACGTGCTGGCTCTTTTACTTTTCTCTCTCCCTTCTTATTTCTCCCCCTCTTCTCTCTGTGTCTCTCTCCAGCTCCAAGTATTGAACATTTCTGTCTCTCTAAACTTTGTTTACAGGCTGAGAAATCAATGTCCGTGACTTGATTGCCTTTGGGCTGCGTATTTCGCTCCAGGGGTGAATTGATTAAGTAATAATGACCCTGAGGAGGGCTGATCATTAAGCCAAGGAGGTTTTGTTTACTGCCGGTCTGCGGGGTGTTGTGGATGCCACATCGACATTGAACCTGCAGATTTGGATAGGAGGCTGGTTAGGAGGATATTGCTGCACATTTGTGCATTTAAAACTTAAAACAATGCAAATATGGAAAAGAAATGACGTTGGATCTTTGAGTGTATGTTTGGACTTCCTGTAAAGAAACTTGGACAGCTTTGTCTGAATAATTCTGTGCAAATGTTACCTGCTCCAGCATTCACTTCAATATTGAGAGGACTTTAATAAGGCCACCCAGTGTGATCCCTCCACTTCCATGTGTGCATATTCATGTTTTCTTCCTGAGACAGCTGCTGGGTAGCACCATGGAAGTGATTTGAAATGCTTTAGTGTTCCAGCAATGGATCAGCTTTGGCAATTAAGAGAGAAAGCCCAGAAAAAGGTAATGGAAGTAGGGGGAGATGTGTCTAATGGGCTTTTATCTGTGGAAACCAAATCCAGACAGACTGGAGAGAGAGGGAGGAAATGGAGCACCCCCACCACCACCACCACCTATACACACACTGTGATGCACACACATCCTGAGGCAGATGACACCGCCGTCGGTCTGGTCCATGATCTGGATGTGTGGCTATCTGTGCTGTTATTGAGTAAAATGTCATGAATGAGCAGCAGGTGCTCCTAAAAGGCCAGACAGAGTTGTGTTTACATGCATGGACTGCCTTCAATGTTTTGATAAGGTGGGGGGAAAAAAAGGGAAATATTTAACGATGCTCCTCCTGGCACCTAAAGCAGATTATTTCTAAGAGCTTATATCGCAGGCCTCAGGTTAAAGAAATCCATTTGTAGTCTCTGCTGCCATGATCTCAATTCTGGTGAGGCTGAAACTTTTTAAATAGTGGTGTTTTGGGTTGAATACTAAATTTTTGGTGTTTTGATGAAACGTCCCTTTGTGTATTAAAATGTATTTATTCACTCTGTGAAGCTGCTGATTGGACTTCCTTCAAAATCTGTAAGAATACTCTGACAAGACGTCCAAACAATGTTGAAAGAGTGGTATCTTTTGAAGCATGCTAATTCTTCTCCCCATTATAATAATGCCATGTTGGTCTGTCACAGCTATCACGTTATTGTCATAAGAGGGAGATCACTTCTGATTGTTTGTGATAGTTTGGTGTAAAATGCTGGGAGTAAACAAGAAGAGTCTTCAGGAAAAGTTGAATTCTGATGAAATTGAAACCATTTGCCTCTTTTATGTGTAACTGTTGTTTGTTTTTCTGGATTTTAGCTGTGGAGAAGACAAACCAGGATGGTAACACACTGATGGTAACCAGCTTCACTTCCACAAAGGCCGCTGTAACCTCACGCTCTTCTCCCAAACATCGCCCACCTTTCCTCCGCCATGTCTAACATAAACAATGCGCTTTGCATTGAAAACGGACAGAACGCAGACGTGTCTCTCTTACAAAAGGATAATCTCCAGGATGGTGGATTAAGCCAGCTTTTGGATTATAACGCAGAAATGGAAAGGTACAGGTCTTTTGCAAACTTTTATAAAACCAATGGGGCATTTCCACAGACTGCTAAGATTGCCCGCATCACAACGCCCATTTTTCCCAGTGCTAGAATTGGCATGTCCCCGTGGAACTGCGATAACGCCATGCTCTGGGGAAGGAAATCAGCGGCAATAAACCCTAATAGGACCAGCATGCATAGAAATGACTCCCAGAGGCCGGGGAAGCCTGGCGTGCCGCCAGAGACGCTGCAAATGGCAAATAATAATTTCCTCTCTACCTTATCCCCTGAACACTGCAGACCTTTAGCAGGAGAATGCATGAACAAGCTGAAATGCGGCGCTGCTGAAGCAGAGATAATGAATCTCCCAGAACGCGTTGGAACTTTTTCCGCTATCCCGGCTTTAGGGGGCATCTCATTACCTCCCGGGGTCATCGTCATGACAGCCCTTCACTCCCCCGCAGCCTCAGCAGCCGTTACAGACAGTGCGTTTCAAATTGCCAATCTGGCAGACTGCCCACAGAATAATTCCTCGGTATCCAGTGGAAACCCAGCGAAGAAGAAAAGGAAAAGGTGTGGGGTCTGTGCACCCTGCAGGCGGCTAATCAACTGTGGTGTCTGCAGCAGTTGTCGGAACCGCAAAACGGGCCACCAGATCTGCAAATTTAGGAAATGTGAGGAGCTGAAGAAGAAGCCAGGCTCGTCGCTGGAGGTGAGAACCGGGGCTCTGCTTCCCCTTCTTTTGTTATTATCCCCTCGCACTCCAAAGCATTAACCTTTTCATCCAGTCACGTTCTAAGCCCTTGAAAATTGTTTCCATGCCCACCCATGCCTGAACATCCCCCCGGCTTCTCAAATCTGCCTACCCGCCTAGCCTAATTGGCAGTAATTAGGGGTGTTTGTGTGGAGCGCAAGCTGAGCTTGGCTCAGACACCCCTAATTGCTGCCAGTCAGGCTGGGGCTGGAACGCATCCGAACAACCCCGAGCTTGGCTCAGCTCCAAGCAGGGCTGGGAAATGGTTTTCAGCAGAGAGCCATCCCTCTCTGCACCCGGTCATTTTAACCAATTATGGAAACCGTCTCTGGATGGGGAGAATCAATATCCCACCAAGCCTCAGCCTCCGACCACCAAGAGATGCTGAGACTGATGGCAGAGCTGCTGATGGGGTTTCTCAAAACAGCCCCCAAGTTTTTGAGGGGAGGGGGCTTATCCTCTCCCACTGATCCTGTATGGATTGATTTTGCATATACACGAGGGCTGAGATGAAATCATTTTATATCACATTTGTGTCATTATAGCCAATTATGGATCAGTCTGGAGGGTGATGTATATCAGGAGGGTGCACAGGCAGAAAAAGTGCCACTAAGGAGAGAGAAAAACATCTTAAGCAGCAGCTTAATTGACAAGTAGCAAGAGGCTTCATTAGGACACAATCAGAGGCTGTGTTGTTTTTAAAGGTTCATTTTAATTGATTTATTTTGAAGCTGCTGTTTGGTTGTGAAGGGCAGAGGCAGAATATGAATGTTAAGTTGCAGATGTGGTTTTTCTTCACTGTGAAAATTTGAACTTGCTGTCTGACTTTACACAAGTCTCAGTGGATGAGTCACCAACACATGCAACCTGAGGCCGGATCATCTGCTCATTAATTAAACAATTACACAGAGAGGAAACAAGAGGTTAATTACAAAATATTTTCTGATACGCACATGGAAAAAACAGAACATGTGTGGGTCATTTTGTTTATTATGCATGTTTTTACATCAGATTGAATGATTCTTGCTTCAATCTATGATTTTAGTAGTTTTCATCTGATAGTGCTTCTTTTGAGTGATAAGGGCTTTATGAAAGGATCCAAGGGGATTGAGATTACACCTGAATGCAAATATGTGGTCTTGTTTTAAAACTTTTGCTTCATGTGAGATGCTATTACTTATTCATGTGACTCAACTCTTGTTACCTCATGTTTCTTATAATGCAGTTAAACATGGAGGTTTTCTGTTAATCCAGTCCTGCTCTAATTTTGATTATGACAAATTCAAAGTTATACTGCTCTGAGCAAACTTAAGACTCTCAGGGCCTTTTTTTTAATCCTGATTTCAGGTTAGATATTAATCCTTGTGCTGGGAAGTATGTTTTTATGTTGAATGTTTAGTGGATGTCCCTATGTTAACAAGTTTTCAACAGAATATTGTGCTGCCCACTTCCCTCCTTCTTTAAAAAACATGAAAAACATCTCTTGAGAGGCATCCCTAAATGGTTAAGAAACTAATTGAAATAAATACTGATGCTTCTTTATGAAATATAAGAGTAAAACAATAGATTATGTTTATATAGTTGTTTAAATGCCAACCACTCCTATGGGGTTGGATGTTCTACACTTTTATTGATTTTATTAATCAATCATGACTGATATAATTTTTTTTTTTTTGACCAAAAAACACCCTCTTTAATGTCAAAATGTATTTAGTGGATCCTTCTTTGGCTGCAATCACAGCACTGAATCTGTATGGGTAGGTCTCAATCAGGCTTGCACATCTGGACACTGTGATTTACTCCATTCTTCTTTGCAAAACTGCTCAAGCTCTGTTGTGCTGCATGAGGATCAAGCATGAACAGCCCTTTTCAAGTACAACCACAGATACTTTATTGGATTGAGGTCTGGTCTTTGGAACATTCACCTTGCTGTCTTAAAACCATTTCTGTGTAGCTTTTGTTTTATGCTTCAATCGTTGTCTCTCTGGAAAGCAAATCTTCTCCCAAACAATAGTCTTCCTGCACTGGATAAGATTATCCTCCAGGATTTTACCATTTTTTTCTGCATTCATTTTACCCACTACCTTCACAAGCCTGTTGAGAAGCATCCTCAGCATGATGCTGCCACCACTGTGTTTCACAATGGGGATGGTGTGTTTGTGGTGATGTGCAGGGGCTTCTCTTTGCTTCCCCCCCTGTTTTCACTTATTGTGAGACTACTACCACCAATTGGCTGGACCTCTGTTGAACTAGGTCAGTCACTTTAAAGTGAGTGAATATTTGTGCAACCACTAATTTTACATTACATATTTTTTATTTAACTGACATTACATTGTAGAAATCTGTTTTCCCTTTTGCATCATTAAGGTTTTACATATTTTTTTCTCCCAAAAAACAAATTACATTCACCTTTATTGATTTATAAAATCAGTAAAAGGGTAAAACATCCAAGGTGGTAAATATTTTAACAGGGGCTGTATAGATATATGCAGGATATACTTATCAAAGAGATAATAGGTACTACTTTGTCCACAGGGGTCGCCAAAACAACACTGTTCAGAAGTTCCTAATGAGAGCTTTCAGACTCTTTCCTGTGAAAATTAACTTGTCACATCTTTTCCCTTCAGATGCTTTAATACTTAAAAAACACTGAAAAAAAAGTTGGAAACCATTTGAAAAAAGTTGAAAACATAGTGAAAAAAGTGAAAATATTTGCAATATTTCCCCAGCTCAAAGATATCAGTGCAGGTTCTCATACATCCAGGTCATAGTAATATAAAGCTTGATCCACAGGGAGCAGCTGGACTTGGTTAAGGGTCTGGAAGATATTTCAACTCCAAAAGGGTTTTTCAGTTCTGAGCTGAAGATGCCTTTTGGAAAAGAATAGCTCAAAGATAATTAAGCTCCAAGGGGTCCAAATACAAACCAAAATGACATAAAAAGTTTTCCATATAGATTTCTACACTAAGAATTCACTTTATGACAAAAAACCTGTTAAACTGCTCTTTAAACAAATGGCAGCAACCATTGAATTACACATGATCAACACAATGCAACTTCAAACAGAGCATCAGATTACAGAAGAAGTGTAATTGAAGTAACTTCGAACATGCCATGGTCTGAGTATTTCAGATCTACTGGTATTCTCAGCTTCAACAATCTCTAGGTTTACAGAGAAAGGTCAGAAAAAGAGAAAAAATCCAGAGAGTGGTGGTTCTCTGGGTCAAACTGCCTTGTTGAAGGCAGAGGTCAGAGGAGATTGAACAGACTGATTTGAGCTGATAGAAAGGCAGCAATAACTCAAATAAACCTTTGTTGCTACAGCTTTATTGTTCTTAGAAGAACATGACAAGAAGCTGAGGCTACAATTCACATAAGCTGACCTAAATGGACAGTAGATGATTGGATTTTACTGTTGTCTATTGGCATAAACAACAATTAAATCATTTGTCATTCTGATGTGGGTCTGAACTTCAGAACATGATCCTAACCATGTCTACATGCCTTAATGTATTGGTTGCTGCCATGTGACTGAAGTGCAGTTTTTGGACACCAGAAGTGACATTCATGAGCTCATTTAGTGTTGACTGCATATATCATGTACTAGCAGGTGTCCCAAACAGGTGTCCAGGAAGCTGTCCTCACATTCATAATGCATGGGTACACTCACTTTTGGAAAACATCCATTTGCAAAGACAGTTAGAATTACCCAGGGTGTGAACCCCCCCCCCCCCCCCCAAACAAATCCACACTTGCTTTAAAACCTCTCCTCCACTGAGTTGAGTAATTCATATGATGGAGCCGTGTGGCTGTAATTGTTATTTTTGACTCGGCATCTGTAATTACAGGTGCACCTTCTGCTGCGGAAATGGCTTTGGAGTTTAAAGGCATCTCAGAGGTGCGAAGTGTTGCTTATGCTTCCACAAACTTTTATATGAGCTTTAACAGGGACTTCTTCTTCTGTGGTGTTAATGGTTGCTCTGGGTTCAGAGGGATTTGATTGAGAAGTGGGACGAATCAGGTCCTGGAGTCAGTTAAGAAAAGAGAACTTTCTGGCTCTTTCTGTCTCGCACACACAAATGCAAACAAACACACTTGCATCCTCACTCTTACCAAACATTAACAAACAAACAAACAAGATCCGAGTGCACCTTTCGCCTTGGAAGAAGACGATAAGCTACTGGCAGCCGGTTAGATTTGGCTGTCAGTGTTTTCCACATGGGAATCACCCTGAACTAATTATATCTTAAGCAGCGGTGGAAAATGCAAATCAGAATTTTACTCACACCCCTGAAATCGGAGAGCCAATTTAATCTAATACCCCCTTTAATTTAGCGCGCTAATGCAAGGCCCTAGAGAATTGCCCTGTGTCACTGCTGTGCTGTTCTGCTGCAGATCCGTCTCTCTCTCTCGCTCTCTCGCTCTGTGTCTGTGCTGCTCTCAGGCTCCAGGATGGATTAGTCTGGCAAAGGAATCTCATCTAACCTAACATTTCCCAAGCAGTTACCTTTGCATAGCTTGAGCTCCTATAGCTCAAAGGTCCTTCATTAACTTTCAAATGCAGTGGTACATGGGCAGACTGTTTTCACCTCTGTTTACCTCACATGTTTGCCTCGATTCTACTTTTCTTTTTGCAAAGATATTAGAAAAGAATCCTACCCTTGCTGTTTATTCTGTAAATGTAAATGCTTTGATTGCCAGATTGTGTAAAGATCAACCTTTTTGGACTAAAACTCATCATCATGTAGTTTTTAAGGCTGCATTTTGTAATCGTGGATCCATGATCCAACCTGTAATTACAGTTTTGCAGTCTTGTTGAGGGCATCAAATATTTGCATTTCACCTAAAGATGGATTTGATTCTACTCTCTGATTGTGAAATGAAAGCTGTTTGTATGTGGCCTAGTGTGGTGAAAGTTTTGTCTAAAAAACACAAGAATAGTCAGACTTATTTTGATTGCAGTTAAATTGTCAGATCTGCTTGGGAACACCATCTGGGAGAGAAAGCCCAGTGTTATAGAGAACTTTGTATTCAGCATCAAACAAGTGTCTCAATTGTAACATCCTCTTTTAAACTTCTCCAAAAATGGCTTTGAAAAAAGAAAATGTTACAACTGGCGCATATTATACAAGTTTATTCCCTTTCTTTCAATTAAACTTGGCTCATCTGGGAACGAACCCTTAATGACTATGACAGATTTTTGCTCATGGTGACACAAAATCAAATAAAAGAATTTTATGTTGTGTATTTATTATAGCTTTAATAATAGGGGGTTAAGGTTTGTCTCTAGAATAAGTAGGTAAACTGTTTTGTGTGTTGCTCAATGTCATGCACATTGAATTGGGATAAAAACTTTAGGTCGACCAAGTCATTTTATTCAGATTGAAAACAACTTCCACATGCAACCATGGAGAAAACTGATATAACACTTTTGAAAATGGCACAAATGTCTGAAAAATTTGAATACTGTGACAAGAAAGGCAGAATATTATGATATTTCTTTCCTATCTACTGAGAGAGTTCACACTGTGGGAAAAATCATGAAGTTACGATACAATACACTTTTTATACGATACACTTTTATGTAAGTTCAGAAATTCCTCATGTGTTGTAGAGGAAAAAAATCTAGGACCTTTATTAATCATGATTAATAAATATGCTTTATGCTAAATATGTCCCTTTTTGCACACTTTGGTTAATCCACTTCTACGTCTTCCTGCAGCCACAGTGATATAAAATAAGTACAACACTGCTCCATAATGTCTCATTTCCCTTTTAAACAGCCCAGTGAAAAGTGATATCAAACTTTTACTTTTTTACTGCCCTTTATTTTCTTTTCAGTCCATAACAAATTCCTTTTTCTGTGGTTAAGTTTATGTCATGATTTTTGATCTTATTTCTTCTCAAAGTTAAAGCATGTCCGTATCCAAACAGAAAGTCAGTTACACTTAGTTTAAAATGGTAAATTTGTTTGAGCTTGTGTAGCGCTTTTCTAGTCCTCTGCCTATTTTAAGTGCCTTTACACCGCAGATCACACCTACCCATTCACACCCTTGCACCTCATTCACTCCACATCCACACACTGACTGCCGTTTGCTAGGAAGATTAGCCATCAGTTTTAACTAATCTCATTCATACACATCCATACACATTTACACGCCACCGTCAAAGCAGTGGGAGCAAACTGGGGTTGAGCGTGTTGCCCAATGACATATCGACACATGACTGCAGGAGTTGGGATCAAGCCCACAACCTTCCGATTGCGGGCAGACGGACTACCTACTGAGTCACAACAACATACATTTGGTAATTAATCATGATAAGAAATTTTAGTATTGGTAGCCCTAATAATTTTTCATATCTTTAATGGCATGAGGATAAGATTAGTCTCCAGTAGGTGAGTAGTAGTGTCTGTTAATCAATATCAGGAACACTGAGTTAGGGATGGACATTTAAGGTTAGACTAGTCATTTCATTCTTATTGAAAAGAGTCGATAGCTTCATGAAAAAATACAAAAAAAATTAATAGAAAACAACAGAGAGTGGCACAAAATTAAGAAAGTTGACAGATCATCATAGTTCTTTCTGAATGTACACTGTCAACAGTCCATACTGTTCTTGAATGGATATGAAGATTGGAAATTCCTAGCTTGCTGTTTTAAAGGAAAAACAAACAAACCCTGCTATCCTTTAATACCAATGACTTGAAACTGTAGTCAACAACAATGGTTCTCAACTGCTGGGTTAGGACCCAAAAATGGGTCGCATGGCTGTTTTCAGTGTGTCAGAAATGTCAACCTGAAAAAAGAACATTTGCAAAAGCCCATTATGTACGGAAGCCCTGAGCAGACATGCACAACTGTATATTCTCTTACTCCATTTTGCTGTGATAAAGAGTTAATGTTCATTGTTTTGCAAGATCTTGACTTGTTTATTTTATGTTCTTGGGATAGAAAAGCTGTTTGCCAGATAATGTCTTAATCTTTCAAGATCTAGAATAAAACCCAAATCAACATCTTATCAAGTGCAACAGGATAAAATTGAATGTATGGATTTATGCTTTTTAAACATGTTTTTTCTCTTTGTTCAGTCGTTTTTTTCATGTAAGGTTCTAACTGCAACCCTTTTTCATTTGATTTCTTTATGTGGTTAGTTAAAATCCTTTTGAAAGTTTGGTCCTAATTTTTTAATTATTTAAGCGGTGTTTGTGGGACTGAGGCTCATCTAGTTGTGAACTACTGGTTTACCAAAACTGATGCCATACATTCATACTTTTTTATTTTCAAAATGATAACTGATGTTGTTTGTAGCTCAGTTGGTTCTGTCATTGCTTGGAACTGAATCAAAGAATGCAACCATGGACATTAGTGGGCTAAAGTTATTGTATAAAGTATTGAGCAAAGTCTTGAGTGATGTTAGCTATTTGAATACTGAAGGGAGCTTTTTGGGCCAGTCTGCAGTGGTGGTCATCTAGGAAATGCTGTCTCAGACTAACTATAGATCAACCTAGTGACTGACAAACAGCTACTACATACTGGCTTGCAGTCATATCAGCGTGAGTATTTGTGTATTTCCGTGGGTCCTGTGGGGGCTTGGCTTTTATTAGATGTGAGTAAGACAGTTATCTGTTGGTAAAGTTTTTCTTGGCGTTTTCTTTAGCATTACGGTTTCCAAAAAGACTTCATGAACAATAGCATCCATGTGTCCATCTATCTTCTGCTTATCTGGGGCCAGGTTGTGGTGGAAGCAGGCTGAGCTAGTCAGCCCAGACATCCCTCTCCCTAGCAACATTTTCCAATTCTTGAGGGGTTCTGAGGCTTTCTCAGACCAGACGGGATGTAAAACCCCTCCAGCCATTTCTAGGTTTGGCCCAAAAGACCTCCAAAGGGATGCTTCCAGGAGGCATCCTGATCAGATGCTGGATGTCTGAATTCCTCACCTTGTCTCAAAGACCCCGCTTTTTATCCGCTTGTATCCACAATGTCATCTAATGGTCATTATTCAACGCTCATGACCATAGGTGAAGGTTGGAACATAGATAGTCCAGTAAATCGAAGGCTCTTCCAGCTCAGCTTTCAGTACTGCTGATGCTGTACCATCCTGCCCCATTATACCCTCACTCATGGAAAAATAACATGTTTTTAATTAATGAAAGCCTAATAGTCTCTTTTAGTTCAATATTTGTTGAAAGTTGTTGAGTGGCTCTTTTTCTACTGAGGCCATTCATTTCATATGATCAGGGATAATAGTTACTTCATCTAGGAGTTGAAAAGTTTGTGAAGCTGTTATTGTGGTCTGATGTTGAATTAATTTGTTCATGTTACTATTTAACTGCTTTTCATCTCTATTTGCACTCATTTATGCTGCTTTTTGCAACTTGTAACTCATTTTTGCCACATTTTAACCCCTCCCTACTACTTTATCTGGTAATTCTTGCAACTTTTTGCCACTTTTAACCAATTTTTTCACCGCTGTTTAACCGCTTTTCACTGTTTTTGACCCATTTTGGCATTTGTAATCTATTTTTGGCACTTCTAACCCTTTACTAATTTTTTTCCAACCACTTTTGCAACTTTGCTGCCATTTTTTAACCCTTGTTTTAATTTCTTGCCCATTTTTTTCTCATTTAACCATTTTTTTCCACTTTATAAATGCTTTTCACCATTTTCCACCCATGTTTAATCTTTGAAAACCATTTTTGTCCCAGTTTTGCATCTTTTTACCGTATTTTTTTGCCAATTTATGACACTTTTAACCCACTTTTGCCAGTTTTTGCAATTTCATCATTTCCCCCTTATAGTTGTATCAGGTCTTTGTACTTATGTGGGCATCCTTACATTTGTGCACATCATAGCTTATCTTTGCTGTCCAACATTATTTTCCAAATGGTTTTGTCAATGTGCCAATCCACATTATTATTATTATTACTTGAAACAGTAATTCTGTTTTAAGAAAAAGTGTCTACATTTTGACATTTTGAAAAAGGCTATATTGTAATACAGCATATATACAAATGAGCATTCTGTTATTTTGATATAAGTAGTTATTATAGAGGTTAAATATAAAATATGGTTTTCATAAATCAACTTTACAATGGTCCGTGATTTTGTCCCCCTCATGGACACCCTTGCATCTGATCAATCTGAAAAACATTGTTTTTCAGTAGCAAATATTTATGAGCCTATACATTCAATTTGAAATCAAACCAAACTTGTTTATACATGTATAATTTCTTTCTTTTTTTGATCATCGTTGACTCAATAAAAACAGACTCTAACTTAGGGGTTGATTCAGATACATTTCTAAAGCAACATCCTCCCTAAACTCAACCATTTGACAGAAATGTAGCATTCTCATATTGAGTGCCAGCTCAATGGCTTGTTGACTACACTGATGGGAACAATTTGACTCCAACACCAGAGCTGTATTTTACCTTCAGAATGCGCAGAAAAAGCTAAAAATCCTTGAATAAAAACAGCCAAACAAGCTCCTTTAAAACTGAAGCGGTGTGGTGTAGAAAGAGGATGAAAAGGGCAAACGACAGATTTCTTCTTTCAATTAACAAATGTCAAAGGCCAGCATCCATCCTGAGCAGGAAAACAGCATCCTATAGTGTATAAGGACACGTTCTTTCTCTCCCTCTCTTCCTCGCTTCTCTTTGTGCACCGTTGATATGACTACATGAAATGGGCGAGATGAAAAGGTGCCACGGCTGCCTGGAAACCTTTGCTATTGTGATAAAAGACAAGGCCCAAAATGCTAGAAAGCAGGACCTTGAGGAAAATAGCTTGGATTCAGCCCCCTTAATGAGAGCACCGGCGCCAAATACGCCACGGCAGCCAGGTCTAATTTGTTTAAGGTGTGCTCAGAATAGATAAGGACGAATCTGTGGCCTTCACCCCCTCCCCCCAACCTTTGCCTCCCCGGAGATAACACCGAGTGCTGCCAGCCAATCTCCGTGGGCAAAGGAGAGGGGGGCAAGGAAATAAAAAAAAAAAATGGAGAAGAGAAAAAAAAAAAGCCTGAGGGACAGACGGCCTTTAGATCTGCAGATCCCTAACTTACTGGATTTATTCAAGCTTTAAAACTGCAGATTAATTTGGTCGCAGAGGTCTGGAGGAGTGTGAAAAAAAAAAGGAAAAATGAGGCCTGAACGCTGCCACGCGTCTCAACCTAAAGGGCAACCTTAAGCTCCTGTCAAGACAATAGGATTTTGCCATCTGAACCACGATGCAGACCGCTTAATTATACACATCTTCCCTGCGAGCTACCTAAGAGCACAGGCCCCCTTTTTCATTGTCATGCCCTTTTTTTTTCTTCTAGACTGGTCGTGCCGTGTGGATTTTCTGTCAGCTTCCATTTGCACAGAGTAGCTGTCCTCCTCAGGCCTTTTGCTGCGTTCACAGAGGCACAACCGCACGGCACTGTTAAAGAATTCATCGTTTTCACCACCGCCACTAATTAAGGCCAAAGCGTAATCGGAGGCGTCTGGACGGTGGCCTTACATTATGTGGTCTGTCGCCTCCTCTGCCCCTGTTTGATTTAACATCCCTGGTTCAGTGGCGAGAGAGAACTCATTGTCATTGGCTTTATTATGGTGTAAGGAAGGCGAGCAAGAGAGACAGAGGGAAAGAGAGAGACAGAGATGTGGGGGGTGGGAAGCAGCCCAGTGGAGGGTGGACAGCGTGAAAGAGCAGGTGCGGGAGGACGTTAATGTGTGGCACTTTAAATTTTAAACAGATGAGAATAAATAATTGATGCTGACTCCGGCTGAGAAGTTAAAAGGTATCTCGTCATTACTGAGAGCCTGTATGAAAAAGTGTGAGAGAAAAGTCATCGAAAAGCCAGGGCATCATAGGATTGCAATGGGTATTGTGACAAACTGTTGTTTTTTTTCCTCAAAGAATTATCTTTATTGTAATTTCTATGCATATTGTATGTGTGAGTGCTAATGCAGCAGTTGAATACTCAGAGTACATTGTCCTGTATGGATTCATTACCATTATCCAGTTGAGTTTAACAAAGGAAGCTAGTAAAGAGGCACTGATTAGGAAAGTTGTTGCTGGACGTTTTATTCTTCGTTCTATGTGCTTTAAAGCACTTTACAAAGACTTTAGCATTGCAGTTTTTCTGGAATCAACACAAATCCAAGTTTCCAAATCCAATATTGAGATGCCTGAAAAATGTAAAACTATGCAGCATGTGTCAAAGTATTGTTGGCGGATTATTTCAGCTAAAGCCAAAATATAAAACAAATAATATCATTCCACCTTAGAGACTGTATAAACATGGATGTAGGTTCAGTGATGTCACCTATTACCATCTAAAGAGGCAATATGAAGCCCAAAGATGGCTATCACCATATTAGAAATGCTTACTCTTAAGCCTGATTTATACTCATGTGTTGAATCTACACTGTAGCATTAGCCATAGATCCACATAGCTCTGAACCCGTAACAGGGTTCTACGCCACAGGCAACTTGCACATCCTCGAAAATGATGCAGGCCAAAAGCCTTGTGATTGGTCCGCTAGGTAGCATCGGTTGACTTCCGGTCTCTGTGAAATGTCTGCAGGCATTTTGTGAGAACTGGTGTGAGACAATAGATTATCCTCAGCTCTCTACCTGAATTTTGGGACCCCCTTGAAAATGAAATGATTCATCTCATCGGGCTAGCCCCTCAGTAAATAAATTTACTTATTTGTTGCAACTCTTTACTAATTCCCTCAACAAATAAAGCCTGCCCAAGAAAGTTTAGTAAGCCAGCATGAAAACTAGGGAAGTCAGCTCCTGAAAGTGACCAACGCCACTAGGCAACACTGTGATAGAGCTAGTCTGAATTTGTATTTTTATTATAAAAAATTATATTTTGGGGCTTTTTATTGTGGGTCACTATTGGTTTTTCAGGGCTGATACCAATAGCAGTTATTAGTAGTTCATAAGACCGATAACAGATATTTGGAACTGACATGCATTCATCATGACGTACGAAAAGTACCTAAGGTGGCAAAAGTAAAATTGGAAATAGTCAAAAAATGAAGAAAAATAAACAATTCAGACCAAGCCAATCTGTGTGAGAAACAGCACAGAGCAACCCCGTAGCAGCAGGAAAACAGGAAGTGATGCCATAAGCTCACTGTGTCAGTTCCACCCACACATAAGTGTTGATTGCCTGGTATTCGTGACATCCAGTCGATCAGATTGTGTTGTGTACAGGACATTTGGTGTGACTGTGGAGAGGGAAAGCAAAGCCAGAGTGGAAGACACACTTTGCAGTGAAACCCAAGTAGCGTACCTTTTGTTTAACTGACTTTATCGATTATAACTAAAATAAATGGCCAATACTGATAATGCGCCAAATGCCAAATATCCACCTCAGTAATTGACCAGGCCAATTATCAGTCAACCCCTAATTTTAATGGCTTTATTCATTGAAGAGGTACGAGAGCGTGGGGGAGAGACAAGTGGCCTCAGCCTGGACCTAAACCCGGGCCACCTGTGTACATAGGGAGTGCCTTAAACCACTAGGTCATCAGCGCCCAGAAACTGGTCAGAGTTTCTTGCTGGCATCCAAAAACATCTGAACTGAATTTCCTCATTCATGTCTCTCTCAGTGTCTGAATAAGAGCAAAGAAATTCCCGGGTCCTCTGCCTCAGCTGGTTCTGTAGCCATGTTTCCTTCTTCTCTGATGCCTCATTTCTTTTTTTGGATTTATTTTTGGGCCTTTTTGTGCCTTTATTAGATAGAGGAGGACAGTGGATAGACTCAGAAACAGGGAAGAGAGCGGGGAGAGACATGCGGGAAATGGTGCCACAGGCCGGACTTGAACCTGGGCCACCCACGTACATGGTGCGCGCCTTAACCACTCGACTACCGGCGCGCCCCAGATGCCTAATTTCTTCTGTCCAGTAACTGTAGTTTTCATAAACTGCTGCTCAGTATTGATCAGCTTCAGAATATTACCATAACTGGTTTTATTGACACAAACGAGCAGGAAATGTGGTGACAGAACCAGGAACCTACGTAAAAGCCACACTTCCAAGTTGCGTTTTGGTGGAATATTGCAGCACAGCACGGGATACAATGACATACAAGTATGTGCTCACAATGGTACAGACCACTATGGCACAGATTTGACACAGAAGTTTTAACCAATAATAACGTTCAGTTAGAAACTGTTATCTAGAAACATGCATAGTGATAAAGCTGAGACTTCCTCCTTGCAAACAGCAACAACCTGTTGCTTATCTAAGCCGGGCTTTAAGTTCATGCTCTTTGTCTTGAAATAATCAAAAAAGTCAAAAACTGATTTACTGAACATGGCTTTTAACATACAACCACTGTAAAAATAAGCATCTCTAATATGGGACCTAATGGGGAGTACTCTGCTTTTGCAATGAGCCTCTAGGGGACAGTTGAGGAACTACAATTCTTTATTTCCCACGTAGGTTTTATTTTCCATTACTGAAGGTTGTTTGATTTGAACATAGTAGATGGTTTCGTGTCCTTTTTATCAGAGCTGTAGTGCTGTTGAGATGATTTGACAGTTGGTTTAGCCCATGCTTGTTCAGGTTTAGATTTTTTTGGGCCTTCATCTTTACATAAAGCTCCATAAAGAAAGATGGATTGTTGGAGCAGACTTAGCCTTTCCTCCTAGCTGGCTTGAGTAGTACTACCCAAAAAACACACCTTCCAAATATCAGCCCTTGTTTTTTTGCATTTCTGATGTCATCGGTCAGGAAAGTCTCAGGTAAGAGGAGCTGGCTGCAGTGAAAGATGGGCTTACTTACCTGTTTACTTGGCTACACAGTGCTGTAGCTCACCAGAAAGATTTTGTTTAAATGGTGTGGAATTGAAATAAATGGCCACATCTTTAGACACAACATCGTCCTGCTTTAAATTCTACTGTTAGAGTCTGTCAGCACCATCGATAATTCACGAATGACTTGTGGTCGTTATTTATCACAGTTGCTTCTAGATTCTGTCCATAAAGGATTTTTAGTAAGTGCTTGATTTTTTTTCTTTGTATAAATCAGAGTTGCTCATTCCTCTCTTGCTGAATCGCTTTGTGTCTAAGGTGTCTTCTGAATTTGATCTTCAAGAAAAAAACATTTGCCCACATCTTTTCATCATGATCACCTGGTCATGCAATAATAGAGACTTTAATTGAGAGATTGACTTTTAGGAGGGCAACAAGTCACTATGGAGTCATAATATGGGCTTAAAATAATCCTTTAATTCTGAGGTCAAGCAGTAACAGATGAGACCTGAATTAAGCCCAAGGTGTAGATGATCTGCTCTCAGTCTGAGGATTTTCATCAGCGTACATTTCTGCTTTACTTCGGTCTCGTTGTCTCTCTTTTACAATCAGACATTGATCTCTCTGGCAGAGCTTTTCATTTCAGTTTGTCATCAATTTATATATATATATATATATATATATATATATATATATATAATGTATATATATATATACATTTTCTCCAGTCCAAAGTGTTTTTCAGCGAGACTAAACACTTGCTGCCTATTTGGATGAGGAAGTGGATGATTCTTTGTGCCCAAGCTGATGATGTTTGTTTAGACCTGGTGGCAGACGTTCATTATAAATAGACCAGTGCCTTAAAGGGACCAGACCAAGGAAGATTTTACACAAAACCTTATTTTATCTACATTACAAATATTTTTGAGCTGCACTCCATGTGCACAGCTATTAGCTATGTATACACACAGGGAAGCAAACCAGGAGTTCCCATACTTTGATCTGTCTAGCGTTAGCCACTGCCAGGAACCTCCTTGTGTTAAATTACTTAAAATCCTTGGACATTTTGATAGCAAATATTAAAGTTAACATGCCGCTTCGCAATATTGTGCATTATTTTTTTTTACAATAAATTATCTAGTTATTTATTACAAGAATTTCGAGGGAATACTTGGTGACACCAAGCAGATTTTTTTCATGTTAACATTGGTTATTGGTTTTGATATCTCATGTGTGTTATTTTATTGTAATTGAATGGTTGGCATTGAAAAAGAAGACAGGTTTCAATATGAAGTGACAAATAACGTCTAAAAAGACATACTATAGTAACATTGTATAAGAAAGTTTAAATTCTTTTTTTGTTTGTTTTTACCCTTTCTTACCTCCAAGTTTTCTCAACCCCCCTGTCACTTCCTGTTGACCCCAACAAGGGCAGATCTTTTGGAGATCACTGATGTACGCAAGGGATAGTCATCTAAACAGTTAAACAACAGCACCCTCGCTACTTGGTGCCACCAATACTCGAAAGTCTAACTAATAAATAATATTTTTATTCAGCACAACCAGGTCAGTCAGATCTGGGTAGCAGCACCAACGGTAGAGCCAGGGGGTGTCTCACAGGGTGTAAGCTTAGGTGTTTTACTAAAACCCACAAATATTTTAAGTTGGCACACAGTTGAGAATATTATAGATTTAGAATGTTTGACAATTACATTTTAGTCTCATTGTAGTCTCCTGACAAAAAATAAGTTCACTTATCGTTAGAGTTTTTGTCATCAAGGAGCTATTTTGAGCTAGTCTTAGGGTGCATTCACACCAGAGCTGTTTCGTCCACTTTATCTGAACTCTGGTCCGTTTTCCCTGGTAGTCCGGTTTGTTTCAAGTGGTGTGAATGCTCACACAAACTCTGGTGTGGACCAAACAAGCGGACTCTGGTCCGCCTGAAACAGGGGTCTCAGTCCGCTTCCTAACGAACCCTGGTGCAGTTCGTTTGAGGTGTGAACACAAAGCAGACCAACTTGTAAACCAGGATGAGGCATAAACTGTAATGATATACGGATTTATATGTGATTTAACATGCTCAAATACATGTTGGTACCTCACTTCGCGTCTGTGTAGCCATGGCAACACGTCGTAGTCTGTGCTGATTTATTCATCTTGTGTAAAGGACGACATGCTGGACAGCTCACCACCTTGCCGGCTGCTCATAATGCCGAAATGCAAGAGCAAAAACAGCGTAAATCTTGTGTTTTTCATTGTTTATGTGGAAGAAAATACCGGCGTTAGGAGTTTCGTCTTCTTCTACACCTTCTTTTCTTCTTGGTCACCATATGTTTGTGGCGAAGGCGCCCCTAGCGGGCAGAGGTTGTAGGTGTTCAGATGGTTTGGTCCGCTTGACCAAGAGAGCAGTGTGAATGCTAGACAAACCAAAGGAAAGTGCAACAATGTTGCCATTTCTGTTCCAAAACGGACCGAGTCCCCTGACTATCAGGTGTGAACACGACCTTAGTCTCTTCTTTCTCATGGAAAAAGGTAGTAACTAACATTTTTGGTCATAGTTTTAGTTGATAAAAATAATACTGCTAGGAACATCCTTTAAACAGACCCAACACTTTACTGAAGTATACTCAAGAATCTCTAAACTTTTAAATCTTACTATTATAATTGGCAGCGTGTCTGTCTGCCTGTCTGTGTTGATTTTCATGCCACACCATTGCTCCAGTTGTCCTTGATACCATTCAGAAGACTCCTTGGGTGTACCAGTTCAAAAATGATGCCAGAAATTTATGAATATGTACAGGTTTTCTTTAAAATCCTAAAATGTCATAATCTGGGGAGTTCCCCTTCTGTTATGAATTGCCTGTGGAACGTTACTGCATCTTAGTGCCAACCGAGGGCACCAGATGCAAAGAATAGGTTATTTGGCAGAACTGAGAAAGCTGGCGCAGGACTGTAACTTTGGTGGTTAGTTGACAGTGATACTCAGAGACTGTGTGATCTGTGGCATAAATGAAGACAGGATACAGTGGTGGCTGCTGTCGAAGGATGGACTGACTTTTGCAAAAATTTGCATTAGTAATGGAGGCAGCAAACAGAGACATTGTGGATTTACATGACGTGAAAGAAAACGCGAAAATGGAACAGAGTGGCGGTGTCAGTGAACAAGGTCAGCGACACACGGTCAAAGCCCCAGCCGGACATTAGAAGATGGTACAGATGCAGTGAGCCTGCAGAAACAAAATGGGGAGGGTTAAAGAAAATACTACACAGTACTACACTACTATGGGAGAGGAAAAGAAATATGAAAAGAGAGCTAATTTCATACAAGAGGAAGGGGGAGATAGTGAGAATAAGTACGTTTTCACTGTGTATCAATTGAACCTTGTAGTACTAAAAGGCTCAAGATTATGTAGGCAAAGACAATTCAACATTTAAGACATAGATATCATATACATTACCCTCTTTCATTCTAAGATATTTCTACATACTTTTTGTGTGCACTCCTACTGTAGAACTCAGTGGTGAGACTTGAGGTGACTTGAATGGTTCACATTTCTTGACTTGTTATAATCTCTTCTTTAACCTTGCTTTCATCATGTGCTGCTCATGAGAGTTTCATTGATTAAAAAAATGTCTGCTTCATGAATTTTTTTCCCCACAACATTTTTAGTCTAAAAACTATTCTATTTGATTTTGTAAATTTTTTCTGACTTCAAGGTTCACTCAAGTCTTTTCTCTTAGAACCCAGAAGGCCTCAGAAAAAAAGTATGAAAATCAGATTTTTTTGTTGCTTTATTTCACTTCATTTTTCTGTTGATATTGAAATAGATCTGGTCTTTTGAGAGGGTTTTTTTTTTTGCAGAGGCTGGATGGTAATAGGTTACCATCACAACATCTCTTCTGCTTTTGTTAAAGTGACCTTATTATTGCATGATAATGTGGTTATTGAAAGGGACATTTAGTTTCAGTGCCTTCTTGTTAGTTGCAAGTGCTCTTGAGGAATTTTGGGCCGCCCAGGAGTTAACATCCAGCTCAAAAAAATCATTTCGAGCGTTTGGACTTGTTTGGCAAACATGAGCTTCAGTTTTTTTTGTTTTTTTTTTGTCCATCTTGATGAGATTGCACCTAATAAAGAGGCTTGCCTGGGACGGAATTATCTTAAATCTAACGTTTTCTCACTGGTATCAACCATTTATACACGATTAGTGCATAGTCTATGAGCTGTAGCACAGAAAAATATCAGAATGGACTTTTTTGTTGAACTTTAAGAGTTTCTGGTATGATATTGAGCTGCAGACTAAATTTTCAATCTTTATAACCTCATTGTAGCTTGCAAAGCAGATGCAAAGTAATAAACCGTAAGTATTTTAGACTTACAGATGCACTAATGACTTTTTTTAAGGAGGTTAAAAGGCGGTAAATGACGGACAGTTCTGTGCTATTCATCGAAGAAAAGGGATGTGAAAGTCAATTTGTGACAAGTGGTGATGGGAGAAATCGGCCAGCGTGCTTTAAGCGTCTCAGTTTCTGCAAGTCAAATCCTCGCATGCTGCCACCTCCTCTATTGTGGCTCTGTTCTCACATTATGAATATTTCATGGCAAGCATCTGACACCATGCCCAGAAAGATATTTCAAGGTTTTTTTTCTGATTGAAACCCCAGGGTTAGAGAGTGTCACAGAGGCGTGAAGTCAGCGTGTGGCCCCCGGGCAGAGGATGGATTTATGATGCAGCGGTTGATGACATCAGGTGGATATTTTCATTCCTGAGCACAGAGACCCTTTGTCCTCAGCTTGATGTCACTCCCAAAAAGACCTGTTTTGTCTGCTGCGTTGTGTCGAGGAGATAAATGATTTCAATCTGCTCACAGTTCAAGCGGTGTTTTGACAAAGTGCGACCAGTTTCCTGTCTGATCGGTGTGGTTGTGGTGTGAGTGAGCAGTGGGGAGCCTGGTGGATTAGCACTGTCTTAAACATAGACTGTAGCATTCTACATTACCCACCGGCTCTCTGCTAACCATGTCTCTCTTGTTTTCGTCTTTGTTAAGTTTCACCTTCCAGTGTTACTAAAGCCTTCTTATGTAATTCCTCGTTTTATTTTGCTCCCGGTGAAATATTAGTCTTATGACTTGTGACTTTAATCCTTGTTTTCCTTTTTTGTCAAAAAGGCAGGGTTTTATGCACACCAGGGTAGCCGACCATTCACTTTTAATGCATCCTAGCTAAATTAAATAAAACCAGCACATTTTAAAATATTTCTGTAGGGAGACAGGGTTCAAACAAAGGTGAAATTGACATAAATGGCTCATAAGTACAGTATGAAAAGAAACACTGTACATCTGGAAGTAGCATCAGATTTCCCTGTAGAAATACAGCCATGACTCTTAAACGAACCTGTGACTTCTTATCAAACTTTTAACTGATTTTATGTAAGTCTAGTGAGACCAATGAATGATGTTATCGTGTAAAAAAAGAGGCTGAAGAGCAGAAAAGGTGGGCTTTAATCCATGGGAGAGAAAAATCATCGGATCAAGTCTCCAAAAAGAACCAAAAGTTGACATAGACTAATTGTAATACTTTCCACTTGTGTGAATGCTCTTGGGGCTCTCCAGCTGTATTTTAACTTCAATTCCCGTTGTCACTTTCTCTTGAACTGATTATATCCTGGATGTTTAAAAGGATTATGAAGTTAATCTCTATATACTTTTTTGCATCTGACTGACATCACACAGTCTGTGTGATGTCAGATGCTTGTCCCACTGTCCCAGGCCTCATCTGGATGGCAAACAGGGAACAGATACTAGTGCTTAAGAAATATCCCTGTTGACAAATTCTCCACGGTAATCTATGTAGTGCACACTTTGTGCATGGAAAGTTTAGAAAGCTTGAAATGTCAGTATTAGATGCCAACAAATCATTTTATGAAGTGTAAAATTAAGCATTTTCCATCAAAGCATCTCATGTAGAAGCACTTGGAAACACTGGAAACAAAAGTGCTACAGTTTAAAGTATGACCTGTAGATTACTGGTTACCAAATGCGATGTTGAAAACAGAAAGAATACTCTTGAATGCCTTTTTTGTTGTCTGTGAAACATATTTTGGCATTTTAATTACACACTACACAAAGAAGTTGAAGCATGCAAGGCTGCCCATGAGGGGGGGATAAAGGGGAAAGTTTTTTAAGGCCCAGCCTCATTGGTGCTGCACCGATGAAGGTTGGCAAGAAATTGGTTCATCCTAAACAGTATCGACAATATTTTCACAAAAATGCCTATAATTACTTATCAAAGTAACACAAATGCGGATTTTTCTTTTATTCCCTCAAAAAATGTACTGTTTCTCAATGTAGCCCTTCTCTAAAATGACTTTGTACAGCCATGCAGGACATGAATAAAAGTCATGCAGCTGTAGGGATGCACAATATTGGATTTTTTTTTTTTTTTGCCAGTATCCAGTATGTAAATATTTACACATTAATTTTAGCTGATGCTGATGTTCATACTGATGTTCAGTGTTGTTTGACCAAATGTTTGACCTTAAAACAGAATTTAAAGTTTAGGACTGAAAATCAACAAACTAGAGTCCTTGAAAAACACTTTAACCCTTAAAAGCCTGATACCTCAAATAATAGCCAGAAATTAGCATTTTTTTTTGGGAACTTAGATGTCTAATTAACCTTTATTTCATTTATCTGATATTCAGAAGGTTTTAAAGGAAATTATTGATCATGTTGATTAGACAGAAGTCTCACAAAATCATGTTTTAACAAGGCTTAAGCTGACATAGATCTGTTGGTCCATCCCAAAACTCCTGAAACTTGAGCCCAAAACACGTCAGCGCCATCTGATGTGTATCAAAACAGTCATCCCCATTATTTTCTATGAACAAACCGACACCAGCGGTGGCCACTTTAGGCCAGTGCTCTATCCCCAGTGTCACCGACCATGGCTGGCAGAGTGTTTCCCCGGGAGAACAGCTGTTTTGTCTCTCGCATCTTGGCTGCCACAGCTCTGAGCAGCTCTGTTTGAGCCGTTTTGAGGGCACAGAAAAAAATTTAGCGCCATCTTTGGTTCCAGATGTAGAATAAACAGGAGGCCTCAGCTGCTGGTGAAACACCTCTGTCCCTGTTGTGTTTTTTTTTTCACCTACCTGATGAGTCAAGGAGGAGATCCCCAAGCAGGCTTTCAGTGGCTGGTGGGGAGTTTAACTGTTGATGCGCTGCTGTCTGTGTGTTTTAAAGACGAAAACTGAAGCACATCGAATGACGCGACGCGCTGCTCCAGTGCAGATGTGGTTGGAGCTTTATTCTTTCGTACAGCTAATGCATTGGTTGTAAGAAGTGGCAGAACTTTTCCTATCTGCCTAGGCTGATGACTTGTTGATAATAATGTGCATCCCTAGTGCACTGATATTATCAAATCAGATCCAACGAAGGCCCTTTAATTGAGTCTATGAGGGGCCCTGTAACCTTGGTGGGCGGGCCTGTTAGCATGGGCAGATATGTTGGCCGAAGGTGTTTGCATGTCTTTTAAGATTCTAAAATTCTTTAAGTGTATGTAGGAACGCCACTTTCAGTCACAAGTGTTTCTGTTTGTGAGCTCTAAAGGTGACTTTTTTTCATTTGACAGGGTCACTGACGTTTATGTTAAGAAGGCTAATGTGATTTTATTACCTTCTGTCACTATTATAGCTCACAAATACACCGCTTAAATGTAACAGTTGACTTAAATGCATTGTAGAATAATGTTGACACCAGTGCTTCTGAAGTCCACTTTGGTGAGCGACATCATCAAAACAAGGACCAGAGCCCATGAATACTATAGACACTTGAAATTTCAGGACAGTTTACCCCTGACTTTCTTGTCCTGAATTGCCTTTTTACTCATCATTTTAAATGGGTAAGCGATTTCCCTGCCTGGAATAAGGCAGGACATAACATGTCCTGAAAATGCCACAAAAAAAAAACAAAAAAAAAACAAGAGAAACAAACATGAAGCAGTTTTATTATGTGCACAGAGATTCCACTAGTCATGTGAAATAAACGTCATCAACCCTGAATATTTGCTCACATCAGCCCCGACTGGAAATTTTTAAGAGGGCTTGTTGAAGCTTAAATTTGCATTCACACATGCAGGCTGCTTTTGATTTTTTTGCAAATTTTTCAGGAGTGCAATTCATGTTTTAAAGCAGTGGTTCTAAACTGGTGGGTGGGGACCCAAAAGTGGGTCGCGGAGCTGTTTCCAGGGGTGGTAGAAGTGTGCCTGGAATGAAAGAGCGGACAGTAGTTTATGATGTACAGAAACTTTAAGTGGACATTGATACTGTAATGACATCACCTTCAAAGGAAAGGATGGAATGTTTTATAAACTTTTAAGAACTACATCATCTTTAAAGGCAGTGGACAGAATGTTCATGAAGCTGGGGATGTTGCCCCCCACATAGTTGAGAACTACTGTTTTAAAGAGGCTAGAATTACAGGCCAAATAAGTAATGAGTGATCAATATTTCAGATCAGTTTATTGGCAATGGTGTCCTGTACTTACAGAGAAGGAACCAGTAAGAGGCATAAATCAAAGCTGTGGAAAGATTTAACCATCCTTGGAGATGCAATCAAATTGGGAGCCAAATTTATCATTTAACATTTTGCAACTGAATCAATCCAACAGGTAGACCCCAGATTTATCCTACTCTTAACTATTAAAGCCCTGTTATTTAATCTTTCTTACTAAAAAGATATGTCTCATGAGTCACCATTAACTCCTCATCCTACATTTTGATGCATATCATCTCTTGTCAGAGAATTTTCTCTGCAGGTCCAGCGCTTCCTCTGCAGAAAACGCCCACACAGTGACACACATTCACACCTGCGATCTGCCCAGTGTCACCACAGTGAGACCTGCTAACCCTGATCTTCAACACTGCGGTAGTTTGTGTCAGGGGTTTTACTCAGAGGCATATCAGAAATGCCAATGAGGGCAAAATTAACCAAGAAAGTTTCATATGCATTAAAACTGTATGACTGAGAGTCACCAGAATATAGACTCCAGGCACTGCACTCGACAGGTGCAAACATATTCAAGATCTTATTTACCAAACTGACATTTTTGTTTCTCACGAGTTTGATGCCAATATTTATTTCACTCAATTTTCCTTTAAGTGAGAGCAATTAAAGATTCAACTGGGGCTGTGTGTATTCTCTGAGCCTAACCTAAATATGATGTTGATTTACAGTAAATATGCAGAGCTCTGCATATAGACCCTCTGAGTTTAAGGGCTCCCACACAGATGCTGAGAAATCTGCTCAAAACAAGGAGGCCTGCTCCTACTTTGCATTTCAATTTAACATTTCAGAGAACTGGCAGCACGTTGCCTCGCTTAGCCCTCGCTTCGTTACACCCACATGGCTTCTCGCCGTGCATGCTGACGTCTTCCGCTGTTCAAAGGGCTGCAACTTGGCGGAGAAATTGGGGATTTCCATACCCGATCCCTCAGGTATCTACACACTCAAACGCGTGTCCTGCTCGTCTCCCTCTCCTCCCCCACTCCCTGATCCACCTTCCCCCCTGCCCTTCTCCCTCGCTCGCGCTGCTCTGATTTCCCGTCGTGGAGCTCAATTGACCTCGCCGCCGCATCTCTTTGTTTTGTTTTTCCTGAAATCTCAGCAGCACCTGAAAGCCTCTCTCTGCTGTCTCCCATAAAGGTTTTATTCCCAGAGGAGAGTTAGCTTTGTAGCAGCTCATCTTAAAATAGCTTTACTCAGGCGAGAATACTAAGGTGAGGCTAATTGAAATGGAGGCCAGCTCTGCTGTACTTAGCAGCAGGTAGGTGACCCTGGTAACAGACTGCAGCCTCTGACCTAAAGGTGCAGCCTCAGCTGTCTGTGTGGGCAGGGATTTTCCATGAATCATAAATGGAGCAAACATATCTCCTTCACGCCACTCACTTTTTAGACATTAGACCTACAAGAGTATGTGTGAGATTTTATTCTGTGATACAAGGTGAATCAAAAACTAGATCAGTGAGATTTAAACTAATTAATTTTAAAGAAGCATGAGTAAATATGTGTTTGGGCTTTTATCTGCCATTTTCCTCCCTTTGTTATAGTAAACACTGATTATTTAATGATCACATTTTTCAGCAGTGGTTGTCCTTTTGAAAAGTTTTAAGTGAAAACCCCTTTAAATATTCAAACCCTCAATAAACTGGATTTTCCAAGTGTATGTGGAGTAAATATAAGGCTGCTTTTATTGAGTTTAAATTTCAACTGTTAGAAAATGTTGGATTGTTGGTTTTAGGATGAATGGAGGTCAGAATGAATGGTTGCACATTAATATCACATGATCTCCACATACAGGCCTGGGTTTTGTGAGCTGGGTCTCCTGTGTTTATGGAATTTAGGCCACTGGGTTAGAGCTGATGAAAGATTGTGGTTTTGGTTGACTACTGTGTTTTGACGTTGCCTGAGAGGGGCTGGGATGAAAGTAAAACTTCTTTTACAGAGGGCTTTAAGACTGCTCACAGTAGCGTTTAACTTAAAACTTAATTTTAACGGTCATTTATAGTAGCTGCACAGCTTCAGCTGTAATAATGCATTAGTTAATACTTCAAACTCATCATTTATAAAGGATTATTAGTCAGTAATGTCTATTACAAACTCTTTAACAGTGCAAATTAAATATATAAAAGTTACACCAACTTCCTGTGAAATTGGCGAGGTATTGAAATGCTCGCCATCAGCAGTGAGGTGTCCTTCAATGAATCATGTCTGTGTTGTGGACAGATATTGAGGATCTTCAAAATCTGAGCTTGATAGCTTCAGCTTTAGTAAATACTACTTACTTTGTTGTTTGGTTACCCTTACCCTTCAGCCTCTCTTTACTACTCTGCTGTACGTCATGTTTAGAAATGACAACAAAGCTTCCTTTAATCCCTCAATTCAATATTATAATGAAATTATACCATCTTCCTGTGAAATTGGCGATATGTTGAAATGCTCACCATCAGGAGTGCGCTCTGTCCTTCAAAGAAACGTGTCAGTGTTGTGGACAGATATTGAGGACCTTCAAAATTTGAGCTCTAGTTTCCGCATTACTAAATACTACTTACTGCGTTGTTTGGTTACCCTTACCTTTATCCTCACTCAGGCCATATCCCTTTACTACTCTGATGTACCCCATGTTGAGGAATGACAACATAGCCTCCAATTTCCACATACAGCGACTGCGCCTCGATCGGCAGGCAAATCATACTGCAAAGCAAATCACTCCAGTCCAGCAGCGAGGCGTCCCTGGAACGCGAGATATGCTGCAGGTCTATTTTCAGCGCTGGCTGCTGCCAAATCGCATCAATACCCATCGATCAGAAACCTTCAAACAGGAAGTCACAAGCATAGAACATCCAGTTCTTCAAAATACCACACAATACATGGACTCCCGATTGCAAATCTTCACTGTATCAACATTACGTCTCATCCTGCAGCAAGAGCAAAGGGTCACTGAGAGGTCAGTGGGTCGCAGAGCTACAACAGTGCCATTGACTAGGAAAAGTGAACTTTTAAAGACATTTGGCCAAAGAATTTTACGTAAAACCAAAGATATTTTAAGCAAACATTAACCTTTTAACTTCCTAATGTACTCACCCAATGGCAGAAGAAATAATACCATGGCCTTATACCGGAAGGGATGATAAATTAACCCCAAAAGGTAAAATCGTCCGCTGTTGACATACATGAACTCACAGTTCTCCTGTGTTCTCTGCCCACCGATCAGGGCTGCACACCGTGGCGCAGCGCTCTAGACACGCTTCCAGTGGGCGAGGTCGTTTGCCTTAAGTCGGAGCAAACCCGTGGTGCTTAAGTGCGCTGCACAGTTGTCCTGTGTGGAAACTGCGGGTGAATCTTCACAAACAGTTTACTGGTTCATCAGTAAAGCATTTATATGTGTTTGAAATTGACTTGAAGTTGATGTATAATGCTTTATAAATGATGAGTCAACTATTTGCTGATGATTTACTAATTCTTTACTGATGCATCAATATAGCATCAATAAGTGTTTGAAGCTTGTAGCTCCTTCAGAGTAGTTATAGGTGCCATTGTGGCCTCTCTCACTAGTCTCCTTCTTGCACAGTCACTCAGTGTTCATGAAGCATTTAAACCTAAACGTCAGAGATGATTTGCTGTAAGGCGGATGATTTGGATAACCTTTGAACTGTCCTACTGACGATCTTGCACTTAAACCACGCCCCAGTAAGTGATGTCACTGGCTCAGCAGGTGTTTTGCTGTTGGCAGCTGATGGAAAACATCTGCTGTGACATCACTGACTGAGGCATGTCCAGCTCTGCCCCCACATGTGATTGTGTGTTTATTCACCCTTTTAAACATCTGATTTCAGGCATTTTAGCTTCCATCTACATATACTGACTTCCTTCTAAGCTGACAGATTGCTGAGCTGCCACAGATATACTGGGCTCGTTCCATTTCACCGTCCACTCAATAGCCGGCTGACTGTTTGATAAAAAGTGTATTTTCTGAAGCCACTGAGGCTTGGCCTGTCTCGCTGCAGACCCTCTCGTATGGAGGGCTGGTAAAATATACGTCCTACAGGAATACTGCGCTGTAATTACATTCCCCTATTAGCATACGGAGGCTCGGAGTCACACTGCTCTCAGCCTCCAGCAGCACTTTGCCATATGGTCCGTCTGCGCTTCTCAGGCGAGATTTGGCAAGACTTCTGCAGAAGGTCAAATATCAAGTCAGAGGACGGTGCCAGAATTGCATCTATGCTAATTGCTCTCTCTATCTCTCTTTTCCTCTGCTCCACCATCCATCTCATGCTCTTTCTTTTCCCTCTCCTCTTTTCCCACTGAAGTAAGTAATCTGCTTTAGGATGTTTCTGAGATGGAGATGGATTTGGTTTTCCCCCGCTGCCCCTCAGTCTAATCTCCCCCCTGTGACCACCCTGCTTCTCCCAGGCACAGCTCTTAAGCACATCATCATACAGCCCCCCCAACCCCCCATCCCCTGGATCATACATGCCTAGTCAGCAAAAAACTCCCAAATTCCTCATTACTCACAAACATCTGCAATACACTTAGCCTGATTTGCTCCAAAGGATGCCTGCTGCAAGGCTGGACCTTGAATTAAGATTGTAGCTGTGGTTTAGTGGTGGAATTCTATCACAACACCAGTTTGCATTGTTTCTTTGTCTGGGTGCAGTGGTGTCACAAACATCTTTAGAGTTAAAAATTGATTGGAAGGAAATGCTCCTGGTATTTGACTTTTTTCTTTATACCTTAAAGTGAGGTACACTGAAGGTCAGTGTAGAAAAAGGACTGAAAAATGCTGCCAAATATCTGCAAAAGTTGACAATATAGAAAAGAAATCAGCCTTTTAGGGGCCATGGAGAAATGATGCCATGTCCAGTTTTAAAGGCTTAAAACAGAGTTGTTCAAAACAAACTGATGAAAATAAATATCTTTAAAACATAAGAGTTATTTCTGTTAATGAGAACTATTATAAATTGGATGATATTCTCACCTATAAACAAAGGCAATAGGTTTTTTTGACTTCTACATCAATAGCTCACAAACTTCATGCCATCTCTTTATAAGTCAGGGCCCTGGTTGGACATGCCAGTGAAAAAGTTAGGAGCCAACGTCTTTCATATCCCTTTCTCCCTTTAACACAATCTCCTGTGGTCTAAATGAAATATATGTGCCACACAAAGTATAGCATAGATCCAGCACCAGAGAATATTTTTTGACCCTGTATAAGCCAGCTCCAAACACAGTTTCTCTAAATGCTTGGTTCATGCATGTCTCTTTAAAGAAGTAGTGAAAACTTTAACTTTTTTTTTTTCAGCTGAACACTGGTGTATCTTTCTGAATGATGATAAACACTTCAACGCTGGTGTTATTGCTGACGTTTGCACCAATCTGATAAAAATCAGCATTTTACAGCTTTTAATTAGCTCAAATGGACATCTGTTTTGAAAAATCTTTTCTGAAAAGGCGTTGCTTATTTGACGTACGTCACAAACTCTATATAAAAGGTAGAACGTTATGACCTCTAACTGACTTTACCATTCAAAGATCACTCCCATCCTCACCTGCACCTGCACTGCTCGGCTCCGAGAGCTCTGGCTTTAGTAATGCCGGTGCTGGAGCCAGCAGCCCAAACAGGTAGTGCTCAGGACCACCACGGTCCACCACCACTCCACAGCCTGCTTAAGGGGACTGTGGAGGTGAAAAATCCTCCACCTCAAAAGATCGCTCTGATGCAGCATTGCTGCAGGACTCTGTGTCACTTTCTGGCAAGGGGATGTCACTGTCACTTCTGCTTAATCTGGAAAACTCTGTCTTTGGAAAAGAAAAAAAAAGCCTTTTTCCCCTCCTTCCTCTCAAAACCAAACTGCTCACTTTCTGTACCCTGTTTGAAATCCTGAAGTGGGCGGAGTTAGCTTTGAGCAGGAGGTTCACTTGCTGTGGGTGGAGATACCAGGTGAGGGGCGGGTATTATTGTAATGACTTATTTTGATATCATAAGGAGTACTGATACTGAACCGACCATCAGATTATATGTTTTCAGGCCAAGGTGGACCACAAACAATAGGACTGGGTTGGATTATTCCACATTTTACTGGCCTATAGATACTTCAGTACTCATATTTAACTCATATGTCCAAAAATACTAAGAATTGTTCTCTTGTGGTATGTCTCTTATATCAACAAGCTTGCACTTTATCCTATCAACAATAGGACTGTCGCTGGGATGAAGCTGCCTCCCCCTTTATAGCACAAGCTTTGTGCTTTAAAGGAGGACGCTGGGGTGGGGAAGGTAAAGCTTTGCCAGCAGCAGCATTGTGCATCAGCATTAATGCAACCAGGTATTAATGAGATGTGTCATGTTTGAACAAACCACTGTGTTGAGAGAAAGGGCTGTGATTGGCAATGGGAGCTGGGAGGCGAGCACAGCTGGGTGTATGACTTTCATGTCCTGCATTAACTAACGCAAAGCTCCATTTTCACTGTTTGTGCACATAAGCCGGAAGGGAGAAAAAGTGGGGACTCACTCTGGTAAATAATGAAACAAGGATAAGGAGCAAATCCTTTCCCATCGCAGGCATCAGGACTCAAGTTGTTGACATCAGGTCAGGGTGCCAAACCAGACGACAGTGCAAGGAATTCTGACACGCTTGTCTTGAGAAATCCTGGTCTTGGAGCATCTTGGACGTGTTGTTTATTATGTCACACCACACAAGCATTCCCAATACTAATATCTGGGCCCGATGTCAAACAATGAGCTATGACGATGCAATCAGGCGAAATCTGGCTGAATTCATGTAGTCTGAGCCAACCTTGAGCAAGAGTCAAGCTTGATCACCCACTGACAATATCACCTTCCATAATGAATATAAAGCAATAATAATGCATCCAGATTGTCAAAAAGAGGGTTTTGTGGACAGAATTAAAATTTGTGTTTTGAAAATGGATGTACACCATCTGTAGCCTACTTTTTGCACTATAAGAGCTGTGTACTTTACATGCCTGTTATTTTAAATATTAACTATCAGCAAATTAAAGCTGTCTTAGTATCACAAATATTTTGGAGTATGAGATAAGAAAAGGAAACAGTTGCATCTTCATTATGTAAGAGGCAGACTAAAGTTATAGCCTTGTACTGTGTCTAAGGGATGAGTCAGTGTGATTGTGTCAACGATGAAAACTCATCCTCAGTGGTAACATGAGCAGAGACACTGTTCAGGACAGTGAAATGTGTAACAGGTACTCACTCTGTATTGAAATAAAATGAGCAAATTATGCAATTTACGTGAAATATTCCATTTTTTTTCATTTTGAATCACACAAAACACCTTAAAATGGTCAAAACCAAGAGATTTTTTTTATTTCAAATGGTCCGACTTAAATAGTTAAAGATCATCAAGAGCTCACAAAGCTGGTGCTCCTAATCAGTAGTTTTAACCAGGTGGTGTTAAGGACCAGAAGGAGGTTAGGGAGACACAAAACAAGAAATCAGCCGTAATAGCAGAATCAGGATGATTCTCGGTGAGGTATAAAAGGGCTGCACAGGTGACAAAGGTGAGCACATTTTGTCAGCATTGTAAAGAAAGGCTTTGAATGTTAGTTCATATAAAAGATCCACAGTTTCAGGAAAAGTAAACTGACTAAAGATCGGATAGTTGTTAGATTTATACTCGACTTAGATTTTCATGTTTCATAAATTTTTATTCAGGCCATTCTTTAAAGGTTAAAAAGTGAGGAAGGAGTAGAAAATGTAACTTTAATTGGGCTGTGATAGAGCTCATTGAATTCTTCTGGCACATAACCTGATACTTGCCATTGTGAAAGATCAGGGCAGTGATTGGAATTTTTTGGTTGGTTTATAAGTGAGTGATATGCTGCCAAACATTAACAAAGAAAAGAACAAGTTATACCGAAAAAATTACATTCTTGAGTCTAAAATTAAGGCCGTGAGATAAAAGTGTGTTTGTGGACATTTTTTTTTAGAATATAGAGGTTACTATCCCTCACTCATCACTGTTGTATGATCGTGTGGGATGGTCTTCATTGTCTATACATAGACTAAAACACTGGCACATTCTTATCTACAAGGTTATTCTTGGCCTTCTACCCTCCTACCTTCAGACCTACATCGTTCAGAAGAGTGCAGGATCTTATAATCTTCGTTCCCAGGATCTGCACTTGCTGTCCATCCCAAAGGTCAGAACTGAACTGGGAAAAAAAAGCATTTAAATTTGCTGCTCCCTCTGCCTGGAATGATTTACAAAGAGTTGAAACTCAATGAACTGATCTCATTGGACACTTTAAAGAGAAGGTTGAAAGATTTGGAAGCAGACACATCTGGACGCAAAATGCTTTGATTAATTCTGGCTGATTCTGGTAAATAGCTGCTGCTTAAATTCTTGTGGTTTTCTTGCATATGGACTACATATCTTGTATTACGTTGTATAACTGTTTTATGTATGTCTGAAACTCTGTTCACTGCTGCTGTCTTGGCCAGGACATTCTTGAAAAAGAGATTTTTAATCTCAGTGAGGTTTTTACAATGATCTAAACTCTGCCCTCAAATTTGGGGTGTGAAGTTGTTCCATCATGCCCTTGGGCATAGCATTTAGATGTAATTTAGATGTGTTTTTTATCTGTTTTTATATGTGTTTATATGTGTTAAGAAGTTTCCTGTTATACAGAGAGCACTGTTGGGATTCATTTGTTTGTGTTTCTGTTGAATTATCGTTCTTTTTGATGTCAACACTTTTTCACCATGAGTGAAGTTGTCTGCTAAGTTGGTCACTTCCTATGCGTGGTGAGGAATGGTCTATAATGCAGGGCAGATTGTCAACTTGAGGCGTATTCTGGTCCTGGATCGATCTCTTCGCTACATCCTTGCCACAAGTCACCTGACTTTGCCACAAGTAGTCAATGCGAAGTTGTGATCTTTCTTAACCCCCTCTGACTGATGTTGTTGGATATGACAAGAAGAGACACAGGTTACAAAAAGTTTATTAACTTTTGAACCATAAATCATAGCCACTTGATTTTTTTACCTCTTGCAGCCCTCTGTTCAAATGATGTCATCCATACTTTTTTAGCCCTTTTGGGAACTAGCAAGCCTGGACCTTGGTTGGACCAGTTTAGGATCATCAGATGATAAATGGCCAATCAGAATCAAGTTGTAAACACAACCATGATACAAAAGTTTAGGATTGCATATTTTTTTATGGCAACTGCTACCGTGGGGCTTCACACAGTTGGTGATCATGCTATGGTTTTTAATAACCATTTAGAATAAAATGTTAGAAACCTACCAGTGCAATCATTGTGTTATTGCCACATTTACTGGCTTTCACAAAACTGAACTAAATCCCCTAAAGGTTGCAGAGGATGCTCATTGACTAAGAGTCTCGATACCATCACTTGTATCCACCTGTGATGTTATTGATGACTGTAACTGGTATATGTGGGTAATATTCAAGGTTTAAGAGAGTCTGTCTGTGGCGGTGTTGTGATGCAGGACCGGAGGCAGTGGCATGCGCATCAGTAGATGAGTGGTCTGTCCGTGATGGCGGCCTTGGAGAGGTACCTTTTATAAACGGCATTGGGTGGCTGGAATATTGGCTACAAGCTTCAAGATGAGATTTCAGCCCCCACCCACCAACGCCCTGTAACGGTGCAGGTGATGGATTGCTCTACCTTCCAGGTTTGAGCTTGGCAACGCCCCAATATTCCTGCAGAATAAAGTGACAGGCAATATATAACACATCAGTTAAGGCTGACTGCACCACTGAAACTTCTTCCCCTCCTCCTCCTCCTTTTCCTCAGACTTCGTGATCGGCCCTTTGGCTGGCTCCCAAAATCTGACTTTACCTTAATGCAGATCAAACATTATAGTTCCTATTTCATGATACTTTTTCTTTTTGCAATAGTTTTATGTGGTCTGCCAAGCATTTGTAAAGAGAAAAGGGTTATTTTCAGGCATACATTTTATCTTGAAGTGATGACAGATTTAAAGCTCCTGTGAGGAGTTTTTTAGCTGGTGATGAAACTGGCTGAAATTGATCCTGATGCTTCTGTATGGCCTATGAAAGTAAACAAGACGATCAGCATGAATGACAATGTCTTTATTGCTGTTTAAATGTCTCAGACTACTGCGGGGGGGTAGATGTCAAATGACACGAGTATCATGCTGCAGAAACAGCCATTGTTTTTAGAGGACAAAAGATATAAGGCTTTATCAGCAAGGGGCATTGACACAAACTGAAGGTTCCTCACAGGAGCTGTAACTTTGCTAAAAGTGTCTGGTCTTTTCACCATAAAAACAGGAGTGTTTTGTTATCTACTTTGCAACTAAACTATCTATGGTTTCATTATTTAGTCCAGTTGAGTTTTCCAGCAATTACCTCCCCGTTTAAGTCATTTACAGACCTCTGGAAAACACGTTTCTTTTGTTGTATTACTGAGTACAAGTAGCAGCTACAGTGAGTTTCAGAATGTTGCCTTTCTAAAGACACCTTGGTTGTAGTTGTACACCAAATGGTTCAAACACAGCAATCAATTAAATCAGGTTTTTCCTGGATAGGCATTTTTGACTAATTGCATCCAGAAAGATTAAGAGGGTTCAAACTGTCCTCCTACCAAATGATTTCCATCATTCAGTAAAGTCCACAATGTTGCTCTTTGTTGTTTTCACCTTGCCAAGTCAACAGTCCTGGTTGCACAGGGATCAGACATGAACAGTCCTTTTTAAGTCTAGGTACAAATTCTATATTGGATTGAGGTCTGGGCTTTGACTCAGCCACTCCAGAACATTCATCTTATGTCTTTAAACCATTTCTTTGTAGCTTTCACTGTATGCTATAGGTCATTGTCTTACTGGAAAATAAATCTTCTCCAAAGCTGTAGTTCTCCCACAGAGTGAATAAGATTGTCTTCCAGGATTTTTTACACTCTACCTTTACAAGCCTTTCAGGGCCGGCTGCCGAGAAGCATCCCCACAGCGTGATGCTGCCACCACCATGCCTCATAGTATGGATGGTGTATATGAGGTGATGTGCAGTGTCTGATGGCCAAAAAGTAACATTTTGGTCTCATCAGACCAAGAACTTTCTTCCACTTGACCCTGGAGTCTCCACATGCCTTTTGGTAAGCTCCAGTCTAGATTTAATACAAATTTTCTTCAACAGTGTCTTTCTCTTTGCCACTCTTCCATAAAGCTTTGACTGGTGAAGAACTCGAGCAAGAGTTGTTGTATGCAGAGTCTCTCCTATCTCAGCTGCTGAAGCTTGTAACTCTTTCAGAGTAGTCAAAGATGTCTTGATGGCCTCTCTCTCTAGTCTCCTCCTCGCATGGCCACTCAGTTTGTGAGGATGTCCTAATCTTGGCAGGGGGTGAATATTTTTACAGGCACGGTAGTTGTGAAGTGCAGACCCACACCCTGTGAGTTGTGCTGCCCACTTCTGCTGGTCACTTGTTGCCTTTCACTGAGGAGTCTTTTCAGTCAAACAAGGCTTATTCACTTAAAAATAGATCACCATTCTATTTCAATTCATGATTATGACCCAATTAGGGAGAACAGTTGATAAAAAGTGGCAAGCTATTGCTTTTAATACACAATAAATGGGGATAAATGTTCAATTTTATCAGGTCATGTGCTAAATGTGATTATGGTGGATGCACTTGTAGTAAAGATGGTATATCCCAGCATTTTACACCAAAAATTAGTGGCACGAGTAGATGGGATGTAGCCATTTTTATTGAAAATTAAGTGTTAAAAGTGCATCTTATACATCTGATGTTTGAGTTGATTTATAAAGAGATGTGTCAGCTGCAGAGCAGTGCATGTGTGTCAGTGATGGATGTTTGTCCCTGCTTTTTATTTATAAGTGTGTTTAGTTTGCAGCCCATCAGAGCTGCATCCACAGGATTGTGGCTGTGAAAAGTAGCCTGGTTCACCTGGTCTGTAAGTTAATAAATTATGGGTATTGTCAGGGTAATGTATGGGCCGTGTGTTATAATGAGCGTTCTGAAACACATCAGCAACTCTCCCACAGGCTGCTGTTCAACCTGCCCACAGACACTGTCTGTAAGATTCCCTCCTCTCCTATCTGCTCCATCTCTACTCTGATTTCCCTGCCATTACATGCATTTTTGCAGGATACTTTCGCATCTCTTGGACTTGTTGTTATCACAGAGATTTTCTTAGAATTCCTCAATAGAAATAGAGAGGCGGGGGGGCAGAGGAGGGCAGTGTAGTCAGCTGAAAAAATTCCACCAGTAATTATGGTAAATTCAAAGCTTTATGATGTTGTGCATGCCTGTGTGTGCCTGGAGTGTGTGTTTTGTGTGTGGTGGGAGGGAGAGGATAGAGGGAGGTTGAGGGGGGGCATTCTGTGACAAGGCTGGCTGGGAGCACAGAGCTGAGGGTGAGTGCCAGACATGTCTCAAGAGAAACCGGGGCACATTTGCAATCACCCCGAGTTCAAAAGGGTAATTTATTCACAGTCTGTGGTTAAAGCGGGGCTGCTCAGAATGCCAGTGGGATTGTGCCACGAAGTAGAGTAGTAGAGACACACTATTTTTCCTCTCTCCTCTTCTTGTTTTCCTTCTTTCTCCTTCTTTCCCTCTCTTTATCGCCTGTTGTTGTTTCTTCGAGCCCTGTGCGGCATCTTTTAACACACGCCGGCGAGCATATTTCACTTTTACACTCATCCGCATTGACGTCCCGGTGCTGATTGAATTTTGAGGCGCTGCGGCGTCTGCCATTATCATCCTCATCGTCTTGAGTGGTTTATCTCTGGCCTCAGCTCCGCGTGTAGGCAAGGCTGCAGGGGGAGAGAGGAGGAGAGGCAAGGGGAGTGCTGGGGGTCCAGGATTGTTTATTTTTATTTTTATGGAGAAAGATAGTGAGATTTGGATGTTTAAAGTGGTTGGGGGAGGTTTCTGTCAATGTGGTCCTGCTCTAATCTGGGAAACGTCCCATTTTAGCCTCTTTCTCAGCACCGTCTCAATCAGCCGACGACGTGGCTCCAGCACTAAATCCACCTGCCAGGTTCGCTCAGGATCAAAGGGTGTCATGGCTGCCCAGAGACCTCACACCGCCTCGCCAGAATCAGCAGAGAATTATTCCACCACATGTCACTTTTACTGTGTCGTTATCACCCAAAGCCACGGGCAGACACTCAGAAAACACTGCCTGCTGTGGTGGTGTGGTGGGGTTAATTTGAGGTCTGGAGGAAAATCTCTTTCCCCCTCCTTCAGTCGGTTCAATACTCGGTGGTGTGCATTCATTGCCAGAGCGGGAAATTGTCTCTCCCTGTGTGAGTCGTTGTAGCCGGGTTTGTTATGCATGCTCTGCTGCAGAGGCTGCCGTGTTGACGTGAGGCTGAGCTGCTGCCACAGCGTCTTGATTTGAGGTGAAACCTTAGTGTAACACTATCAACCCTTACCTTCCCCCTCTCCTCCGTCTCGCTCTCTTTTTTCTCCTTCATCCTTCATCCCTCTTTGTCTCCCTGTTGTTTCTGTTTTCTCCCGTCTTTTCTCCCTGGCGGTTGATGGAGTGATTCTGTAGTTGCATGCAGGTGGGGGAGCAGACAACGCCGAGCTGTGCTAATTGAGCCTTCTTTGTGCCTGGTCACTGCAGTGTGCCGAGGCGAGCGGGCCCGGGAGTGAATCCAAGCAGCACTCAAGAGCCCCGCTGGATCGATAACGCAGGAACTTAACAAAACAGAGACATGCCGAGTGCCCAGATCAGGGTCATTATTGTCTCTGGCGAGCCGCACTTCCACCGGGGACTGATCAATGTGAGAATATGGATCAAGATAAACATTCTCACCTCCCGTTTGCCTCATCTCTTACAGCATCAAGTTTTAGAGGGCTGAGCTTGAGGCAGAAAGTAACCTGTTAGCGGCTCCTTATGCAATGGAAAGCTACACATGATTTCTCCAACAGGAAAGGGCTGTGTAAAGTTTGAATGTGACAAACTGAAGATTTGCCTCTGTCTTTGTGTGATTATCTCAATTTTTGTGACCCAAAATGTCCGTCTCATAAAATAAACAAGCAATTCACTGAGTAGCCAGTTTATTAGGTATATTACATAAAAGATGAGATAGTCCAATACAACAACCCAGCAATTTAGAATCCAACTTTATGAAGGATATAAAGTCCAGTTTTTTTAACCTTTGAGAGTTCTGTAGTTGGTTTTGGAATAAACATTTGTCACCCTTGACAGTTGGAACCAGAACTACTTGGTAAAACATATTTGTATTTTGAAATGCTGACCCTCAATCCCAGCATAATGTTGTGTTAAAAATGTAATGCCATCACCTAGCTAGCCATGGTTGTAGCCATAGACTGGTTGTAACCCCAGCTAATGGACCTTCTTTCATTTCCAGACTATCTGATGTAATCCAGCACAATGAACAGGTTGTAAGAGCAGCCTGGTTTTACAGTGTTTTGATCTAAAAAAAAACATTGAAGAAATTCAGTTTTACATAGGCCATGTCAGGTTGAAGTGGCATGCCAAGCGACTTGTGCTGAATGTGGCAAGACAGTCTGGCAGCAGATCGCAGCTCAGACTCCCCCCACTTGCACGCCACTACCGTGAGACTTTACCTCTGTCAGGACAGGGATACATGCTAAAACATTAAAAATCAAGTCAAATTAAAACTTTGGTTAGGGCTATGGGAAGGGTTAAGGTAAAGGTTAGCTCACCTTAAGTTAAAAGTCAAAAACCCGACCCATGAAACATTATTAAAAACTTTTTTAAACTTTTTTTAAAAGGGTAAAAAGCATGTCCTTCATGAAAACACTTAAACACAGCTAACACAGCCAAAGCTAAAGCTAATAGAGCTTTGTTAGCTACGCAAGCTACATAGTAAATCTCACTACATAGCCAGTGTAGCCAAAGCTTAAGCTAATGAACAACATCATTTTTGTTACCTAATGCTATGTTTGCAAAAGCTGATGTAGCCAACATTAGCTACTTTAGCTTTTGCTTCATTACCTATGTAACTACATTAGCTTCAGCTATATTTGCTAAAGCTAAAGTAGCTACACTAGCTCATGTAGTTAGATTAACTAAGCCACCTTGGTTTTACCACCTTCACATCCATGCAAGTCGTTTTCACATACTTTGGGATTGTCCTTTAATTTCTTCTTACAGGTTGGATATTATGACTGCATCAGATCCATTATAAACTCTGAAAGAAAAGTTGAACTCAAAGTTGATAATGGTCCTGATTGCAGACATAATATCCACCCAGGAAGAAGAAGTAACAGGACAATCCCAAAATATGTGAAAATGACTTGGAGACATATTACCATGCCATCTACATTATTGACCATAGTCCATATCGTTTCTGTTGTGTAGTTTTTGGGAGTGAAAAAACACTTCGAAAATGTTTTTTCCAGGTATATCCCCTTTACAGGTGAAAGCTTGATGTGTTTGACTGTATTTGTTTAACCATTCCTCTTCAGTCAATACTGAATTGAATGTTACGTGTGGAGTGTGATTTGAACCCCGAAGCAGACGAGGAAAAGATTATTATTGAAGATAATATTGTGCAGGTTGGGGGGGTGTCCGTGAGTCCAGAGGAGTGAGGGGATCCAGTGAGAGCGTGCTGGGTTAGGAGCTGACGAGAGGCAGGAGTAAGGCACTGGAAAAGAGGGAGGAGAGGCACGGTTAGTCAAATGGTCAAAAAAGGTTCACAAGAAATTACTCAAGTTAATCACAAGTGATAACTTAGAGGAGCCGATGTACCGCTGTGAGCGGTCGTTAATACATTGGCGCCGAGGAGAGAGTCTGCAGCCTACTTCAGTGGTTAGCTGATTGTAGATGAGCCTCAGGTGTGTCAGATCAGCCTCAGCGCCTCCGGGGGGAAGGGAGAGAGCCTTGCAGCAGCATGGTGAAGTTGCCCAGCAGCCAGCAACACAGAACCGGAAACCACCAAAATAAAACCAGAGTAGTCGAGATCGCCCCATTGAAAGTTGTTTTAAAAGTAGAGGATCACAATTCCCTTCAGTATGATATGTAAGGAACGGTAAGAGTAACAGACTTATCTTTAATTTACATAAAATTGCTACCGATGACTTGGATTTTTTTTTTCCTTTAATATAGCAAAAAAGGTGTTTCCTTGTTATTTTTTTGGCCAATCACAACCCTGGGGGATTTTGTCTCAAAAATTCTTTTCCAAAAAATACATATGTACAAGTCCCATAAATTTAATTTTGATGACCAAAAAACATTTTTTTTTCTTTTTTTAAAAGACAGTTCATTGACATCAAACCAAGTTTTGAGACTTCCCAACTCTCTTTCAGCAACACAAAAAGTTATTTCAATTCTTACCCGATCAAAATACATTGGTATCATCTGCAAATATTACACATTTTCAAAGCAAAAAAAAAAAAAAAAAAAAAAGAACAAATCTCTGTAAAGCTTTATAACCTCATTGAAAGACTGCAGTTTGTCTACTGTAGTTTAAGCTTGGCGTGTCTTATAGGCAAACAAATTACAGTCATTTATTTAAAACTTATCTTTCAACACTGAGCCAAACTTGACCCTTGTTTGTAGATCTTTGGGACTCTTTTATGTGGGTTCTTTTTAGGGTAGTTAAAGCTAAACTAGCCGTGGAGAAGTGATTTTCTTTAGCCTCCAGTCTCCATTACACCATTGGAAACATGGTCAAATTTAGCATCTAATAAGTCTTTCTTCTAAGTGTAGTGTGATTGTTAAGATCTGCTGCTATTCACAATATCATTACAGTTCAATGTGGTTTTGCACCTCTGTTTCATGCCACTCAGACATAATTTTGGTTTTTTCCTCTCTCTCAAATGTCTTTGAAAGCCAAAGTGACTTTAATAATGGCTGAGAGACACTCTAACAGACAACTAATGGAGCTATGGTGACATAACAAGGGGGCAGTGTCAGCTCATTGTAATTAATGAAAAAGAAAACATGAGATGTGTGAGAGCGTATTGACCCCTCAAAACTTGACAGTGTTTCATTTCATCCACAACTTTAAATTGGTGATGATGGTATCCTGCTGCTGCATTATTCACTTGGGAGGATAATAGTGATTGCTTAATGTGGCGTGAAAAATGGTAAATGGTTTCTACGCACACAGAAGGAATGTATGTGTCCAAAGCCTGTGTGATGTAGAGCCAGATCTGGTGGACAGACTTATTTTAGGTTCTCTAATTGCACTCATTAGAGTGAAGGTCCCAACTTTTGTACTGATTGCCACATTGTATGTGACAAATATTTATTTATTACCTCCACCAAGGAGGTTATGTGATCGGGTGGGTTTGTTCATTTGTTTGTTTGTTAGCAACGTAACTCAAAAAGTCATGGACAGATTTTGATGAAATTTTCAGGAAATGTCAGAAATGGCATAAGGAAGAACTGATTAGATTTGGGGACTTATCTGGATCACCGTCTGGATCCAGGAATTTTTTTAAAGGATTCTGTACTATGGCGAGATAGGGCTAACGGTGGAGGTCTGTGCTGTTACCACTTTACACCAGGAGATGGTGGACATGAGTAATTCAATCCCAGCAGCATTTTTGGGTGTGTTTCTATTCAAAGTTTTGGAGTTTATAGAGTTTGAAAGACGCACGCCTGGTTAAGGAGACAAGTTGGACTGTAACAGAGACAAAGACAGCAAATTGTAGCGAGTATACTCACAATGCTGGGTGAAATAGAGGAATAATTAATCTCTGCCATGACTTCCAGTCATCCAGTGAAACCATGGGTGAGACTGTCAGTGCATCTGTTGGCACTGGCAGGCAATGCTTCTGCCATGAAAGTCCACCCATAGTGAAGCCAATGCTTTGCTTCACTGCGTGTCCACCCCACCAGGGAGGGAGTAATCGGCGAATGCCATGGTGGGGGGCATATGGGGATGGATCCAGGAATGTTTTTAAAGGATTTTTCACTATTGGGAGATAGCGCTAAGGGCGGCGGTCTGTGCTTTACGAGTGCTTTTCTAGGTTTGCAGGTGTGACATAGATTTGTCGTTGATTTCAGAAGTGTTTATCCCTTTAATAAACACTGGTGTTTGTAGTCAGCAGTGATATTAATGTGGGCTTCCATACTTTTCTGTCATTTATGGGTTTAATGTTTCTTCTATTGAGTTTGTATTGAGGTTGTTTTTTCTTGAAAAGGAAGCTGAATAAATCTATTCCACTGATTCAGAGATCTTTTTAGAAATAAAAAGTGTGTACTGTTGTTGCTAAAAAAAATTAAGATGTTCAAACACATGTTGTGTAGGGTGTAGATGTGATAAAGTGCAAAGAAAAGTAGTACTTGAACCACATAAATCAGATGATAAATGAGTTTTTAGATTCAATGTTAAGATATATGCAAGCGATCTGATAACTAGAGCATATTTTATTGTGTTGCTTCATATCATCCTGATTGGATTAAATCATATCATGTTTTGTCCTTTTGTATCATACAAGTTATTTGCAGTCACATGATTCTGATGTTTGTTGAGGGTCAGGAAGTGGGGGACAGCCATTTGGAATGAATGGGAACGGAGGAAAGTTAGTACTTTTCAGCTCTAAATAGGCCTGTGGCCTTAAATTATCAACAGGAAATTTTTACATACATTGAGTATGATCCCTACACTTTACACAAAAGTTTTTTTTTTCACAGTTTAACTGATTTACCTAGCATGGATTCAGTCAATATCTCAAATTACCTATCTGTGCAAACCTGCTGTTGTCTAGCGTCATCTTAATCGGTGGTTTTCAGCCTTACTTTGCCCAAATCTCAAGGCACACCATATCCATATTTATATCCATATCTATGTCCAAATAAAAAAGCCTCTTAAAGTATGTCAAGTAACCTAGGTTGTTGTATAGTTGTATTAATAATGTATGGTTGTACAAATTTCCATGGAACACCAAGACTTGCCTTGCCTCACAATTTGAGAACCACTGGTCAAGACAGGAGAGGGGTGACAAGAGTCTTGAAGAGTCTTATTCTGACCTAAGAGGCTAGCTGAGCCTCTTTGATTTAAAACAGGTTTTGTCCTAAAAAAGCTTTTAATTGAAACAGTGATACACTGTCAAAAAATAAACCTTGTTGGGTAGTACAGATGTGCCGTTCATGATCGAGCCTGTGCTACAAAACGCCTCATTTATTGTAGCTAGTTCCCTTTTGATTGCTATTTTCCTTTCCTCCTTTTTTCATTGTTATTCAGTCCTCATTTAAAAAGCCAAACTGGTACCAAATGAAGAGCCTTTGGGAGCCAAACAGCTAGCTCTACTGAGCCAAGCTAAATGAAGCTAAATGCCGAAGTATTTCCCATCACAGCGAGCAAGACTGGATGGACATCAGCTGAGGAAAGACCATAGTGTAATGTGACAAAACTGTACTGAATTAAACCACTTAGTGGAAACGGCTCATACAGAAATGGTGTATGACACCACTCATCCAGGCTTTGGACGTAGGCTTTTTAAAGCCCTGCCTGCTGCCATTTCTGCTGCCATATGCCATATGCCACAAAAGAGGCTTAGGAACGTTTATATTGTAGCACTTTGACTGCTTGTATTGTGTTGTATTTTATTATGTTGTGTGTATTGTCCTGTATCATACAGTATCATTTTTGATCATATTGTGTCATATTGTTTTGTATTGTAAAATGTATCTTATTGTATCGTCTTGTATCGTGGTGTATGGTGATGTTTCACATAAACTGTATCATGTCGTATCATATTATGTTACATTGTATCAGATCATGTTTGGTCATGTTGGTTTATATTTTATTGTATAGTGATGTGTTTTTATTTTTTTTTGGACTTTGTTGTGCTGTGTCATATGGTATGTCATTTTATCAGATCCTATTGTATAAGGATGTACTGTACAATATAACATGTTGTATTGTATGATGTTACAGTATTGCGTTGTCTAATGATAAAACCATATGAGAAATTTTCGGAGTATCAGTAATTGACATTACTGTGAGTATATGTAGAATCAAAGTCATGCTTTTCTAAATTACCTGAGGTTTATTACTTAAAGGGCTTTAACTTTTGTCTAAAAATGCACTTGTTGCTCTTTCAAGTCTTGATTATTAGAAAATGTGCTCATCACAAGTTCACTTACAAAGTTGATTTTCTTAAGTCAGAATTATTTATTATCTTTAATTATCATAGTTTACAAAAGTAAAAGCAGGGATTGTCTGCTCGAGGAAGGCTTGAATAGGCAAATTTGTGACTTTTTTCCCTTTTTTATTTACTTTTAGCAGTGATTTTTGTAGTTCAAGAGGGCAAGGTTTTGGGCCTGTTGGCCTAGTTGGCCTTAGATAGCACGTCCCATTTACAGAGGCTGTATTTCTTGAATCAACTTCAACCCTTGGCCCTTTCTCCTCACTATTTCTTCCTCATTTCTATTCTAACCACTATCGTATTTCTAAACTAAAGTCACAAAAGCCTCCAAAAATAAATGTTGCAAGCCAATTTTATGCCAGTCAGCTACTTGACTAATCAACCAGTTGTTGTTTTCTTTTTAGGTGTCAGAAGTCTTCACACAAAAGAAGAATGCATCTTGCATTTATTTTTTTTTATCATCATTTTTGGTAAAATAATGGCATGCTTTGCTTTTATGTACATCCAAAGATAGAAAACAAATTGGTGGGCATGAAATTGCCTCCTAGCCTTACTGCACATTATAAATAATGTTTACATACAGTCCATATGCCTGATGTAAAATCCTGCCTACTGCTTCAACTCTCATCAGTGTGCCTTTAAAGAGCTGCTGATGACACTTGGTATTAAAATGTCAAATTGCGCTCCACTCACACTAAAGTGATTTTAGTTGTGATTATGCACTATTTCCCTCCTGTCAACAGTGGAAAAAAAAATAATCAAAAAATGTGCTAATTGGTCATGGGGATTGGTGGGAGACGTCGGTATTTTATGTCTTTGACTTCCAAATGAGTTTGGGAAAGAGGAGGCTGTCACTCTGGCACAGAGGTTTTTTGGGAGAAAGAGGAGGAGGAGGAGGAGGGGCAGCTGCTGGCACGGGCTCAAATTGAAATGATGCACTGTTCCCCCTCACTGCGGCTAGAGCTCACAGTAATTAAATGCTTCATTGTTGCTTCTTGGGAATTTGTATTGAATATTTCATCCAGCGTAATGATTATTTGGGTGTGGGTGGGACGTGGATGTAATCACCTTGGCTGACTCTTTGATGAAACACTTGGTGTGCTGGTTGTACTTTATTACCACTTTGAGTGCACTTCCGACGGTTTTCTTGATGTTTATGTTGTTTCCAATAAATAATTATCCTAATAATATTAATTAGTGCCTTCAAAATCTCTGTATAGATGTGTGAATTTCTGAAGATAATATATGACATGACAATGACAGACCTTAAAATTAAAACACATCCTTCCCTTTTTGTCTCCTGCAGAGGACGCCGGTCAACAATGGCGAAGCTTTCCGGTGGTTTTTTTAGAGAGAGGAGCCATGGTCGCCCCATCCAGCAGCAGCAGTGGGAGGGGCAGGTGGGACTCTTGACTCTCTGCTAAAGGAGCACTCGATTGGGTTCACTGAACCCGACCCAACATGCCCAAAACGTTCACGGAGGAAGACAGAAGACAAGTGGACAGACAAAAAGAGAAATGAAAACATAATGGTGTTGTTTTAAATCTGTAATTTCCTTTTCCGTGTAATTATTGTACCTTTTGACAGTATCATAATGTATATTTTTGGTGTCTATGAATGTGTTTTCAGTGTTGTGGCTGTAGGTTCACAGCCGATCCTATGTAAAGGACTCCAACAGACAATCATACCAATTACACTGAATCTGTCAAACAAAAGAGGCCACAAGGATTGATGACATAACAAACACAACACGATTTACTCTGGAGCAATAATCTACTCTGTTGATTATTCTTTATCCCTTTATTTCTGTTCACTAGCATTATCTTATCAAACCAAATCATATTCTGGTTTTGTGTTTCTTTCTTTTGAAAACAGTATTTTTAAATGCCATGCTTATGTTAAGACCTTCACTGATGATGGTGTTTAAGATGGAGCGATGTAGGGGCAGAGCCAGGGGATTCTGTCTAGGGTTGCCTTGAGTATGAAGTATCCACAGTTTACTACTTCCATCTCCACTGATCAGGTCTACTATAAACTGCTCACCTTAAAGTATCAGACACATGTTATGTAAGCTTAATTCTAAAGATCTTAGAAGAAAGACGTATACCCAAAGTCACAATCTGAAGTACTTTCAAAAGTAAATATGCCACATGGAAGTATAAAAAAAGCTAACAGCTCATAACAACATTGGCTGGTCTGAATTGAAGTCTCTCCCCTAATGAGGGCACAAACATACAACAACAGTTTAGAATAGGGGTTCCCATTGCCACCCATGCGACCCCTGGCTCCGCCCATGCAGCCGTGTTTCCGTGACAGGCATGCTGACATGTTTACTCGATTGTGCAGATTCACTGCAAAACAGGGCACATTGTCTTGTGTAGTGAGTTCTTTCAAAACCAAAACTGGGTGTCATTTTATTGTGACAGCAGCAAAGGTTTGTGTCAGATTTCTGTCTGGAGGTTAAAATTTTCTCAAGGATGATAAGGGCCTTTGTCCTATAACCATGTTTTTTCACTTGCAGCACTCCACAGTTTAGATCCCCTTGGTAGAAGCCAATAAGTCTGTTTTAAGTAGCTCTGAGTGCTTTATATTTACTTTTATTAAAGTAAGCATCCATCCATTCATTATTTATACCCTTTGTCCCGTTGCGGGGGATGCTGGAGCCAGTCCCAGCTGTCACTGAGTGAGAGGTGGGGTGCAACGTTAGCTGGTTTCAAATCAATCACAGGGCTGACATACAGAAGCAGTCAGACTTTCATGTACTGTACACCTACGGGCAATTTAGAATCACCAATCAGCCTCAGGAGCGTCTCTGGACTGCAGGAGGAAATCAAAGCATCCAAAGAGACAAACTCCACAGTCTGTTCTTTTACACGTATAGTTCGGTCTAGCTATTGTTGGATTGGGCAGATAAGCAGGACTACTGTCCTTGTCCCATGTTACAACCCAGAGAAAAGATAGATAACATAAATCGGGGCTGGTCCGGGATTGATCCGTTAAAGGGTCCTTGGAGTTTAAGTTAGATGTTATGAGGTAAGGTGAGGGAATTTTGTGCATGTAGAGCTGAATTCAATAATCCTCATTCAGTGATTTTTTGGAGAGTCTTTGATTTGAAAACTCTCCCTGTGTCATCCTTCTTTGGCAAGCATAAGTGCCAAGATAGATTTGTCAAATGACAGTCTACTTCAGAATCTCATTCTTTAATCTGGTAGTTTTGAAAAAGTTTAGCGCTCTCATTATTTGGGAGCTGGTCAAAAGGGATTTCGTTGTGAGTCTGACTCCAGCAGTTGTCTGTGCTTGAGACTGAAACCATACCAGAGGGGTCCTGTACCTGCAAGCCTGACGGTGATCACCCAGCAGTTATGACCACTGCTTCAGGGGGGGCTGATATCTGAGTGGCAACATGCACCATGTTACAGGATGATCACCACTTTCAGCTAGATACTGTGGACCCTCTTTCTGTTGACTTTCCAAACTCATTGGCCACAAGTTGCTAACAAGATAGCCAGCCATAAATGGTTTGCATGTCAAACACTGAAATAATAGATGGTTTTGCAGCTCCCTACTCTACGCTTCACTTTTGGCTCGAATGCAATGCGTGTTATCCTTGTAGCTACTGCTATCTAAAGGCAGAAGACAACATTTCTGCTTAGCATTTCTGCTTATTGTCTTCCAGGTCAAAACTTGGCATGGAAACTATGGAGCATGCTCAGAGCACCTTGTCTGGCCTGGTCCATCTGGGGTGTATACATGCAAGAGTAAACTGAGGTCCAACCCCGTTATCTTAAAGAAATTCTGTTTAGTACAGTTTTGGTCAGACTAATATGTGAACATGCATTTTGGACTGGTGTTAGTCAGACTGACCCAATAATTCCAGATTTCCTTACGACATATAAATATACTGATATAAGGATTTATATTCAGATCTGGATTCAGACCAGGAACTATTGTGTGTGAGGTGACAGAGCAGCCCACTTGATTACCAAAGAAATATCCATAATAGTCAGTTAAATTAAATTAAATTGGCTTAATTGGCATGGAAAACATCACCAGTTTCATTGCCAAAGCAACGTAAAATTTACAATAGCAGAAAAAGTATTATAACAGATATGAAACACTTGGTTTAACTTTAAATTATGGTTAAAAATGTAAAAAATATTTCTTTCTAATATGCAGGTCATAACAGCTCTTGTAATATGCTGCAACATTTGCACACTATTGCACTTCACCAAGCAGATAAGGAAGCTTCTGTTTGCTGTTCATGCAGGTGAATTATTTTTGTTTGTTGGTGAAAATTGGATAGAAGTTGTCTCTGATGTCACCGTATAAAGGACAGGTGGGTAGAAAGCTCTGTTTCCACCTCCTGTTGGCTGCAGCGGGTGCACAGTCTTTCTTCTGTAGGGACCCAGCATTGTCTGTGGCGTCCTCTCTCGATGGCGAGGTTATGCTCTCTCTGATCAAACACTCAGAAAAACAAAAATAATGTTTGAGTTGTGTCCTGGTATAAGCAGCCGATTCAAACCTGGAAACTCAACCCTTAGAAATATGTCTGGTTAGTTTCTCCTCCACGTTTGTTATTATTGTTGACAAATGCAGTATAAAAAGTCCCACCTCTTCTTGATTTTGATTTGCGTTAAGCCGTGAGATTGCAATGACTCAAACAGCTTAGCTGAGTACTGAAAACACTAAATTTTGTTTTTTCCTATTAATATCTTTTAAAAATAATGGTTGCCAGCGCAAAAATATGGTGCAAGTGGACACAGACCCTTGAAGTTTGTTTTAAAACCCAGACTACTTAGGTGTTCAAACCTTCAAATCTGCTTTCTTCTCTCAGTTTGAAATTAAAGGTTGTAACTGTCTAAAAGGTAGAGAGTAATGCCAGTAAAGGAGTTGATGTTATGTTTAAAATGTTCAGATTAAGAATTTATTACAGTACACTAAACATATTTGACATATCAGATGTTGATCTGGAGAATTAGGGATAGTCTGGACTTGAACAATAGTCCTCTCTCCTGAAAAATAACACATTCCAAAATGAAATTATCCAATAAGTTACTCATTGTCTTAAACCCTATTGTTGCATGTGTAAATGTGTTTTGGTTTTAAAGATTACTAAGAATTTGTATATTGTTGTTGTGATGCTTTTATGTGTTAAAATAAAAAAAATGATTCAGTAAAAGACATCTTGACAGTAAATGCTTCTGATGAGGAGATGGGAAAATGATCCATCAAGAAAAAAGGAAGAATCATTGATCAATTACGATCACCTGATATTGAAACACTTTCGTCTTTCTTTCCCTCCTGCAAAGCATCAACAGAAATAACATCCAGGAGGAGACGTGAGGAATATAACAGCATTGGTTGCCTCCCCAGTCACGTATCCCCTTGAATACTAAAACGATGCACGGAGAAGAGTGGTTCCCAGAGGCAGCAGACTTTAAAGGACTAGTGAAATCCCATGTGGTTTGTCATGCTGGAATGCACTTGGGGAGGGGGGGCAAGACAAGGAAGGGTGGTAGATGGGGAGGGGGGGGTAAAGCGAGACAGGCTCCTGAGATAGCTTGAGCTGAACTGAGTGATTGCTGGGTCTTTGGGTTTCAGGGGTAGAGGCGGCTGGGGGAGTCGTTATGGAGGGAAAGAGAGGACAGAGGAGGCACATTTGGGCGGTAGCTGAGGTGGGGAGGAAAGGGAGGGGGGGCGTTGATGCTGAGGAGAACGAGCAGAGAAGGAGGAAATCATCCGGGACCGACTTCTCCCCTCACTGAGCACGCTTGCCATCACCCAAATTGAGCCGCTGACTGGTTAGGGCCGGCCGAGAAGACGACTCGGAGTGCTCTGCAGCGGCTGTGTTAGCGGCAATGTGGCATCTGAGGCGCCCAATCCCCCCCTCGCTGGTCATCAGAGGTTGATAACATGCATCAGGGTGCTCCGCTCGCTCACTCTCTGGCCGGTGAGATTAAATAACATCAGAGACAGCTCTCTCTAATCCCCCTCCTACCTCCCACTCCCAGCTCTGGAACTGGGATTTAAAGTCCTCAGGCCCTGATGGTAATGTTCAGTTTCCTGCTTTAGAGAGGCACTGACAGGAGCTGCAGCTGGGCTACATTAACAAGCTGAGGAAGTGTGGATATATATGACATGGTCCAAGTCGTCATAGATCATAAGTTCAAGCAATTAAAGGTTTTAGGGACAATTACTGTCATTCAGATTGACCTTTAAGACCAAACATGGATTAATGCCATCACACGGAGATTACTCCTTTTTTCTACCTCTCATGATCAAATCATTTTCTCTTAGTTTTTAAGCTGCTTCTCATTTCATAATTGTGGAGAGCAACTGCTATCATCATGACTAACTTTATATGGCCCTGTCTTAAGCAGCTTTCTGAAGCCATTGTTACCAGCATCGCTGTTTGGCTCATGCCTTTACAAACAAAGCATGAAGTGCTGCTTATGATCCCTTGATCCTGTTTATAAGTTGAGGAAAATAATAATAATAACATAATAAATTTTGAGTACAGCATCATTCAATGCTGGCTGGGGTGATGCAGATTAACCCAGTGAGCGTAGTTCTTGTTGCTAATTACTAATTAGCCTGGTTTCGTGTTTGGATGAAGATGGTGTTGCTGTAGTCTTTTACCTTGTTTTTTTTTTCATAGCTCCTGACTGCAGACTGCATATCTCCCCCTTTGTAGACCACTACTGTGAGACATTGTCACTGTCAGAACAGAGAAACAGATTAAAACTTTAAATAAAATCAGATTAATCTGTCAGTTAGGGTTAGGGTACCAAAAGTTAAAAGTAAAAAAACCTGACCTGCAAAACCAAATTACAGATCATTTAATAAAGCAGAGTAAACAGTCTGCTTACAGGAAAAAAAGCTCTTCCTCCATGAAAACATCCTAACCAGCTAACATAGTGGAGGCTAAAGCTAACACAGCTACATCGACTACTTTAGCTATGTAGGTAACATAGCTAAAGCTAACAAGCTACATTAGCTTCTTTAGCTATTTGATAACATAGCTTAAGCTAACAAAGCTACATTAGCTTCTTTAGCTATGTAAGTAACATAGCTAAAGCTAAGAAAGCTATTTTAGCTACATGATCTTATGCTATGTTTGCTTAAGCTCATGTTGATAAAGCTAACATAACTATACTGACAGGGGCAGCACTATACATAAGATAACCAGATAAACAAGTTAAAATCTTGAGAAACAACTCAGATTTACCCACCATTACCGGGAAAATCATGTTTAAACACATTCTAAACCCCTTTAATAAAACAGCATTAATGAAAATGAAATTATTTTAGTTATGTACATTTACTTCTGAATGATTTATTCCATCAAAACTGTTGGTTCTACTCTCTGATTACTAAAAAAAAGAGCTAAAACTAGAAAAGCACTCGGAGAGCGCAGACCTCCACCATTAGCTCTACCTCCCAACAGTACAGAATCCTTAAAAAAAAAATCATCCTGGATCCAGCTGGTGATCCCGATCAGTCCCAAAATCTAATCAGTTCTTCCTGATGCCATTTCTGACATTTCCTAAAAATTTCATCAAAATCTGTCCATAACTTTTTGAGTTATGTTGCTAACAAACAAACAAACAAACCCACCCGATCACATAACCTCCTTGGCGGAGGTAACAATATTCATCAAAAGTTTAATGAATAAATATGAAACACAACAATCATAGGTGATTTTTTACGAACTAAATATATTGCAGCATTCATAAGATCTTCAGAATCACAAGTGAATTTGAGTGCAGAGAGCTAAAATGACATTGAATGCAGCCTTACAGGAGCTCTATGATTTCCTCTTCACAGAAGAACCCCGGTGCTCAATAGTAACCCTCCTAACATCCTGCCTTCAAATCTTAGAGTCTGAGAGGAACACTGTCATTGGAAAACAACCTAAAAATAAATTCAGGTCTGTGTGATGTCAGTCATGCCATGGGTGCCAGAGGTTAGTGGGCCAATCAGATGTGCTTACCCTCCCTGTGTCCTCCACAGGAATGCAGAGTCTCTGTGATAATCCCTTTAGGGATTCTGACTGAAAATGCTCCCTCACTCCACTGGCATACTTCTGACTGAGCAGAGGAAAAACCCTACACACCTTCCCGCAAGGAGCCAAAGAAGGACATGAATTGGTGGAAAAATGTACTAAATACAGAGGGAATACTAAGCTCATTGTGAGGAATTTTGGACTGGTTTAAAATTGACTGAAATTAACACTGATGTCACTGTATGACTTAGAAAACAAGATCATCAGGATTATAAACTATTGCTGTTTCTCTTGTGCTGGTACAGGGTCAGTAACAGATTAAGTGAGGTACAGTGCTTAGACTGAAAAGTGCCATCTTTAATAAAGAATACATAATGGCACATTTGACTGTAACTAAACATCTGACATATTGTTTGACTGTACAGAACAGCAGTAGCAAGTTTGCCATTTTTAAGAATTACCTCGATGTTTACAGGAGTTGCAAAGCTTAATAAAAATAAACATTCCCCTGAGGAGTTTCAAACAACATCAGTGAAACGTCCTCTACTGAACCTGTCATTTTAAAGGTGTGTTACACAGCATTTTTAAGTTACAAATATGTGTTTTCTTATTTGTGTATATTGTAAAGTTGTGTATATCATCCAAAAACATTTCACCAGTTTTCCTCTTTATTTTCAAGGCAACTGTAACTTGGTTGCCTTTTTAAAGAAACACTCGTTCAGTTGTTCGTACATTGTCATGTTCACATGCAGCCCCCCCCAAAATTCAGAGTTTTTGGGTTGATGGCCTAGTGGTTAGATTGCGCCCCATTTACACAGGCAGCCCAGGTTCAAACCCTGCTTGTGGCTCTTTCACCACTTGTCATTCCCCACTCTCTCATCCATGTTTCCAGCTCTATCTATTGTCCTATCTCTACAGTAAAGACTAAAAGCCTGAAAATAAATCTTTAACTTGACTTAAAATTGTTGGGTGAACCTACCAGATTGATTGACTCTTGCATGTTCACCTCAGTTAGAACAGACTAGACTGGGCATTTTGAGCACAGTCTCCATGCCAGGCTTTGACCCACAATTCAGTAAATGTTAAATGCTAACCATGACAGAGCCTGCTCTGCTATAGTTTGTTGTCTGTCTTCAGGTATCACCATAAGCTAGATAGATAAAGTATGAATATGTGTGTAATTTACTACAGGGGTCACAGGTGTTACATGAATGCATTTCCAAAAACCCTTTTCATTCATAGAAATCACAAATTTGAAGCACCAATGCAAACAAAATAAAGACAACTGCAAGTTGCTATAACACAACCGCAAAACTGACAACAGGTATAACCTGACAACAGAAGTCAGACACAGACTCATTAAACACCACAGAAATATAACAACCTGATTGAAACGAACACATTTATTTGTAAAAGAAAGACACTGTTAGAAGTAACATTTTACTTTTCAGTTTTTTTAAACAGAGATGAGATGGTGTCATCTGTCGCCAGTTTTCGGGGGACAATTATTGTTGACAGACACAGATTGCTATTGTCCACAGACAGATGAATAAAGTTTTAAAAACTATTTAAAACGTGACATTTTTTTTTAGTGTTTTTTAAACTAGTTTGTTTAAACTGGTTTTCATACATGACAAATTTTTACTTTTGAGTGGCACCCACAAAAAGATATACGTGCCATGTCAAATTCCCTTCTTCCGACCAAAGTCAAGACTTAAGACTGTTAATATTAAACATGTTCAATGTTTTTGATCAGAAATCCCTTTGTCGTGGGGGAACACCAAGGAGGGCAGAGTAGGCCTGAGCAGGATTGTGACATAGAATGAAGCAATCAGGAATGAGAAGAAATTAAAGGTGGACGACAGAAATGGAAGAGCAACTATGTTGATTTTTGGCAAACAAACCTCAGCCAAACTGAAAAGAAGAGCGGTGAAAGTACAGCTAGCTAACAGCTAATTATATTTTGCTTGTTTATTCTTAAAGTTATGATTTGTAGTTTTTAGACTTGAGACTGGTTGAAACCACACCCTCAAAATCACTTAAAAGTTAAAAAAAAAAAAAAAAAACGTGTAAAATTGTAAAAGGTATTAGTTTACTGCTTGCTATCTTGTTAGCACTGTGTTGCTAACTTGTTAGCAAGGCCTACAGGAGGAAGGTCCATAGAAACAAAGCAAAGGGGGGCATATTATCACCTAAATAGTGGAGTCTGACATGCTCCTGCCCATAAATGGTTTCTCCCACATGTATGTAAACTGGGCCAAGGAAAGTCGTACCGTTAAAAGGCCTGATAGAGCTATAATGTTAGCTTAACTTAACTGTACATATCCTGTAAACTTAAAATAGTATCTCAGTGTGTGGGGAAAAGTTAAGGTGACTTAATGAATGGTTGGTTCTTCGAGTACAATGAGATAAGGGGGACTAAACTGAAAAAAGCACACATTTTCTGTGTAGACATTTTTTCCTCAGCCATGTCATTTAGATTTCCATAAGTACTGTCAGTTATTTACAATGAAAACAACTAGATTTTTTTATCCTCCATGTCAGTGAGTTGGAAAACTGTGGGTTTCATCATTATTTCAAATGACGGTCCACTCAACACATTGTTACATATACTTTTGATGAAACTAAAATGTAAATAATTCAATCAAAACCAACATTTGATGAACCTGGAGCCCATTTACATTTTTATGTACCAAATTAAATTCCCTCTTTTTTCACATTTAATTTTATTTTTGACGTACACACATTTGCATATCCTTACTCAAAGCACATAACCCTTTCCCACACTGAGTCAGAGGCGCACACACAGGACGGAGAATGAGACAGAGAGAAAACGACACATACTGCTTCCCTCCCCTCCTCCCTACCTCTTCTTTCATTATTTATTTACTGTCTGCAGTTTTTCCATTGCACGCATATTGATGCGGAGAAAGCAGGGTGTGAGTGCGTGTCAGAATCATTTCCTGACGAGGGAGACAAGGTGGAAGTAATCAGCAGAGCGCTGATGCAATATGACAGCCCCTAGAACCGCTGGTACACAGTTAAGAGCAGGAGGGAGAAGAAAAACATCTCCCCACTGAAGGAAGTGGCAAGATTTGCACTAGCGACATTTGGGTGGAAAGTAGATTTACAAACTTCGAAAAGTTTGGGGAAAGGAAAATCTGATTTCGTGTGAGCACATCTCTGAAATTTTCTTCAAAAGCGCACTAAGAATCTGAATCAAGAAAGTGCTATGTTTTGTTTTTATAAATATGTATTTCTATAACGTCATTCAAGAACTACACCAGCCTTCTGTTTGTTTAGCATCATTTGTTGAATATATGGACATTACGTACTAGAAAAGCAACACATTACCAAAGATAAAGACCCCTTCACTACTGGTTCTGCATGTCAGTTGCATATACAACAGGTAGACTATTCCTAGCCCTGTCTAACCTGTAACTAGGCAGATTAAGAACAGAGTAGCCAAAGTTATAACCGTCAACAGTTCATAAATATGCCCAAAATCCAACACACACGGCAAAGGCATATAGTATTCCACATACTGCAGGCTTTGTGCATTATCTACAGGCTGTGTGTAATACTGCATGCATCACTGAAAGGGTTCTGTAACAAAGCTGACACTACAAGAAGAGTTTTTGAACGTATATTTTGGGGATAATTCAAATCTTGAGAATAGATGGCTTGCCTTTTTTACCGTGAGCCACATGCAACTTTTGCCAAGGTAGACGGCCATGTTTACCTTGTTTTAGCAGATATTTAAATTTCATAGTCTTGTCATACATTTAACCGTTTTATTGCAAAATTGATTACAGTTTTACTTGAAGGAGAAGGCTCTGCTCAAAAGATGCTCCCTGGGTTTCTCAAGCAGCATGCTTTGACCTCCAGGGAGCGCATGGCTAGAAACCCCCATATGGATAGAAAATAAGTTCAGAAGAATTTAATCGATAATAGCATGAATTATGAATATGAGGATGCAGCAAGCTTTATGTTATAAAAGAGGAGGCTGGGGTGGAGGAGGTAAAGCAGTCTGGTGCATCAGCATTTATGCGAGCAGGGATAAGTGAGAAGTACGTCATATTTAAATGGATCGCTTTGTTGAGAGAAAGAACTGTGGGCTGGGTGTATGACTTCAGTGTCCTGCATGAACTGACGTCAAGCTCCATTTGTAATGTGTTTCTTGATGATCCACAAGAAGGCCACAAGCCTAAACATACTGGTCTTATAATGTTCTCTTAACTTCAACAGTTGCTGAAGCTTTCTCTTTCGATATTGGTAGACTATGTCACATGGAGTAGAGACACAGTATGATTGCATTTCCTGTTTGTAGTTTTCAAAGTAAAAGCTCAGTTTAGCATATCTGTGAAGAAACTCACTTCATTTTTGTAGAATGCTTTCATTCTAAAGTATTTCCAGCTCATTTAAAACAATAAATCAAAATCATAGGAAAAATTATTAAGGTCAAATTTGAATGTTATATTACTATTTAAAGCAAAAAAAAAAAAATCTGAATACTCTAATGGACAACTTTGTGACACATTAACCCCAACAGTAATCGTGAACATTGACTGTATTCAAACATTTTTCTCTGACGTCAGACTCGAGGTGAGTCTGTTGCGATTACAAAGGTTGTTTTAAATGTGCAGAAGCCCAGAAAAGTGTATGTTTTAAAATGGGTGGTGTTTCTAAAAGCAGACTCCTACATTTCTTTTCAAATAATATTTTATAAACCTCTGTTTTCAGCATAGACTTAATTGTGCTGTATGGGAAGGAGAACACAGACTAACAGGATCTGCAGAGGAGCCAGCGTGGCACCTGGCTGACATGATCTTTCTCCACTAATCTTGACTGAATGCTCCCCTCCTCTCTCTCTCCCAGGCACTTGTAGATTGATTAGTTATCCTGCAGCCATCACCGAGCGCGCTGTGGTGGCTAAGCACGCCATCTCTTCCGAACGTCTCCCCTTGTAACACACCTGTAAGTATCTCCCTCACACATCTGTATGCCTCTATCTGATACGTTTCTATCTCTGCCTCTGTCATCAGCTCTCTCTGTCTCTCACATACGGACAGACACCCTCCCCCCTCACATAGAGTCTATACTTACACACATGCATAGACACCATCTGCCCATCCTGACGGGCACAACCTTCCTGGATGCTGTAATTGATGAATGTGGAATATGGTGCGTTTAGGGTCTTCCCCTTTCTCCTTTTCCTCACGCTGACCTGGGAGAGCAAATGGGTAATCTCCATACAGCATCACACATACACAGCAACACATTTAAACACACTGAGCGGTGTGAGCATGCTGATTGATTGATTGGGCTGGTAGGTTTCATGACGGTTGCCAACATTTCTCCACATCATGTCAACGCCCCGGGCAGCAGGAGTCTGAGAGCGATCTCTGAGGGATTAGATAATCACAGTCAGCAGGGCACGATTCCAGGGTGGTGCCCATTAAACATCCGAAATGATTCTACAAAACTGGAAACACACTTTAGTACTCATTTATGTCCTCCAAATATATGTTTAGAAATGAAAGATGTTAAAAACAACTAATTCCATTGCTGAGTAATGACTTTCTAAATCAAGAGTGAAGTCAAACTCTCTGGGTTTGTTGTTCTCTGCTCTTTGTTCACCTACTGGATTAAAATCACGTATGATATCTTTAAACACACAGTATGTAAATAATGCCAAAAATGAAAAACAAAAAAGAGTAGAGACATGCAACAAATCTTCACCCACCTTCATAGTTTATTACTCATTTTGAGTTTCTGTAAAATCTAGTGTTTAAGCTGCACTTTTAGTACCTATTTTTTTAATCTAAAAATTTGGCGGCAATTTATGTATGATTTATGCAACTTACAAACTAGTATGAATGTTGTATGAAAACTGAGACATTAGATGTCCTTACCGCTAGTGTGTGCAACAGCCTGTGCCCACTGATGAGACTTAGGGTGCTCTCACATTAGGGGCCCGGTCCCGGATCCGAGTGCACTTGAGCCTAAAGTGCGGTTCGTTTGGATAGTGTGAATGCAAACCAGGCACCGGGTCCGGGCCCACTTGGGGAGGTGGTCTCGGGCGCAATTCAAGTGGACTCTGGCTCGGTTCGGATGAGACGTGAATGCAACCATGCTTTGATACGGGACAGAGCGTCGTATCAGCTTTATGACGTCATCGTTAAAACTAAATTATTTCAACAGCGGCAGTTTGTTTACATTTTTCCTCAATAAGAGCAGAAATCATCAGAATCCAGTCAGTAAACGGTCTGTTGTGACTCACCTCACAGATGAACACAAGTTGGAGTCAGTGAGAGGAGGTGCAAAAGCAATAAAAGTCTGCTGTCACCTTAAAAAAACGCTGTATAATCCCCTGAGCTGTAGTAGATGTGCAGATACAAAGAGCGAAGTCGCTGGCATCTTAAAAAGTGATTTTAAATCACCCATTGCTGCAGGATGGACTTTCTGCCGGGTCAAAACAAAAACAATCTTCGCTCAGGTCATGACCCCAGTGGTTGCCATGGTCGCTCCTTCTTCTTTCTCCTCCTTTGCGGGGTTGTAAACCAGCTACATGCACACCGCCACCTGCTGTTTCAGACTGAGTAAATACGCAAGTGGGCCCGTGCATGGTTCAATGTTGCTAGTGTGAAAGCAAGCCAGCGGGGGAAGGGGGAGGGGGAGGAATCGTGCTGCAGCGCAGTTTGAAACAACTGGGCCTAATGTGAAAGCACCCTTATTGAACCTACTGAAAATTCAACCCATTCACTGTGTATTAGAGGCAGCTGCTTCACTCTTAACAACATGTTGGAATACATAATGACACAGACCTGCAGTATTATGCAAGTTACAAGCAGGTTTAATGATAAAAAGATTTCCATAGTTATAAAGGCATATTGCATGTGAAATGTTACTATTGTTATTGCACCGGATACTCCAATTATCCAAAAACTGACTTCAGCTTACTTTACAGGGCAACCTATATTGTGGACAATACGGCAAAGGCTCTGTTCAGTAACAAAATTTGAATCCCTAAAGTGTATTAAATACTAGTAAACCATGGTTTTGTTTCATGGATGAATTTTTCATCATTAAGGTGAAAAGCTGTTAAAATTGGCATGTCTGGTTAATGCTGCAAGCAAGACATTTTTGGATTGCTTGCAGTGTTAACAAGGAAGACCACTTTTAACAGCTTTTCCCCCTTATTTTGTGGAATTCAACCATGAAACAAGTATGAGTCCTTAATACAAAAACAAGAAGAGAGTAATATTGGTTGGCAAAGATGACCATGTCTTAACCCGTAACAGTTCGCACTTCTATGTGTGGCAGTCTTTGACTGAACATGCGCGCTTCCAAAGCAATGGTAAAGATGTTGTAACCATCACAGAGGCTCTCTCATAGTGGCCTACATGACAAGACATGTCCCATTACATGGAGAGTTTCTCTGGCTTTGAAAACTGTTGGAAATATATGAGATAAAGTATATAAGTCACCCTTTTTAAATTGATGTTGAAATATTGTACCTTTATGATAAGCTTCACCATTTTTCATACCACATTTTTGGGAGTTTTTTTGAGCTCATAAGGTCTTGGACATGGATATAATTCATAATTCTGCCTTGTGATATATTGTATTGGACTGTAATCCCAAATAAATGAAAAATCTAGGCAAGGAAACCACATAGTTTTCTTTAAAACACATCAGAAAGTGGAAAATTTGGTTAGGGGTCTGTAAATAAACCTAAAATTTCAATATTCAGCCGTTTAAGATATCTGATTATTACTTAAATAAATCGACAAAACAATTATCATTTTTTTTAAGTGTTTACATAACTTCTATCTTTGAGTGGACATTTTTTGGTGGAGCTCAACTTTACTGTCTTTACACTCCTTAAACAGATATCCAAAGGTAAAACACACTCATAGCAGAGCCACCTACACTGTGCCAAATTTCCTGGCATGTTTTTAAAAACACACTAATGCAATGGGGCATGTGATGAGTGTGTCTCACAAATGTCAAGGCCAAAACAAAAGCGTACTTTTGCGGTTTCTTGTCCAATTACATTAATCTACAGTGAAGAAAAACAGAAAATCTTGGTAAAAGCAGCAATACATACCAGCAAACCTAATTCATCTACCTCACTCCTAAATGTGCATCCAAATGTCAGGGTTTTATATATTTCCTTTCACCTGTAGCAACAAGGATGCAGGATGCAGATGTCTGTCTTTAAGCTCACTGTACCCTCAACTCCTCCTGTGTGGCAAAGTAAGGTTGTATTTTAAGGACAAACACTGTCGTATCAGACAGGGAATGTTCAAATTACTCATTTAAACACAGAGTTGCAGAAACACTTTGATTTAACATGAAGAGAAAATGAAAAACAGAGCCTAGCCTGATTTTCCTCAACATTTAATACATTAAGAGCTACATGTGAAACAATCTATCGCTTGTTAGAACTGTAAGAGTTGTGACACTGCCTTTCAGCTAACAGAGAAAATGAGATTCATCAATACAAAGAATTACCAAAGACATGGGAAGTATGCCAGTGTCACATTAACATTAATCAAATGTCAAACTATGGTAACAAATATGGATCATTCATAGCAATTTCTAGATTCACTAGAATTCACTAGGTTTTGCTTAGTTTGACTTATTTACTCGGTGTGGAGGCAATCAGTATTGTTATTTACTCAGTCCAATAGACCTTAGCATTGTTTAGCCAGATGAAGGGAGACAAGAGTCTTGAGTTGTACTGAGCTAAGAGGCTAGCTGAGCTGCTTAAACATATACAAAAAAATCCTCATTTTATCATAAATGTGTTTTTAACTGAAATGTTGCTGTCCTATCAACCAAATAAACCTTGTGGGGTCAGCAACTGAGAAATAATGTGCTGTTCCTGAACAAGCCTGTTCTACAAAAAGCCTCTTTGTTGTGAGCGACAGTAGCATAGCTCCTGTTGTCTGCCAGTTTTCGTTCCTCCATCCTTTGTCATTATTTAATCCACATTCAAAAAGCCAAACTGTGACCAATTGAAGAACTGCTTGGGGGCCAAACAACCAGCTCTACTGAGCTGCGACAAATGATCTGAGCTCTTAAAAGAAACAGATTTCTCATCATGAGTGACACTGGACAGACATCAGCTGAGGGAACGTGTAAAAGCAGAGTTTAATGAGCTAAAGCATGTACTAAACTAAACCAAATTGATAATACACTCATCCAGGCTTTTTTACTGCTTTCAGGACACAAAGGAAGCTTAAGAGCCAAGAATATATTTTGATTTTGCACTTTGATGCTTGGCATAGTCGCAAATATCACAACACATGACCTTTCTGGTAGCATTTTGTCTGTCCAGAAATCACTTCTTGCCAAGTGCCAAGCTGTGAAAACCCAAAACAATTACTTGAGTGCCCACTTGAGGCTTGGCCCGAAAGCCTTTACATATCTATGTTAAAAAGCTCATTTTGACAGCTGAAATAAATGTTTACAGTATGGTGAAAAATTATAGTAGCTCATGTCTTCATTGGTTCACACTCTGAGGGTGCAAGCTTCCCCACTTTGCTCATTTTTAGATGGACTAAAGTTGGTTTGATGTAGCATTTCCAATATGGCAACCACCATCACTTTGCTTCAAAAATATACTTCTAAAGCAAATGTGTGATGTCACTGAAACCATGCCCATGTTTGATAAAATCTATTGTCATCCCTCACAAACTCTTGAAATATTTCATGTCCCTTTCAAGCTGTCCTATCAAATAAAAGTGCATCCCACTCATCCTAGAGTTATAGGCAGATGAGAAACCAACAAATGGCATCACAGTGGCTGCATCCATTTATTTTTACAGTCTGGATCCTTCTCTTCAGCTTTCATAATTTCCTGATGCATTTTCTCAGTAATAGGAGTTTATTTAAGATTAATAAATCAGTAGACTGATGGATTACAGCTGTGTAATATGAAATAGACGAGAAAAGATCGTAGAAACAAAGAAGTGCGTTATCAGCATAACAGGAAACATCCCCGTATTATATCTCTGAATAGGCTTTCATTCACTTATCTCTAAAGGTGCCAGCCATTCTTCAACTTATTCACCTGTCCATTCATCCATGCATCAACTGTTCTATTCATCACCTATCCATCTATCTATCCATCCATCCATCTCTCAGCTGCTGCATTAACCCACCCATATATCCACCAAGCCTAGTCAAGTGATCCAATGAAGCTGCTTCTCTCTACGATAAAGACAAAGCACCCCACTGGGCTTTGCCGCTATCACTGACCCAAGGCCCGTAGTGAAACATTCAACAGTGGTAACGCCACGAGCGTGATGGAGAACGAGCTGAATGTTTGAAAAGAGGAGATGGAGGAGTGAGGAGGAAGGACAGGGAGGGTCCATGTGTCAGGTCCCATTGGGGTCAGAGGATGGCGGCGACACTTACCAAAGCAAACAGCCCGGAGGAGCAGAGTACTTCACCTGTCGCTGTGGATTACTCCATTATCACATCCACCAGTCCCACAGTGTCCCATTCCACACACTCACTATTCAAAATTCATACAACGAACAGAAGGGCGGCTGCCATGAAATGTTAAACTGCAGCTGGGCTCAAATATTAAAAAGGCCATTGTTATAGTTAGTGAGAAGCTGACTTCATTATTTGGATGGCGTGTGATGAACCGCTTCACTTTTTGGATGAGAAAAGATGCAGACTTTTGCTCATATGATTTACAAAGTTACATTAGCCTTATCTTCATTAGCATCACTATGCGTGGTGCAAAAAGGCTAAAACCTTGCTTTATACAGCATAAATGCAAATAAATGCATATCTACACAGTACTTCACTTGCCAAGCAAATGCATTTGAATAAAACAACAATGCAGGAAGTACTGTGTTGTAATTGAGGCAATGATGTCACAAAATCAATCTGCTACTTGCTTGAGCTTCACAGATCCGTATCTAATGTAAAATCAATGTCAAAAACACGAAATCCCACAGTTTTCAGACCTTACCTGAAGTATCAATATGTTTATTTATTCATTTATCCGTCTGTAAAAATGGATATAAAGGCTCAATGAAAAATTGTTTAGTAACAAGATTCACATTTTTTGTTGGATGGATGATTTTCTCATAACGAGGGAGAAAACTGTTAGACGGCCTTCTTGGTTAACGCTGAGTCATCTCTGAGTGCTTGTGCTTGTGGAAGGCCACTTTTAACAGATTTTCTCACTCATTATGTAAAATTCATTCATGGCACAAAAATGGTGGTCAGCTGTTTAGTAAATGCATCCTATGGAGTGTGTGTGTGTGTGTGTTTTTCAATAAAGTACTTAATTTAAAACAAGAAGTATTTAACTGAGATGGGCGGCTTGCCACTACTTGTCATATATTGTTACTATTTTGAATGAGAGCCCCCTTGTGGTGGGGCACTGGAACTGCAAAATAAAAAAAGTAACAGTAAAAGTGCAAACAAACTTCACCGCCCAAAATCATTGGCATTAATTTTAAGTCTATCATAAACACATCTTTTATAGTTTAAATCATGTCTTTTCTCAGACTTTTAAAGATGATAATAAGCAGATGTTTGAATAAAATGTAGATTTTAGTCACTGTTTCTAGTCTGTTAACTCACCTGTTCATTTGTGCAATAATCAGTTTGGCCCCATGCATCAGGTTGTGCACATTGCATAAATGTAAAACAATATATAAATTATTTATCAATAAATGAGAAGTCTAGATGTTATAAAACAAGAAAGGCAAGTTCATTTTAGCAGTTTCTGGATGATATCCCTGAATAAAGTATCTGCAGGTGGACTTAGCTGCACCACACTTTCCCCCCCTGCAGCAATATTGGAGACCAAGACTCTCATAATACCAGTGTGGTTTAGCTAGGCAGCCAAAAGAACATGTGAAATGGCACACCAGACTTATCCCAGGCAAAGCACTGTCCCTGGAGAGAAGAGTGACACCCAGGAGTCCCTGTGCTCCTTTTTCAGCAGCGTGATTAATAACCCCTGTGCCCCATAATCTCTCCATCATCTATCTATGTAAATGCCCCCGGACCTGCAGCGCCAACACGCTTTGACTGATGGCTGCTCCACGGCGCTGAGCTCTACGTTTGTGTGTGCGTGACTGAGATAGTGTGTGTGTGGGTATTTTGCATATGTACAGAGGCATTGTGTGTACATGTGTGAGGGGATGCACAGCGTTTCATGGAGGGTAAGGAAGAAATGAGAAAAATCACACAGTCTCTCTGCATTGTCACAGCGAGTAAGGCCTCACAGACACACTTATTGTTTTTGTCTGTTACAAATAAAACAAGTATGCACAGGGGGAAATGATAACACAACTCAGAGCATGACCAGATTTAGCAAAATACTTAATACGTCCTCATATTATCCCCTTAGCCCCACTTTTCAAGGCATGTCAGTTTGAATAAATAGGCTGACTGTGATTAATTAGGCATCTCAAAGCACCATTTTAAATATTTCATCAATTATTAATGCCTGTATCATTTTTATTCTCTCATTCATATTAGTAATGGTTTGTAGGACTGTAAGAATAAGAAAAGACCTTTAAAACATGAGGAATCTTTTAAATGATAGTGTAATCTTTCAGCTTAGAAAGCAGTTAACCTTTAAATAAATTCAAAAATGTTCCACAAATGTGACACACCATTTCATGAAAGCAATGAATAAAGTAACAATTTTAGAGATGTCTGTTTTGCTGTCTTTAGCTGCGCCTCTCTTAATCTTATGGTGATTGAAAGGTGTGTTTTATGGCATGACCTGGTTTCATCTGATAGAGATCCACTCAGGATCACATGTGACATCAGCTGTAAGTCAGTCATCGCTCCTTACTTTCCTTTAGTCCGAGTAACCTTGAGTGCAAATGCTGATTATTAATGTAAGCAGTGCCTGGAAAATTACGCTTCATCAGAGTTAATCAGTGCTTTCACTTTTGAACTAATGCTGAAAAGTTTCCTGTATTGTTGGGGTGAGCAGCATGTTTGAATGCATAATTGCTGACTACACATTTTACAAAAATTGAGAATACCAAAATCTCTCTTCGCTAATACAGGCATGTGAACTTGAGTCCTTGGAGGAGGGAGAGGGAAATGACAAATCTCCCCAAAAACCTGCAAAGGCAGCACGCTAACACAAAGCTAGAAGCTAAAGACCCCAGTAGCTCAAGTGAGGCTCAAGATAACGGCATGATGCTAAAGCCCGATTCTGAACAACAGTAAAAGGTAACCACAAAATCTTTTTAGAATAAAGCGCAACAAAAGAGAGGTCTTGTGTAAGTCCTCCTTATCAAAATAAGGATTTGTGCTAATTGTTGTAGAATTATACAGAATTATCTGGAGACAGTGGCAGTCATTTGTTTGTTTTATTAACATGACTTGAACTGATATAACACAACAGACATACTAGACCACAGATTAACATTTCATTGAGCATACAGTGCCTATAATAAGTATTTGCCCCCTGAATTTTTTACCCTTTTATTGATTTTATAAATCACACATGGTCAATAAAATTTGGATTTCTTGACAAAAAAACAAACTCTGTTGTATGCAGAGTCTCTGCCATCTCAGCTGCTGAAGCTTGTAACTCCTTCAGAGTAGTCATAGGTGTCTTGGTGGACTCTCTCACTAGTCTCCTTTTTTCACAGTCACTCAGTTTGTGAGGACGGCCTGATCTAGGCAGATTTACACACGTGCCATATTCCTTCTATTTCTTGATGATGGATTTAACTGAGCTCTTGGGGATGTTCAGTTCTTTGGATTTTTTTTTGTCTCCATCTCCTGACTTATAATTTTCAATAACCTTTTGAGTTGCTCTAAGTTGCTTGGAGTGTTCTTTTGACTTCATGGTGTAATGGTAGCCAGGAATTCTGATTAACCAGACACAAGTGTTGTTATACTACACACATTCACTGTGTCTAAAGGTGATCCTTGTTTTACTAATAGTGAGACTACTAGCATTATAAGCATACTTTGACATTCTAACATTTTTTGTAACTTTCTTTGTGTTAAAAGGCTAATTATATTGACCACGATATATTTATAAAACTTTTAAAAGGGTAAAACATTCCGGGGGGTGAATACTTCTTACAGGCAATGTATATACAAAGGTTTTAATTTCCATGGTTTCCTGTATACAACAAGCAGAGAACATGGTGGGACTGGACTCTGTTGATTTGGCTCACTTAGAAACCTCACTGCCAGCTCTTGTTTTGGTGGAGTATAACAGAGCAGGGCAGACACACTAATGCTATTGCTCTCATGATGGCGTAGGCCACTATAGTGTAGATCTGATGTAGAAGTATAACCAGCTGTTTTTCTACCCCTCATAGTAAACTTGCCTGGTGTTTTTTAATAAGTAAATCCAGGCTTTGAATCCAAGCGTTGCACAGTTCTTTGGTAACAGGTTGAAAATGCTGAAACACCAGTGTAATCTCTGTCTGTATTCAAGTCATTTTTGTAAGATTGGGAACCTGGTTTCATAATTTAGCATCCATGATGCCTGCAGTGTCTCCTAAAATTGTCGTATGGGGGATGGTAAGAACTGATCTGGATTCTTTGTGTTCTGCACCCATCACATCCCTCGGGCAGTTTTGGGCACAGAGACAGACAACAAAAGAGTTATGAAAAGGTCAAGGAGGAACATTGTCTTAATGTGCAACTGAATCTGTCTGACATCAGAAGGGAAGGCTCAGGATGGATATCTATTTGAAAAACAGCTGCAGTGCATCTGTTTGTAACTGTCATCAAATGATTATACTGAACAATGTTTCTCTCTTGATTTAAATAGCCTAAAAATGCAGCATGTTTCATATGTTATTCATCCACCATGAGAAGGTATGTTATTGTTTATCTGTCTTTAATCAAAATAAGGAAGTTAAGATCAGCGCTTTAATTTGCATCACATTTCACTCAGACCTGTAGAAATCCTCAGGGAGATCAAACGTAATGATCTGTGGGATCGTCGTAGAGGCTGACAAGAACCTAACAAATCTTGACCTAATTCAGGTTTAATGCTGAGGGTAAACCCGATCTCATTGGCTAATTACCAAGCCATCTCTATCATGTAATTGATAATTACAGCTGACTGAGTGTTGGCTAATCACAATGCAGCTGAAATGAAAACAGACACTTATTGATTAGATGCTGTTGAAATGCTACTAGAGATGTCTTACCTGAACATCATGAAAAAACAGATTTGGTCATCTGTGAATGTTGGTTATGCACCACTATTGTTGCTTCTTTTTTTAAAAGATAATATGGACTTCAAACTTCTCTACAATTCTTTTTTATTGTGTTCAGTTTTAGACACTGACATTTTGTTGCGTTTAAAACTAGAATTTAACATTTTTGGTTTGTCTTGTTTTTTTTGGAAATGTAAATTTCATTGCTTTTTATTTACAACCCCAACTCCAAAATAGTTGGGCCACTGTAAAAAAAAAAAAAAAAATCATAAACCCATATTATTGTGCTTTAAGCACAATAGAACATAAAAAACACATCAGATGTTGAAAATTAGACATTTTACATGAAAAATATTACCTCATTTTGAATTTGATGGCAGCGCTACATCTCAAAAAAGCAGGAACAGGACCATATTTGCTGTTATGTAGCATCCCCTCTTATTTTAACAACAGCCTGTAAACGTCTGGGAAGTGAAAAGGCCAGTTGCTGGAGTTTTGGGGGAGGAATGTTGTCCCATTCTTGTCTGATACAGGGTTCTAGATGGTCAACAGTCCTGTGTCTTCTTTGCTGGATTTTTCATTTTATAAAATTACAAATATGTTCTATTGGTGTAAGGTCTGGACTGCAGGCAGGTCAGTTCAACACCTGGACTTTATTTATTGTGAAGCCAAGCTGTTGTGATAGATGTCATGGTTTAGTGGTCCCTGAAAAAGATGTTGTCTGGATGGGAGTATAGGCTGATCTAAAACTTCTTCAGCACTGATAGTGCATTTCCAGATGTGTAAGTTGCCCACACCATAGGTACTAATACAACACCATACCATCAGAAATGCAGGCTTTGTGTGCTGATAACAAGCTTGATGATCCCTCTCCTCTTTGGTCTAAAGGAGACTTTGTTCATAGTTTCCAAAAACAATTTCAAATTTTGATAAACCTGACCACAGAACAGTTTTCCATTTGGCCTCAGTCCATTTTAAATGAGCTTTGGCCAAGAGAAGACGGCAGCGTCTCTGGATCATGTTCACGTATGATTTTTTCTTTGAATGATTCAGCTTTAACTTGTGTTTGTGGATGGCATGGTGAACTGTGTCGATAGTGGTTTCTGGAAGTGTTCCTGAGCCCATGCAGTGATTTCCAGTACAGAGTCATGCCTGTTTTTAACACAGTGCAGCCTGAGGGTCCAAAGATCACAAGCATCCTATATTGGCCTTCAGCCTTGTCCCTAACACACACAGATTTCTCCAGATTGTCTTAATCTTTTGCTGATATTATGGACTGTAGATGGTGGAATATTTAAAATCTTCACAATTTTACTCTGAGGAACATTTTCTGAAATTGTCCCACAATTTTAAGACTTAGCAGATTAGTGAACCTCTGCCCATCTTTGCTTCTGAGAGACTCTGCCTCTCTAAAATGTTACTGACCTGTTGCAAATACACCTTTGATTGCAAAATGCTCCTGCAGCTGTTTTTCATTAGGACCACTTACTTAAACCTTTTGTTGCCCTGTCCCTAGGTTTTTAAATGTGTTGCCCTTTCAATTTTCTTTTTGAGAGGTTCATCCCTTCACAAACACAGTCCATCAGATGTTGCTCAGATGGATGTAAAAAAATGTCCGATGTCATGGATATGTGAAACAGTCATCTGGTAGATCAGGTCAGTGGGAAATGAAGTGTTTTTGTTGTTTTATTGTGTGGAAAAATCAGCATTGATTATTTTTAATCATCCTTTTAAATGTTTCTAACACTTTAAATAAAAGTCAGGGATCAAAAAAAAGATTTTTCTTTGACTTTTCTCTTAAACTAAATAAAAACATGTTTGATTTAGCGTGTTTTGAGGTGGCATCTTCAGCTCCTGTTTTGATGTCAGGATTGGTTTTGGAAAACGTTAAGAACAGGAAATTCATTTCCACTTACAGAAGTAATTAAGGTGTTTTAAAACATCTCCATTTCATAAAATTAGTAAATTACATATAGATACCTTTAGAAAATAAGAAAATCAGACTTTCTGTACTATATCATGCCAGGAGCCAATCAGTCTAGTGCTTTATGACTGTCTTAATGATTAAAAACATGGATACAAACCCCTGGAAGTGAGTGCTTTCAAATCTTTCATAAGCACAGTCTCACTGCATGATAGCTGCTTTGATTTAAATGTAAGAGAAACTGAGTCACTCTGGTTTTGCTTGTATTTAAAAGTAAGCTTTAATTACAGTTTTCCATGAGAGGAAATGGGAGGATAAATATCCACACACTAACAACTTTCCTTGAAGACTTCCCGTCCTTCACTAAATATCCCTGTATCCAGAGGATAGCCTGCACCCAGCCCACACTCCACAGTACCTTTTTCAGTGAGTCGCCCGCACACGGCTCTTCAGAGGGGAGACATGTTGTTAATAATTAAGGCTGTGGCTGCAGGCACAGGGAGGCTAAACTTCCTCTAACAAGTGGCTCTCTGACAGCGCAGACATATGGCTCTCGCTTCCCCATATTCTCCTCAGCCCTGCAGACTTGTGCATTTCACACACGTCCAAGGCGGGGGTGAGAAACCTCCATCCTGACTGCCAACCAACAATAAATCACATTCCTAATGGTCGACAACAATCGGATAATTATGAGCGCAGCCGCGTGGCTCGAAAGGGAATTTTCTCCTTCAAATCGAGTTAAGTTTTTGGCCTGATTCCATGCCAAATGCTCTGAACACTGGTGCACTAGGACACACGATTTAAAACAGAGACCCTCCGAATGAAGAAAATTAGACAGTGGAGCAGAACTTCTTTAGCAATAAAGTGATCATGGCTAACAAAGCCTATAGCATGAGCCAGTTTATCTCAGAACTGTCAAGACATCAGATGTGTTTGTTTGGATACATTCAGCTATACTTTTCTGTATTTTTTTCAACAGCAAATCCTAAAATCTTAAAAAGAAAACTCCATATTAAAGTACTGACTGGATCCAAACTCTGATATGTCACGTTTCCCAGTGCTGTAGACCTCCACTGTTGTCAAAAACCCTGACAAACCAGCCAGACAAGATCTTCTATACCACGTTAAATGGGTTATTGACAAGTATTGCTGAGTATCATCTGCATAAAAACACATGCCAGATAAATGGGCAATTTACTCCTGCTACAGAAGAGAGAAACAAACATGCACAAGCAACGTTTTTCTTTTCTTTTTGCTGCTGAAAAAATCACTTTAAATTGTTGGTCTTCAAGGGATTTCCTGAGAGCATGGAAACTGTACAACACTGCTTGCCTTAACCTTTAAATCTAACTCTTCTTTACCATGAATTTAAATAATTTGCAGGCTCTGTGACCTACCTTAGTAAAGCTGTCAACTCACTTATTATACAAGCTGAGGTAAAAGCTTGTCTGCTCCCATGACTTGTGATTAGAGCAGATCCTGAGAACAAGTGTGAGGCTTAAAGTCATGAATGTCACACATAAATAATGGCTGCAAATGAGTTATAGAGGTCCTTTAGAAAACATCCAGACCAGTGTTATCCCCTATATGGGTACAGCATTAGGGCATCTAAAGATCATGTCAGTAATCAGGAAGAGAGGAAGACACACGTATTCCATGCCGTTTAACAGTTTCAACTCTTTTTGGAAGGGTTTCTAAAAGTTTTTGGATATTTTTTTATAGAAGTTTGTGCCCATTCATTCTGTAGAGCACTTATGAGGTCAGACTCATGTTGGATGAGAAGCCATGGCTTGTAATCAGCTTTCCAGTTCATCTCAAAGGTGCTCAGTGGGGTTGAGGTCAGGGCTCTGTGTTGGTCAGTCAGGTTCTTCCACACCAGACTCATCAAACCATGTCTTTATAGTCCTTGTTTTGTGCACTTGGGCCCGTCATGTTGGAACAGAAAAGGCCTTCCCCAAACTGTTGCCACGAAGTTGGAAGCGTACGAAATGTCTTTGTATGCTGAAACATTAAGACTGTGCTTAACTGGAGATAAGAGGCCTAGCCCAAACTTCACAGTTGCCACGATACAGTCAGGCAGGTTACGTTCTCCTGGCATCCGCCAAACTCAGACTCGCCACTTTGACTGCCAAATAGAGAAGCATGATTCGTCACTTGACAGTCCAGGTTGGTGTGTTTTACACAACTCCATCTGATGCTTGACTGGACTTCATGATGTGAGGTTTGCATGCAAGAGGGGTCTAGCCGCAGACTTTACATCTTTGATGGCAACTCCCACACACCGTTCATCTCAAACACCGTATATCTAAAAAAAAAGGAAGTGCCGTAATTTGCCTGAACGTCATATTTCCAGTTTTAGATATTTTTTTATATTCAACTTTATTCATGAAAAAGTCTGGAAGTTACATTCATGTAATTACTACATTGCAAACATTACAGGCTAAGAAACATTTCATGAATTAAACAGCAAAAAAGATCAGAGGTCTGATCCAGGATCAATATAGACTCATTATAGGAGTAGTTACAAGAACAGTGGCTTTCTTGAGTTTCGTTAGCTAACAAAGCTACGCTAGCTATTTAATCAATGTTAAGTTAGCTCTAGCAAAGTGAGCTTTAGCAAATATAGCTGAAGCTAGCATAGCGGTGTAGATAACATAGATACCTAGCAGCTTTGTGAGTTTGGCTGCAACTATGTTAGCTACATAGCTCTATTATGTATAGCTAAGTTACTTTTGGCAACTTGAGCCTTAGAAAATGTGGCTACCGCTAACTTGGCTACATAGATAGCATAGATATGTACGTGCTTTGTGAGCTTAGCTGTGGCTACATTATCCATTATCTACATGGCTTTTGGAGCAACCAGAAATAAGTATGCTACATATAAGTCGACTTAATTACAAGTTTCGTAAACAGGTTTTGAAGGTCAAATTTTTAATTTCTAACTTTGGTATCCTAGCTTTCACCTTAACTCTTACACTAACCCTGAACAGAAGCTTAATCCAATGTTATTTCAAAAGGTGTAGTGTGTATTTCCTTTCATGTCCGATAAACGGTCCGTGAGAGTGGCCACTGCTCGGCCATGGAAACCCATTTCATGAAGCTACCGCCGCACAGTTTTTGTGTTTACATTAACACCAGGAGACGTTCAGAACTCTTCAGCTATGGAATCATGCACCTCAGCAGTCGTTGATCCTACTCTGTGATTTACATTATCTTTCACTTCTTGGCTGAGTTGCTGCTGTTCCTAAATGCTTCCACTTCTAATTATAACATAGGAATATCCAGAAGGGATGAAATTTCAGAAATCATCTTATTACAACGGTTGCATCCATCACAGCATTATGCCTGAAGTCACTGAGCTCTTCAGAGCGACCCATTTTGTATCACAAGTATTTGCAAATGGAGACTGCATAGCTAAGTGTGTGATTTTATACACCTGTGGCAACAGGTCTGATTGAAACACCTGAATTTAACTATAAACAAGTGTGGCCAAATACTTTTGTCCATAAAGTGCATCAGGAGATAAAATAATTTACATGAAACTAACGGAAAAGCAAAGGAAAGCAGAACTAAGAAAGATTTTCTATAGGAGGAACCAGTAGAACTTATTTAAGATCAAACTAGACATTTATCCAGAGAAAAGCAACCGTTGCCTTTCCTGCCTGCTTCCCTTCTTTCTCTATTGGGTGGGGGGAGGTGGGACAAATCTTGTTTTGATGCTGGCGCTGTCAGGGGGCTCGCCAGAGAGGATAGTAAACACTGCCTTTGCAGAACATTTAAAATCAATCCTTCAGCCACAGGCCTCACACCCCCCTCGCTTCTCTTTCTCGATCCCTCTCTCTCGCTTCTTCCTCTTTTCTTTCTCTCTCCTCGCTGTAATGTGTCCACCGCTCTCTGAGAATAGAGGCAGCACTTAAAAGCCGGGCGTAGGGGCTGAGTTTTGTGACAACAGCTCCGGTTTTTATTACCATGCTGAGATGTGACCAGCACCTCACCACCACCTGCATCAAGCATGCACACATATAAAGGCTCATGCACACGTTCACTCGTTCACTCAACATTGCCCTGATGAGTAAATAATCATGTCATTAGCCTGTGTGCGTTTGAGGCAGTGGCTCATTTGCAGTCTCTAAAGCGTTACCTTTGCTCATGATTGGCCAGAATATTAGATGAAAATCATTTTGTTTGCGGCGTTATTGCCTGATTAAGTCATCATCTCCCAACCAATAGAAACAGTCAGCAGATACTCGCCAGACAGCTGTTGATGATGGAGCTGAATACAAATAAATATCTGCCCTCCTAATAGACATAGCTGTTTTTTTTCCTGCATCTTTGTCTGGAGTAGTAAACTCAAGTTCTTACAAACAGCTGATTTTCTCAACATCTCACCTGTGGCTTTGTCTCAGGGTGCACCATCAGATGGCTGAGCGGCTCTGTGGTGTCGAGCAGCTGGTGGAAAGCGTGTGAAATGTGACCCCAGAGAGGGTAACGTGAACCCTGGTGCACACAGACAGCACTCTCACTCTGTGCTGGCCACTTTGAGGATTGTATGTGACACCCAGCACCTCCTCGCGGGAGCGTTTCATTCAATTTATTTCAGCAGGGGCAATGGCAGGGAGTGTAGGGCTTGTTTTTCAATGCAGCACCTTCCATAGATTTGTTAAAGCAAATTCTGTAGCTATCTTTTTTTAATTCTTGCATTTCCTTACTTACTTTTAAACAAAATAGCTGAGAGATGTCTTTTAGGAGTTGTTTTTAAAGGCAAGTCCTGATGTCAAAATCTAATGCAAGGAGATGTATAGAGGACGCCAAAAGGAAAAGTACTGCAGCAGCCAAAAAGATTTCCATTAGGAAGGACAGATTATACATCATTACAAATAAATAAATAGTTTATTTTTAATTTGTGATGTTTGTTGCTGACTTTTAGGTTCACCTATTGAAATCCTGTAGGCCACTGCTATTTCTTTGCCCTTTGTGGCCACTGTATATGGACAGAAAACATCTGGTCGGTCCACTCTGAGCACTGATTTTGAGTACAAACCCTGCATAGTCCAGTGTTTCAGTGCTGTTATTTTTGTCAATTTCAGTTGAAAGCAGTCCAATGATTGTGACTACCCTGCATACGTCAATGTCACGTTTCCTCTGCTGACCAATCAAGATCAAGAAGGGGCGGGACTACTGATGTCAGCTTTGTCAACAAGCGATGGCGCACGTAAGAAAAAACCTTCTGACTCATCTTTTCGAGGGTCTAGTTCAAGGGTCTGCAAACGTCATGTCCTAATTCCCTTACGTTACTTTAAATTTTGCTGGTGACTTTACCTCAAAAAGGGAAAATAAGTGCATAGAGCTATTTAAAAATGACCTTCCAGACACGAAAGAAAGCAGAGGTCAACTTTTTTTTTTCTTTGAAATAAATGTAATTATAATAATCCAACTACTAAAATCTATTTAGTTTTATTGTGTAGATTTAACAAAAGAAGACTTAATTTCAAAAACTTTTGTATCTTTCATGCTGGATGAACTCCTCAGAATAATCTTTTCTAACTTTACTAGTGACATGTGCATGTAGATGCATTTTTACTAGGGCTGTTAAGATTCATTGCATTAATTGCAATTAACTATGACCCCCAATTAGTGCATCCATTTTTTAACAAGATTAACTGCATACTCAAATGGCCCTTTCAGCACACTTTGGCCTCATTAATAGCTACAGTAATGTAAAATAAGTCCACTGCTGCTCCTTAATGTCTCATTTAACTTTAAAAAACTCACAGACAGCTCAGTGGACAAGTCAGATGTCATCTGCACCTAGTGATATCGAACATTTACTCTCTGTACTCTATGTGGCTAAGTAAATGTAATAATCTTCTATCAAGCAGGCCTGTAGCCAAACAGGAAGTCAATTACTCTTCGTCAGTGGAAAAATCAAAAATGATACAAGAATAGTTTTCAAAATAGTGGAATTTCAAAATGCATTAGGTGCGATTAATCACAAATAACTACAGAAATTCTGCAATTCACTGCAATTAAAAATTGTATCATTTGACAGCGCTAATTTTTACTCTTCCTTGATTTAAGCTCATTACTAAGGTAATCAAAGAAAACATGAGAACAAGACTGTCAGTAAACCCGTTGCAAAAACAACCAGAATCCTTCAGAAACATGAACAAAGGAATCCCAGCAGTGATCTCCCTACAACAGGTAACATCTAAACTAGACTCATCTAAACACATGTAAACACTCTGCCCAAGGGCATCATGGGAAAATTCTGCCTACATATACCCAGATTTTAAATCCACCAATCTTATCCACCATCACTGCCTTGTCCTCAGTCAATGGTTCAGCTCTTCCTGAGTGTTTAGAAAGATGTTTATTGCTTATTTGGAATTCCCACAATGCACCACAGGAGATGTTAATAGTTCATGGGTAATGTAGTATTTTTGTTTTGAATACAGAATGAAACAGAGTGAGATAAGATCAGGTTTAGTTATGTGGATGGATTTAGGAATATTGGCTTAGATTACATAATTTAATCTTGTTAAGGGAAAAAAATCCCATTATCTTGTGTTTTTAACAAAAATAACTGATTTTTAAATCAGGTGTGTTTTAACCGAGCTAAAAACTTGTATTCTGTTGTTATTTTTCACAGTGTAATAAATGCTGCTGATATTCTGAAGTGTTTGAAGGTTCAACGCTCACTGAGATCATTGGAGGCTAATGCCACTACTATCACCCTCTACCTTATAAAACCCAACTTTAAAAATGCAGAAATAGACCTTTAAGGTTTTTAATTTATGTTAACAGTTGGATTGATGTTTTGAAAATGGTCTGTTGCAAATGCTGGAGCTCTATTCCAGTCCATCACTGTCCCTGACCTTGCTTGACCTCAGTGAAGAATAAAAGGTCAAGGAAAGCTGTGAATGTGGGAAAAAGTCATTACTAACATGTAGGATAGGAAGCTGTACAACCTCTCGGGATGAATTATAGATCTGTGAATACTTGTAAAGTTTCAAATCTCTAAATTTAGTGATTTTTCACCCTCTGTTCACACTGTTTTTATGTAATGCAATAATCCTTCTTTATTCTACAGTGTGCAGTTTCCCCTTTTACCTAAACTCTAAATATTATTACAGTCTACTCTGGTTCTGCCTTTTTATCAGCTTGTGTTGAGACTTTAAACTAAAAATGTACACAGACTTCACTGTGGCAGAGGAATGATTTCCACATGTCTCTTCTTTATAAAATAAAACAATAGTTGTTTCAGTGAGGATGGCATTTAAATCTAAGATCATGATGACTGGTTGTTTTTATTAATGGTCCAGAGGTTAAGCGTTAAGTAATGGGTTATATCATCTTCTGTCCAGAATGGTCCAGTGTCTTTTTTAAAGAAAACAAAGACATGAGTGAAGCTCCTTTCCTTTTTCTTTTAGAGAGTTTGAATCATAGCTGACACTGTCACAATTGTGGGTCGATTCACTCAGCATGGAGCCGTCCTAACCAAACAGACACATGATATCCTCCAGTGATGCAGCCACCTTAACACAACGGTCACCTTGGAAACCATAATTGCAAATGTCACCTTTCAGCTAATAGGTGTAATTTAAAATGTGGTGTTTAGATGCCAAATACAGCACTAATTCTCCAAGGAATGATGCACTTCTGGTGTGAGTACAATGGCCACATCAGTGGTTCAGCAGGAAAAAGCTGAAAGCTATTCTTAAAAAAAAAAAGACTGATACTGAAATGAACTGAGACATGTTCAGGAGGATAACAACTGAAGGAAATGAAGAATCAGCAACACAAACTAGCCCCATCTACAAGTAAAAACTACAAACATTTAAACTTTGAAGCCAAGGCGGGCTTATATGTATGCCGTAAATGGCCTTACCCACTTTATCCTTGATAATCAAAATGGGCTTTCCACTACTGACTGACTGCCTGAGCGCTGAGATTTCTACACTGCTGCACATTACTTCAGATAGGAGCTGATGGAGGAGGGGGTGGGGGGGCAGGAAGGGATTTCTGGTACAAACAGCCATCAAAGATTGGGGCATTTCATGTGAGCAAAAGAAGCTACAGCAGCGGCTGGCTTTCATAGTTCACGAGCATGAGGTACATTTCATGGACCCCCCTGAGGACAAGCACAGGAAAGATGGACATATTAAAAAAAAAAATCAGCGGCATGGATAAACTCTGCCACACTCACACAGGCTGCAAAAGCAAATGTCTTTGGTTTTATTTTATATTGAGAGAAAGAAAGCAAATAAAGTACCTTTCAAGGTTTTAATTCTTTTCTCTCTTTAATCAGGGTTACATAAATTCTCATTCAGAAATCCCTGACCTCCTCTCATATCATCTCTAAATGGTGAGCTGATTAGATAAATGACTAACTGTGATAGAGCAGCTGACACCAGATGAAAAGCAACATGAAGAGATTTAAGGACAATATTTTACAAACCTTGTACTTGCTGGGATCAAACTTATCCTTGAAAACTGGATACCATTAACACTAGAAAGACTACGGCAGTCATTTTAACTGTTTTTCACATTTTAATTCCACGTAGCTTCACTGGGTTAAAAATTACACTGCTGATCTGTGACTTTTCCTAAAAGCATCTATTTCAAGTAAAATGATACTGATTTAGCAGCGCTTAAATTGATACATATTTCTGCAGGCTCAGGGTGCATTTTGATCATTTGGTAACAATCATTGTCTCTCCCACAGTAATATGTTGGGTAGTTTTATTTAACCAGGCTAAAGTTTAAGGTTTAGCTGTTATTAACCAGGATTAATGTGTCTCTCTGTGGTGCTGATCAAGGCTAATTTGAATGATAGTTTCAGGTGACCGTACTGAGACATCTCCTCTATCCAGCTGTTATGGGAAGAGATGCATCAGATGATATTTCAGAGCATTCCAGCTTGGTATGGTAAACTCAATTTGCCTCATAAATAAAAACTTAAACCCTTTTAATTTTAGTGCAGAGCAGCCGAGCTAAACATAAAAAATTGCACTGGAAAAAAAAGCTTTGATACAAACAGAATTAGTGATAACAAGAATGATAAATGCAAATTTTAAATAACTTTTGTTTAGCAATTTTCTTCTGCAGTTTTGTTGTTGCTTTGCTTGTTTTGCCCCCCCCCCCTTGCAGACCGTTACTGCGACACCCCGCTTATGTCAGAACAGAAGTGACAAAATTGCCAGTGCATAGTATTTCCAGGTTAGATTTATTTTTATTAAACTATTTACAAACAAAGTCTGGTGGTTACATTTATGAAAAAAAAACACATTAAAAACAATACAAACTAAGCACCATTTTATAAAAAAGAAAAGATCAGAGGTCTGTTTTAACCTCTTTTAGAAGTAAATCCACAGTGACTCGCTTTTGCTTTGTTAGTTTTTGCTAAAGCTAAAGAAGCTACACAAACTATGCATTTAACATTCCTACATCAGCCAATGTAGCTATGTTAGATTGAGCTCCAGCTCAATGAACTTGGAGTAAATGTAGCTAAAGTGAAACTAGTTATGCTAGCTACTGTATGTAGTTAACCTTATTTCATAAGCCAATGTAGCTATGTTCTTTTTTAGCTTCAGCATCGTGAACTTGAGCAAATATAGCCAAAGTGAACTTAGCTATGTTAGCTACGTAGTCAACATTACTTCACAAGCCAAGTTATTTTTGAAAGGATTCTTCACTATTGGGAGAAAGGGCTAATGGCGGAGGTCTGCGCTCTCCGAGCGCTTTTCTAGTTTTGCACCAGCAGCAGTGTGTCAAATGTCAAACAAAAGTCAAGAGTGGAAAACAATAAGAGTAGAGGTATTTCACCAGCAGTTGAGGCCTTCCACTTTTTTCTACACCTATAACAGAAGACAGTGCTAAATTTCTTCTTCTGTGGTCTCAAACCAGACTGCTACAAAGGCAGCCATGAGGGACAAAACAACTCTTCTTTGAGGGAAAAAAAAAACCTCTCCAGCTGTGGCCAGCCATGCTGGGAATAGAACAGTGGCATCAAGTGTCGCAGCGCATCCTGGCACATCTTGGTTTGAGGATAAAAATAATGAAGTGGCCGTTTGGACACTTCATATGAGTCAGTGTGTTTCTGAATTTAGACTCCGACTTTCCAGTGATCAGGACACAAAATCCACTTCTTTATGGGCAGATTAGATAGGAGTGAAAATCAGGTATGTTTTCAGTGTGATCAGACTTAACTTGAGTGGTAGACACTATTTCTGCTTGTACTTGGTAGTTTAAAATCTATCTGAAAATGACAATAAAAATCTGATATATAAACTCAGTTTGTTTAAAGGAAATGATATACATATGTTTTGCAGTGCTGCTGATTTGTCAAACTTGTACCCAAGCGTGTTAGCTTTAAAAGCACTTCAATGAGTCTACATTGAAAGGTAATCAACATGCAGCAGGACATTTACTGTGCTTCAGTTTTTATGAGACCATAAGAAGAGAAGGCACCACCAGGGCAAACGTGCAAATGTGTTAGGGTTAATAAATGAACAGAGCACAGAGGCATCGATCATTGAGCTGTTTTGTCTTTTACAGATGATTTGCAGGGCATGATCACACAGTCAGCCCTCCTACTGTGTTACTGAAGCGACAGGCTGCTTTCTCATCCTGTCAACAGGTGAAGCGTCAGTGCACAGGATGGTCAGGGATAAACTTAGAATATAAAGAAGGCCTCAGGGCATAAATGTCCAGTTTGCCTTGTCCTGTTGGGACGTTAAAGAGATAAAACAACCAAAACTGGTCCATCATGAATCACATTTCCTCTAAAACACAGAGAAACTTTTGTCATAGATCAAAGTTCAAAAGGAAAAATAGAGAGCAGTCGAAATCATTTGAGATTTTATGAAGTAAATTTTATTATAGCTTTGTCAAAATGATCGCCTGAGGGCAGCATGCCAATTCAATCATGGTGTGCAGTCATCCTAAACAAAAATGAATTAAAATTATATTATAAAGCTAATATTTCACTGGTAAGGTAGAAAACTAAAGCAGGCTTTTCTTTTTGAAAAGATCCACCTTTATGCATTTCAAATGTCCAATTTATTAGATGGGATGTCCATTACACAGCGACCCAATGTCAATTTATGATTAAAATTATTGCTTTAATCCAATCATATAAAAAGTCAGATTCATTAGAAATGGCTGTAGCAGATCCCTTCTGAAAAGAAAAGTGAGGTGTTTTATGCAATAAGCATGCGTTTGATTTACTGACCAGTACTGCATAAAAACAGTGGTACCCAACATTTTTTCCTTAGAGCCCCTCCCACTTGTATCTTAGAGGCTTAGGCCCCCCAGAGTCCAAATGAAAAAAGTGTACTGAATCCAAACCAGTGTTATTTTTGTCGACTAATATTATGACTAAAAATGTTGTTTTAGGGATTTTTACAGTCTAAACCAAAGTCTGGGTCAGGACCCACAGTTGGGTCGCAGGAGATTTTTTCAGGTCCACAGCTTCTCTGAAGACCCAAGGGGTCAAGCATGAAAAGAAAGCCTATGTGACAGAGGGGAAGTGGCTCTTTCCAGGCTTGTATGATACGATACGATACGATACGATACGATACGATACGATACACTTTATTGTCCCCTTAGGGAAATTTGTCTTGGACTCCAAGAGCTGCACGATTGAAGCTTCCAATCAATAACACAGAAGTAATAGACTAGAACAAAGATGCAATCACATAACCCACACATATTTCACATACCCATATTGCATAAGACTCTCATATAAATAGTTAAATCGTAAAAACAGAAAACAGAAAGCGCAAGGTATGGACCAGACTGAGTCAATTATTTATGTTGTCCAAGCTAACACCAGCCATCAGCTCAACCAACCAGCTGAGGACAGCACAGAAGGCAGACTTGATAAGCAATAACATACAGAAAACATGGCTGTTGGGTTGCGATGGCTTGTACCTTACAGAAAGCAGGTCAGCAGAGGAAAAGTTTGTGAAATTCCAGTCTGTATGAGTCAGCAGCAAGACATTTTTCTCCATTTAAATGTACATCTCAAACGGCTTAGGGCTTAGGATATGGTTATGTCTATAGGATTTTTCATTTGTTTTTATTTTCATTTTTTTCATTCTAGTTTATTATTTTAAAATTCTCATAGGTGATTTCAGTTTTTATTTTATGAAAAATGCTTACATTTTTCCAGTTTCCAGGTCATTTTTTATGTTAAATTGTACTTTTTCCTCTTGTCTGTAATGGTTTGAATGTCACATATTTTCCCCCTTTAAGACAAGTTTATATTGGTCTCAGAGGTCCCCAAAACATGCCTGTGAAGTTTGATGCTGAATAAAAACTCCAGTATTGGATTTTTGAATGTCTAAAAAACCCTCTGTTTCAGCCCTGCTCAAAACGAGCTGCTTCTGTGTCTGTAGCTTTAAATATTAATGAGCTGTCTGGCTCCACCCCTCTCAAGAAATGGATGTGGCTTAATGGATGTGGCTCTCCTGATCCTCCTCTCAGGAGAAAGGGGTGCAACTTTCTTCCAAGTGGGGAGGGCCAACCACACCTGGTGGCGGTGCTAACTCCCCACATGACATCATGAGGGGAAAATCTGAGAATGGCTTGTTTCAGCACACATTTTCTGAAAGGTGGAGAAGGGGGAGGTCTGAATCTTGGGGGGATTGTGGACAGGCAGAGCACATATTTTTGCAAGAAAAGCCTGAAAATAGTGTATTTTGCATAATATGTGACCTCTAAAGAATGATCTCAAACAACTTTTTGTTAAATACTTAAATAATATGTTGTTCAAAAAAGGGAGAAAAGTTTCAACATCTGCAGTCAGAAAGCTGATCCAAAATTGGAAAATGAACTTGAGACAAATTGTAAGGTCTGCTAATTGTCACTAAGTGCTTGTGTTAAAGAAGAACAGTCTAAGATTTTATTTTACATATGTTCTTTTTCTAAACTAACAACTATTTTTTTCTTAGTAAAACCTTATTGGTCTGATACTTTCAGCTTATGAAAATGTTTTTTACATTTCAGTTGTAATTATTGTGTTCATTTTCATTAATGATAATAACCTCCATCTGCCTATTGGACTTCCTAGTGAATTGGGAGAGGAGAGGAGTTCATTGCAGATAGTTTTCATTAGATTTTGTCCCAAGAGTTTCTGTTGTCATTGAAGAACCATCTTAATGCTGAACTTTTTCCCAGTCTCTGTTTGGCACAGGGGATTCTGTGTGTAACTTGCTGGGACTGTGCCAGATTCAGCGGCATATTTGCAACCACCAATATTTCCGGGTCATCACCACATATACGGCACTTTTAGAAACTGCTTGAGTAAGTCTTGACTATGAAGGGTGAGATAAGGGCAAATAATTCTGGCAGTGGTAAGTAGGCCAAACAAGCGAGGACATATTTTGGATTGGTGTGCAGCGAGGCTCTTTTGCCTTTTGAGGCAGCGACCAGAAGCCTGCAAAGGAAAACTTGCACTGCCTGCTCAGTCCTGGAGTCCATCCAGGACCTTCACCAACGGATGCAGACACTACTGGAGGATGATTTATTTAAGCAGCCAGTGGACAAAGTGAACAACTATGCAACCATCTTGAGATGCCCACTCCCTCCAGAATAGTTGTCTGGCATGCTCCCCTTGTGACCGACAGAGCGAGAATCACTGCTATCAGACTCAGTGGGTGAGATGGAGGCCCCGGTTTTTGATCCCTGCACTTACATGAAACAGAGCGAAGTTGAAGACTTGTTCAAGAGAGAAACAAGTAGCTGCCAAGAAGAAAGTACTTTAATTTATGCTGTGAAACAAAACTTGTTTAGAGTAAATAAAGTTCAAAAGCAGCAGACCTTCCTGGGTAACCTGTCATGGGATGGTTCCTTGAGCCCTGGAAAAGAAATTTCTGTGCTTCTCTCTGGGCTGCATTCAAAAACCAGAACACTTTTTAAGTAGGTAGAAACCTTGGCAGAACTTTGTTCTCATCAGAAAGACCTTTCTCTGCCTTAAAGCATCAGAAAACCTTTCTATGAAGAACCATGAGCCAGAAAAGGCCGACATAATAATGCACATGCACAGCTACATTCTGGACTGCTCTGTTAGGAGCCTCATGATTAGCACGCCTGAGCAAAAGGTGCCCTTTAAGTCCAGGTAAGATGTGTGCGTTTTTTTTTTTTTGTTTGTTTTGTTTTTTTAAGAGCGTCTGTAAAGTACAGTAATGCAAAAATTCATATACTTCTATTGCATGTGCACACCTTAGAATAATGAGCAGCAGGTTGTCAGACTGTCATTACAGCTGCAAACGTGGGAATGTGCATATTTTTACTATGAGCACTTTGTTGACTTGAAAAACATGGTTGTCTTGAAAGTCTTATTGATGAGGAATGACAGGTTTAAACAGCTGAAAGAACTTTTGCACAGTTGCTGGTGTAAAAGCTTTAAGAAGCTACAAAGGTGCTTCAGTAGTGTGTTTTTTTATTTTCACAGCTACCCATGTCAATTTTTTATGAAATATCTAAAATAATCCACCTATGAGGATCTACTGCCTTTCCAACTGTTTATTAAATGAAAATAATAATTATTATTATTATTGTGTGGACCTCTTTAGGGACTGTAGATTTAAATGACTGATAGGGACCATGTTCAGCACCATGGACAGTGCCTAAGCTGTTTTATGTAATGGGGCTTTAAATGTAAAACACATGTTGCACTTTCTACGATGGGCTTCATTTGAAGTGTACCACCACCAACTTTGTGGTCAGTTGTTGCAAAGATGCTGCCTACCAATATATCATTAGAGTAGTGGTTCTTAAATGGTGGGTCGGGACCCAACGGTGGGTCATGGAGCTGTTTTCAGTGGGTTGTGAAAGTGTGCCTGGAATAAAAGTGGCAAAAATCTAAGTACAGAAACCCTGCATCCATAAGTTCTGTGATATACTCTGTTTCTAATGTCGTAACTGGGTGATTTATTATAAGGGCTGTGATTTATTATCTTTAACTGCCATTAATCTCAGAAGTTTTAGAGTAAATTGCAGTTTTTTTTCCATTTTTTGGTCATGTTTTATCATGGATTGAAAAGGAAATAAGGGGACAGTAAAGATCAGTATTTGATTACATAAGCTGCAGATGTCTTTTGACTTGTCCACTGAGCTGTCTGTGAAGTTTTTGAAGTTAAATGAGACATTAAGGAGTAGAGGTGTGGCAGTAATTTAACCAAAGAGTGCTGAAAAGGGCAATAAAGTATGCAAGAAAAAATGGACCTAAATAGCTGTGATTAATGCGTTCATGCTGTCAGCTCTAGAACTGTTATTTATCTCATTTTCTTGAGATTAAAAACTGTTGTTCCCACTAAAGTGTGTGAAGTAAGTAAATTTTTTTTTTTCTGAAAATCCATCAACTGTCATTACAGCAGTGCATCTGTATGCTGTTGTGCACATCTTATGTTGTGCAGCCTCTCCAGTTGAACATGTGTATCAAATATTAGTTTGGTGTTTGCACCAACTTTTTCATATGAACAAATAACCAAAGCATAGCTAAATATGATAGGAATGTCATGAGTTCCAAGCAGACTCTGAGACTGATGTTGTCGTATACAACAAGAAGAGACAGGTTATGAAAAGTCAAATATCTTTTGAACTGTAAATCATAGCCACTTCTGTTTGTCCTCTAGAAGCCCTCTGTTTTGATGTTCTAATGACGCCTTCGTAGCCCTTACGGTTGCTTTTCTAGTGAGCCTGGAACTTTGGTGACACTCTAGGGTCTTAAAAGATCAAATCCACATTAGTAACTCTGATATTGAATGTCTTTTTTTTTTTTTTTTTGGCCATTTATAATCTATGTTCCTTTTGTTTTCCTGCTAGCTTAGCATTAGCTACCTTAATGTTTTTCCAAAACAGATGCCACATGGGCTGTGACAACTAATAGAAAGCTGTTCTGTCATCATGTCATGTTTTGCCAAACAGTGTATGTGTGTACACTTAGAAACTGGAGGAGAAGGCTCATTAGGCTCTCAGGAACTTGTCTTGTCATGTCAGGTATGGTCACACATAATAGTCTTTAATTTCCATTTAGATTTTTCTTTTGTCTTTATAGTCCTATTAATTAAAAAAAACAAGTGACATTATTGCATCACACTCTTAAAGCCCACATTGTCCTTAAAAAAGGATGTTTAGAGCTTGACTTTGCACCACAGGGTTGATGTTTTACAAGCTTTTCAGACAAAAAGTCCAGGTGAGACAAAACGGTTAAAAAATAGGTTAGGCTCAGAGGGTTAAATCACTGTCCTCTTTCTACCAATGCTTTTTAAAATTTATCAGCTGTTAATTAAATGAGTAACCTTATACTTAATTATACTTACTAGAATTAATTGCTAATGAGCTGTTTAAGTGCCACAAATTTTCTGCACAAACTTAAGACGACATTTACTCATTTTATTAAACTAAACACTAGTTGCAATGTCATATAACTGCTGCACCTCTCTGTAGTTTCAACTCTGTACCTGAGGCCACAACCCAGCAGTGATGTCAAATGAGAGATTTTTCCTCTAACATTGTGCTGTGACATCAGTGGCCATGTTTAAAAAACTTCTTTCAGAAAAGAGTCTTTCTAACCAAATATGATGATTGAACCCAGACCTTACCACAGAACAGGTCCATGATCATACACTACTAACAGATCAAAGATTTCTTCTGTGGCAGCTGCATCTGTTTGTTGGTGTTGGTCATTTGAAACACTTCTGCAAACCCAGACATTTTTACTGACTTCAAGTTAATTTCATTGTCAACACCTGTTTGGGCTGAAATACGCACAGAGAGGATGGATCCCAACAGGAACGCCATCTTCAAAAAGCTTCAGTGAAATATGGAATTCTTTTTTTCTGAGAGGACGCCTTTCTTCATTCACGGCTTCCGTTTGCTGCACACTGAAGAATGTTGTTACCAGGCAACAGGCATAACAATGACACAGGTGCCTGCTCTCTCACTCTCTCTATCATCTAGTGTTCGTGGGTTTGGCTTCCTCTCTTCAATAATGGTAAATGGCACTTGTTCTAAGTTCAGCATGATTCTCTTACTCTTATACAAAGGTTTCACCCAGATTATTTAGAACATCCTGATCTGATTTTATTATTTTTCACGTACCTGTTGGTATGTTTTGTTGTTTCGTTTCAATTTGAACTGTTCTGTGATTTTTTCTTTTCAACTATCTCCACCACCAGACCACATCACTCATACATCACTGCTACTGTCAGTTTTTGTTCTGTTTATTCTGTTTCTCTCCCTCTTTAGCTTCTGCTATGTTAAGATGATCGTACATGGTGCGATTTCAAGCCAACTTTATAACAGTCATGGTGTAATGAGGCTTTGAGTTAGATCTGTTGCCTGGTTTGCACGCACGTACACTTGCCTGCAAACACAACTGGCAGCTTAATAATAATAAAAACCATATCTAATGTCAGCTAAAGCCAAGGTCACACTGTGCGGTTTCCAGCCAGCTTTGAGCCACATACAGGTCTTTACTTACTGAGTTCTTTTTTTTTTCTAATTCATTTTTTGTGATTTTTTTTCAGATTCATAGTGCAAAAAAATGTCACCCACTTGGACCTTGCACACTGAGTGTGATGCATTGTATTTGCACTCACTGTGAAAATTCATAGACGTACAAGTGAAGAAGATTCTGTGTATGTTTCACTACTTGAAAAAACACACAGGATCCATCCATACATACAAAGACCATATAGGTACAACCAGCTCGCAGGTCATAGTGCTGAGATGGAGAGTAACTTTTCATTCAGTCTCTGCTACAAGGCTGCTACACACTATGGGCTATGTTACACGGTTGATATCCACATATCATTTGAATGACTTGGACAAATGTGAAAAATACAAAAAGAAAGATAGATGAAGGTTTCCTTGTGTCAGTGTGCAAACAGGATAAGAACAACATGAACTCATTTATCTTTTTTAATGTGTTGAAAATTTAGATGAAATAAACTGACTCTGTGTGCAAAAGCCTTGACTCACTTGGAGCTGACTTTCAGCCAGATTGTGTGTTGTTTGTTGTTCAGACGACAGCTGACCATGGCCTTCTTGGTTGCTCCATCGTGTGATACTTTGATTGTAAGACTGCACACACTTGGCAAACTTATGGACATCATTTTCCTTTGTAAAGAGTTGGACAGCATCTTAAACACCATAAAACAGCAGGAATGCCTTTCTAATGTGCATTCTCCAACTATTATGACAGAAATAAATGTGCAGGAAACAGGCCTGTCTGTAGACCTGCAGCTGACAGAATATTCGTTATTATTTAGCTGCTTGTTGTGATTGCTGGTTATGCTGTTTGTGTGGATGAGAGACGGCTTGAGGAGTTTTGGTGCTGTTTGTTGCAAATCAAAACGAGACTCTAGATATGACCTCATCTTGTGTGTGTGAGACTTTTCAAGGCAACTCCACTGAAACTTTATTAGTACGTCCCGACTTTACTGGCACACTGTGAGCACACAGGTGGTGCTCTGTCCCGTCAAAAGCACAAAAGTCACGAGCGTTGGTCGTGCATCGTAAATGATTCAGTGGCAAAGTGTAAGCTGACATGACACCACTGCTTTTACAGAGCTGGTTGGAAGCCACACACTGTACCTGGAATTCCAGCTGTTTTTAATGATCCAGATCTTTACTAAGAGTCAGTTCTTTTGGCTCTGAAATGGCTCTTCATCTGGCTTTTATAAAATCAGCCAAAATTTGCCTATTTTGATATACTCTATAATTGTGCATTTAAATAAACATCTAAATAAACAAGATTGAGTCCTTTAATCAGATCAGTGGGGAAAATTGCTGGTAACAGGTAGGGTCTTGGTTCTCTGCTCTACAGGTGCAGGTGTTCTTGGTTCTGAACTCTATGGGGTCTGCTAGAAGTGTGTCTGGAGGTGTATTTCATATATATTTTTTTTAATTATAGGGGCATTTCTGCGGTTTTCTTTTTCTTGCTATGTCCTAAATGTTGCTTTTGTTTCGGGAAGTTTGATTAATGTTTTGCTTTAGGAAAATATCTTCTGAAGAAAAAATGTGAGTGATTCTACTTCCAAATTTCAGTCTAAATTGTGTTGAGTAATTATGGTTTTTCAAAATTAAACAACTGAAAATGATTCATTATATTCTAAACAAATGTTAAAGTTAAATGCACATTTTTTTATTCTGAAAAATAAGAATAACTGAAATGTATAACAGACAAAAGACTTATTTGTTTTTTTCTTTTTGTAGGAGGAAAAAGACGGATTATTGATGTGATCTTCAGCTCCATTGGGGTTTTTTTTCTTTTTGAAACCATTTGTATTTCTAAAAACAGATTTTCAAAGTTTTTTTCTCCAAAAAATCCAGGCATAATCCCAGCTCACATTTTCCAAACATCGAATCACAAACAAAGAGGCAGGAGAGGAAGAAAAGCGAGGGCAGAACTAACAGGCTGTTAACAGCAGCCTGAGCCCGGCCCGCTCTCCTCCATGTCTGCCGCCTTTTCTTGCTTTTCAGAGATGGCAGAGGCTTTGAGCTTCGTTAAATTGTCCCCCTTGCCCCTCCCCCACATCCCTGTCTCCTCTCTCTCTTCCCTCTATCTTCTCTCCCCGTCTCTCTCCCCTTCTCACTCACTCTGCCCCCAGCCGGCAGTCTTTCGCCCTTAATCAGAGGGCTGCCGCTCCTCCCCCCCACGCTGCCCGTCTCCCCCACCCTCCTCCCATCCTTTCACCACCAGCCACCACTTTCCTCCTAGCACTCTCTCGCTCTCCCTTTCCTTTTTTTTTCTCCCCCTTCCCCCCCTCACACACACCTCTTTCTACACCCCTGCAGTTAGCGTCTGCCAAAGGCCGCCTCTGTTCATCACTCACCCGTGCACTTAGCAACAAAAGATGTGTGGTAATTTCCCTGCGCGTGCGGCAGACCGCCGGCCCCGGTCACACCCCTGGGGGGGCGATGCAGAGAAGGGAGAGAGACAAGGGAGGGCTGTATCGAGGCTCTTTGCCTCACCAGTGCTAGCTGCTGACCCCCATGTCACGCATGATCGACGTGGGGGAGAGAGGAGAGCTGCGGCTGTGTGAGTGGCAGGCCAGGGGAGAGGAAGGTGGTTGGGGGAGGCGGGTGAACGCACTGTCAGAGGGGAGGTGAAGGTGCTGTGACGGTTTATGTGTGTAGAGGTGGGCTGGGCAATGTTGATGTCTGCAGCCAGCCTTGATGCCATGGCATGTTTGTTAAAGTAACTTCCTTGTTCAGTATTGTCACCAGCTCTCAGCTGCACCCACTCTCCTTCAACCAGGTCTTCATGACTTCATGCTATCTCTAGCCATTTTTACACATGCACTTATCAAAAAATTCTTGGAAATGATCAGCAGGCTCCACTAAAATCCTCCTGAGTTAGTTGTTCTCACATGCATTACAGCAGGAGACTATCGCTTCTGGACAAGACATGACACGATAAAGAGTAACAGAAATGGCACATGAAGCAACAGTGCCCAACCCTATGAAGAAATTTTTTTCCTTTATATCAACTCAACATGTTATCCAGCGTTAGAGTTCCAATAAAGCAGAGAGGAACTTACTGGCATGCTGAAAACATGAGCCCTATTCACTTATTCACAAAACTCCTCAGACTGAGCTGCATGTGTGAATGCAAACATCCAAATTTTTACCCAGATTCTGTCCTTCCAGCCCTCTAGTAAAATTTTCCGTGTGAAGTCAGGGTGAGCAGATGCAAGAAAAAAAATATTCTGCAAAACCCAAGCTTGCGAGAAAGGTGCAAGACGTTTATATCCTGCCAGCAGCGCGGGATCTTAAACAGTAGAGCAAACAATCAGTGCAATCTCTGTGCACAAAGTGGAACTGCTTTATTATGTTTCTATTTGCCAGAATGTTCCTTTGTTGATACGGTGACTCTGTCGATCCAAACACAGTATTTATATAAATGCAAATATTCTCATTAAAGCAACCTAAAGCAGGCTCTGATGCTTTAACTACAGCTTCTGTAATGCCTCCTGAGACAAACTGATAGGGATAGTCTCACGCTGTGACTTGCATATGTTAACATTGAACTCAGACAGATTTCAGGGGCAGCCTGCCAAAAACTTGAGACATTTTCTGGAGTGCATATGCAATAAAATATAAACAGTATTAAATACTAGAATAAAACCCTTTCATTTTAGCTGTTAATTTTCAGATATTTTTTCTTGGAAAATTTTGAGTTGGCAAAAAATGATGGGGTAAGCTACAGTGTATCCCCCTTGCGGTATGCAAGCAATATTTTTTAGGGCTTTTCATGTGTTTATTTATAGAGGAGAACAGTTTATAGAATCCATGGGAATCCATTATTGTCCAGTGTAAAATTTAGCTGTGATAACTATATTTTAACCTGAATACTAAACCCTCTTATTAAAGCAACAAATAACTACCTTCATTTATTTATGCTGTTGATAAGACTTTTTACAAAATGTAAAGCCCTTTTTGTTGAACAGAATTACTTTTATTATTATTATTTTTTGATAATGTTGACAATGTAAATGGGCACACTGGACCAAACAGTTAGGAAACTAAAGCCAAAGTAATTTCAGACAAAGTAGAAGAAACTTTATTGGAAAAAATGGAACGATTGTGAAAAGAGATTTAAAAAATGGAAGAAAAGTGGCAAAATGTGGTAAAGTGGCAAAGAGAGGAATCAGGAAAAAAAAGCAGAAAAAATGTTTTAAACTTGGCAAAATAGGTCAAAAATTGGTTAAGTTGAAATACATGTGGCATACATGGATGAAAAGCAGCAAATATTGGTTTAAAGCAGAGAAAAAGAGCCAGCAAAAATGGGCGACAAGCGGCTAAGTGTGCTTTCACACTAGGTATGATCGTTTCAAACAGTGCCGCTATTCCTCCCCCTTCGCCTCGCTAGCATGCTTTCACACTAGCAACATCGATTCACGCCCAGGCCCACTTGCGTATGTACTCAGTCTGAAACAGCAGCTGGCGGTATGCACTTAGCTGGTTTTCAACTCTGCCACAAAGGAGGAGAAAGAAGAAGAAAAAGCTACCATGGCAACCACTTGGGTCAAGACCTGAGCAAAGATGAGAAAAGCCCAGCCTCGTACCATAAATGGTTTTAAAATCATTTTGTAAGATGCCAGCGATGTCACTCTTTGTATCTGCACACCTATGGGCAGCTCAGAGGATTAAATGAGCTCGCGCTGCCTTTGCATCTCATCTGACGGACCAACTTGTCTTTAAGGTGAGTCATAACAGGTGGTTTGTTCACTTGATTCTGATGATTAACTGAGGGACAATGTGAACAAACTGTTGCCCTGTGGAAAAAAAGTTACATTTTTACAATGATGTCATATAACTAATGCAACACAACTGTCCCGTGTTGGAGCGGTTGCATTCACATCTCATCTGAACCGTGCCAGAGTCCACTTGAATTGCGCCTGAGACCACCTCCCCAAGTGGGTGCAGTTCATTTGCATTTAAACTGATCAGAATGAACTGGACTTTGGGCTCAAGTGCACTCAGATCTGGGACTGGGCCCCAAGCCCCCTAAAAAGGGGTTAAAAAGTGGCATAACAGCTAAGACACTTTCAGCTCCAAAATGTGGGAACTGCAAGCCTGGACGCTAGCAATAATGCTACTGATCCAACACGCATGCATCGACATGATAAATAAATCACAACTGGGGAGGGGTCAGTCTTTTGGTTTCTCAGTAAATTCTGCTTGTAGGCTAATATCGTGATTTACAGAGTATCTAAACCCCTATAGCTCAGAGCTAACTCCGCCTACTTTAGGAATTTGAAAAGTGCACAAAAAGTGGGCACTCTGGCTCTGAGGAGGGAGTTTTATCGGTTTGGTGCAGACAGGTTTGAATGTGGCTTTGTGGAGTATGCAACTTACCCTGAAAATTTCAGGAAGTATTTAGGAGATGTGTGCATGTGTGAAAACACTACACCTGTATCTCTATCAAGCAAAATCTGCAATTAGATTTTATACATGAACACATTCACTTTCTCTCTCTCTTCTTTCCACCTTTTCAGTTAGAAGTGTACCGAAGTTATGTTTCTAATTTTTTCTACTTTTACAATATTCATTTCAAAATGGCCTTTCTCTTCTACCAGCATCATTTTCGGTGTGATTTCTAACATCTAGCACTCATATTTTCTCTGTTTTTTGTACTATAAAAGGGGTAGAAATGTGTACAGGTGATACGTTCCTGTGCGGCTCCAATCAGCCACACATGGCAGAGGCATAAAACGGGATTTTTCACAGTGCAGTGCAGTATCCCAGCAGTGAAAGAGTGAAGGAGAGAGTCTGTGTGTAAGAGTGGGGGAGGTAGGGGTTGGTGTGTGGTGTGGGTACGAGGACACCTCCATCCAATCTGATCAATGGTGATATTAATCTGAGCACGAGTCAGCCCCGCCGCCCCGGCATTTGATTAAAACAGGGAAGAAATATGACGTAACCAATAAATCTGTTTGTCAAAATGGCACGTGGCTCGAGAGGGAAGGAAATACAGGCAGAGATAAGGTGCCAGAGGAGGAGAGGAGAGAAGAGGAGAGGAGAGTGAATGACAGGGAGAGATGAAGGTGGATGCAGAGGGGGGCGGGGTGGCTGGTGACTGACCTCCTCAGCATTTCCGCTGCATGAGCGAAGCACTCAAGCTGAACCAAATCTTCACCCTTACCTCCCACTGCCCCTCCACCAAACCACCTTTCCCTCCCCTGTGTCTCTTTCTTATTTTTCCCTCACTGTCTCTATGTTTCAGCCTCTCCCAGGAAAAAAAACAGAATGAACCTCTGGATACTGTAGGAGCCTCAACGTGTTGGGTTGTGTTGTGGGGTTTGGGTCCTTACTGAGAGTGATGCTGGAAAAAAAAACAAGAGTTAGATGGATTACTTAAAAAAATTCAAAAGTGTATTGTGAAACATGGTGTAGAATATTTACTTTCTATTTTGGGTAGCTATTACACACAGGATGCAAACAGTCAAAATCTGTTGTCAAGAAAGAGTTGAGAATCTGTGGAGAGGATTGTGGGAGTTAAATCCACAGGGTCAGGGCTAAAACAGCAAAAGCAAAATTACTGTAGTTAAAAGTGTGAGACAGACAGAAGGTTCAGATCTGACTTGACAAGAGGTAGTAGAGCAAGGAGGCCAGAAATCTTACTAGGGGAGAGGCCATGCAGTGCTATATATTGTAGTAACAGGATTTTGTAGTTTATTCTGAATTTTATAGGAAACCAGTGGAGATGCAAGAATTGTTGAGATATAGGACCAGTGGCTGGTTCAAGGCAATAATCTGGATGCTGCATTTTGAAAGAATGCATCCAGCCACAAATGCTGATCAATTCTGTATATTTTAAGCCCAGTTAAGACCAAAAATTCGATAAGACTATTTAAGAATGTCACTGGCGAAAGTCGCTGCTGTCTGAACCGAGCTGTTGCACCTCGAATCGAGCCATCTGATGCTGTTGCCTGCGGTTCAGCTTGTCAGGTCACACACTGCTGGATTTAATACGTTGCAAGCAGATAAATCTGAAAAGTTGAAATGAAAAGCTATGAAAACATTTCACTACATGAAGTCATGCCATTATTTTTCTAAATGACCTGTTTGGAAATAAGGTACAACCACACAATGTGTTTGAAAAATGAAGTGGAAAAAAAACAGAAAAACTGACAGAATCATAAAGAGACTGTAAGAAAGTTTTACAGCACTGTCAGGTTCAGTTTTCGTTTGTGTTTTTTGGCGGGACCCCAGTGATGTTCTTGCGTGTCAAATACATCGGCCAGACATGGCCATCAAACAGGCAGGGTGGATCTGAAACGGCGTAGTACTTAGAGCTCCTCCTTTCCTTGTTTTCTTCATATGGGATGGAAGTACAGTGAGGTCGGTTCAGCACAGTGATCAAAGGTTCATAGGCGTAAAGCAGAAATCTCTCCAAAATAAGGATTCGTGTCTTCTCCTCCTTGGTGTCAGATGATCTCAGGCTTATAACACACTGAGGTTCCATAGCATTGTTTCCACCTCTAGTGTTACAAAGATATACAAGCAATGGGTCCTTTAGCATCTCTGGTCCTCCTGCCGATTGCCAGCTCTTAGAAGTTGGTGGCCCTAGCATGAAGGGCTGAAGAGGTCAAAGAGCAGCCAGAAGAACCTTCCAGTCTCTGATCAGCTGCATTGGTGGTTTTCACATTAAGCATCTGACCACTTTTGACAGCTAATCTGATTATTTTGACCGGTGTGAACACAAGTGTACCAGACCTGTGCAGATCTGAGTGTGCTTGAAGAAGGAAACTCACCAGCAAGTAGAGTTTAAAGGGCACCCCCAGCTGACGACATGGTCACGTTTACATGATTGTTTCTTCTTCTTCCTTCTTCTTTTTTGGCGAATTTGCAAATTTGCATTTATTTACGTGACCTTTATTTAGCCAGGTTAGTCCCATTGAGACCATCTGTTTTCAAGATACACAGTCTTAACAACCAAAACACTTAAAAAGTACATAATAATAAGTCATCAATTAAAACTGGCATTCAGAAAGTTTGGGTAAGATTTTAGGGTTTTCACTTAAACTTTAAAAACATCCACCAAGTTTGGCAATTTCAATTCAGTCTGCAGATTTTTCCAGCCAAAGGGTGCAGAAAACCTAAAAGCCTTTTTTCCCATCTCGGTACAGACTTTGGGAATAACAACCTGCACAGAGACAAACAAACACAGGTTTTGCAGTCCATCCTTCAAGACTGAGAGAAGAAAGGTAGTCCAGAACTTTCCAAGAATGGCATTTGAAAGAGCCAATGTCCAAGATGGCGTGTACTTTAAGAAGTCAGGCTGACTTTAGAATATAAAGTACAATGGTGAGTAAGAAATCCACAGTTAGTGATAAATCTCAGAGCTCCATGATAAACACTGTCCAACAGACTCTGACCATTCATGTACAGTACATCACAATTGTCAAGGACAGATAAGAAAGTAGACTCAACTAGTCTCTTTTTGACATAGGAGGCACTATGCTGAATATGCTCCTTGGAAGTAGTGGTGGGAGTATCAATACTACAGTATCGATATATTGATATTTACAAAGTAATCTTTTAGTATCAATCCCTCTAACAAAGTGAGGTTACCAAATGAGTATAAAATACGCCTCACCACCGAGTCTGCCTGTCTTTCCTCAAGACTGTTTTGGCTTTACTGCTCGTACATGTCACATGACTTTGGGGACCAATTGGATATGTCTATCCTGCCATACCATGTGACTTTGGGGACCAATCATTAATGAGTGACAGGTTTCAGAAACTCCACTCGATAGCACATGATTTTATTTTAGAGTCTGTGATGTGCACCTGGCTACCCTTCTCACTCAATGTGCTCCCCATGTAAATTTCAAAATTGAAAGAAAACATAAAAAATACTGAGCAATACTGCGCCAGTACCATAAAATGAATGAAGACCAAGTTGTAGAAACATAAAAAGATAAATATTTCAATGAAAATCTTTGATGACTTGTATTTCTTACATTTTTGTTTGAAACTAGCTATATTTGGCTACTATAGCCCTTCTATATGAATTTTGAATGAAGAAAAGAAATTAGGCATTTGTATGTTGTAGATATTTTAATTTTATATACAAGTTTGTGCTATGATGCTTGCACAAACACTTTAATTTGATTGAAGTTTCTTCCTAAATGAATTTCTGAATGACCTGCATACGTCTTTTTATTGTTCTTTTTATTTGCCTGAAATGTGTACCTCCTGAAAATTTTCTTGTCCAGTATTTTATTCTTTCTCCAAAAGTATCGGTATCAATATTAATAAAATTACATTGTAAAGTATCATATCGAATGATAAAAAAATTGGTATGGCCCATCTCAACCTGGAAGATAAGTTTTCATCGAGAAGAAACCCCTAATATGAAGAAGATACCAACTCAATTTCTTGGCCGTACTTAGTAACAATCTTCTCAGGCAAAGTGCTTCTCACTGCTCTTTAGGATGTTAAGAGCATGAGTCATGACATAAGTTTTATCTGCATTTAGAAAGTTGCAGCTTGGACTAATCAAAAGCTTGCTGAAGATTCGTAAAAGCTTGCGCAGGTGTAGGTGTAGGTGCACAGCCATAAATAACCATACCATCAGCATGAAAATGAAAGGAAGCATTGGGAATATTCTGTCCGAGGCAACTGATATAAAAAGTAAACCCAACCTTGAGGTTCCACATGAACATCACTGCCTACTTTATTGGGCTGTGTGAACACACAAGTGTGCTCAGGTACAGGATGATGTTTCTAAAGTGAAAGCAGATCAGTGGGGGTGAGGAGAGGATGGAGTAATTAAGGATTTTTTCATCATTAAACTTTGCCCTGATCATTATTTACACAGAAGACTGTTGTGTGACAAACACATATTCTTATTGCTTTAGAGTGACTTTAGTAAGTTTAGGAAAATAACATTTTTATTTGGACACTGGTCATTAGTACTTATTTTAAATTGAAGTAAATCCTTCAAAAGTTGTATGCTGTTAACATTTCTATTTTCTTCTAAAGCTAGAAATGGAAGAAATGTGGAACAAAATCTATTCATTAAATTCTTCTCCACACACTTTTGACAGAGTGGCAGCGTAGCCCTGGGTTCAGATTAGACTGCCACACCCCTCCAGCTCTCCAAGCAGAAATTATGGATTTAGTGAGGTTTATTAAATCAGAGCCGCTACAAAGTGACATGAAACATTTCTATTTTGCCTTTCTGCCTTCTTCCATTTATCTTCTAAAGTCTGAAACAAACAGACTGCTAAAGTCTGTAAAATCTTGAAAATATCTCAAAACTATCCACAATTCTCCTTTTGCTCTATTTGACCGCAGTAATTAAATATGGTCTGTGCTCTCACATTTAAGTTCCTAGTAAGGAACAATTATGACATCCTGTCCTGAGGGTTTGGTTGATTTAGCTTTGTCACTCAGGAGCGTATAGGCAGAGAAACTGGGGAGGAAATTAGTAAATAGTGAACACATGAATCCATCAGGCTTTAGCTTATTAAAGTGGCTTCTACTCTATCATCTCTCTCTCCCTCCTTTATCAGATCTACATAATAATGATTGTTTTAACTTTACTATGCAATAAATTAACTTCCTTTAAACTCATTAAAAAAATTCAAATTCAAATTCAAATGCATATATCTGGTTTCCTTCTTTGTCACTTACTTGGAGCCAGTTCCTGATAATGGGGGCTTGTCTGGGATATGTCACTGTTATTTCTCCACCAAATGGGGGCTTGTCAGATCATGATAAGTTTCAGAGAGTTGTCATTGGTTAGTGAGAAATGAGCCAGTTGTGTCAATTTTTTAATCCAGTTAATGGTTCACTCATTTGTTTTTTGTTTTTGTTTTTTTTCAGCTTTTTTATTCTTAGGCTTATCCCAAGCAGAGACCTGTTCTCAATAGGGGGAAGGCTTGTCCAGTCCTTTGTTTAGATGACTGAGGATCTAGTGAGTCTTTAAGGTCACCTTAAGATGGGCACACCTCAGCAGACTGTTAGCACCTTCTGCCATTCTTCTTTGTGAATGCAATCAAGCTCAGTCAGGTTGGATGGGGATCGTTGGTGGACAGCCATTTTCTCGTCTCTCCAGAGATGTTCGATAGAGTTCAAGTCAGGGATCTGGCTGGGCCACTCTGGGACATTCTCAGAGTTGTCCCTAAGCCACTCCTGTGTTGTACTGACTGTGTGCTTAGGGTCATTGTCATGTTGGAAGGTGAAAGTTTGGTCCAATCTGAGGTCCGGATTGTTGTGGAGCAGGTTTTCATTGAGGATATCTCTGTACTTTGCCCCATTCAGCTTGACCTCAACCATGAATAGTCCCTGCTGCTGAAAAAAAAACGCACCCACAACATGATGCTGCCATCATCCTGTTTCACTGTATTGGGCAGTGAAGGACTGAGATATCTTTGGGTGTTATCACACCTGATTGGCTTGACAAGCCCAAGTTTTGCGGACAAGCCCCCATAAAATAGTCATCTCCATCATCGTATTATTGTTGATTTACTACTTATAGTGTGAAATATAAGAGCAGTACATAAGGTTAAGCCAAGTTCACCTTATGAGATCCTTCATTAGATGACACTTCATGGTCATAGACAGGAAAGGAGACAACAGTATTCGATCCTGTGGACATGACAATTCTGATTCGGTAGAGTTTCGTGCACCTTACTACTGCTGCCGAAGTTTCTTTATCTACAGGTGGCACTGTTCTCCAATCCTCTCGTAATATCTTTCTTTTATCCTCTCAGAAAACGCTGGAGTTTCCATAGAGTTTCCATTCTTTCCATTTGGCCCTTATAACATCTTTTTTTTGCCCCTGTGCTTCCACTGGTTATTTTGTTTTAGCGTTGGATTTCATTTTTCTGGCTCTCATGATGGAATTTCCTGTCATTGATATGGAGGTCCCAACCTTTCAAAATTAACGCTTTCACACTGGGCATAAACTGGACCATGGTTCATGTTGGCGTGGACCAGGACCACCTATTTTGGTCAGACTAAGGTCCAGCTGTTTGGTATGGACCATGGTCTTGAGGAGGTTTCACACCAATTATTTTGGCTCATATCAAACTGAAAAGTCCAATAGTCCAGTGAAAGCACCCTTCAATACGACTAGGTCTGGCATTTTTCTTTTCTTTTCTTAAAGGCACACTTCCTCACCCCTTCTGACACCGATTGACATGCATTAAACTGCTATATCCTGATATGTGGAGCCCATTATTGATAAGTACAAGTTGTGAGAAGGAGATGACTCATACATTTTTTTCTAAATGTTACTCCTTCACATCAGTAGGAAACAGTCCAGACAGGTTAACTTTGAAATAAGCACTTGTTTCTTTACCTTATCATCATCATGCGTTTTTTCTACTGAGTGCTATAAGGTGTATAATTTAAACTTTTAGTCATCACAGTGACTTTTCAAAAGCAACTTTTATTAAGCTAATTTGGATGGAGGTTGCAGGGTGTCTCCACACCCCCACACTTCAAACCAGTACAGGTGGAGTCAGGCAGACAAAAGAGCCTGTCAGTGCACACATAACAGGGGATACACAACAGAAATCTGTGGGTAGATAAACCAGAGTGTCGGAGGGTACAGATGAGGGGATGGAGTTTTTTTTTAGGTCAGGTTAAGCCTTCAAACATCAAGGCATCTGATATAAATAACACATCCAGCAGGAGAAATATCAGGCCGGCACAGAGGAGGGCGGTCAGCTCCTGACATCATGCTTCATCAATAATGTTCAGCTGCTGAGTCAAGAGAGGAAGAGAGGAGACAAAAACACAACACTCATGTTGTACTGGCATCATAAATGCTTTCTGTAAGACCTGTGAGGTTATTAAAAAGTTTTATTCTAATCAAGAATTATAAAACAATCAAAAACAGTCTTATTTTTGACTGCTTCGGTATGAGCTGTGTTATTGTTTTTATCTTCTGAGAATTCAGTTTCTTTGTTCATTGAAAGTTTCTTTTGTTTACCTTTTTAAAAATGTACAATCATTTTGTAATTTTCTGATTTTGATGGTTGGCTTGTTTTGTCTTTTTCTTGTTTTATTGATGTGGTGTGAATTTTAAATTGTTGTTTTTGGTTCTTGATGTTTGTTGTTGAGAGAGACGAGGGAAAACTTTGGGGAGGCTAATGAGGATCCAGATAAAGAATAAAGAATAAATGAACAAACACGCCGTTTAGAGGGCTGCGTTTAGGCTAGAATCAAACCTTAAATAACCCAAATTATCAGCAATTTTCTGTCTAAAAGGCTTTATTTTAAACTTTGTTGAGTTGTTGTGTTTACATTTAAAGGCATACAGGAAGTTCAGGGTAAAACCTGGTTTATACTTGAATCTATGTTGCCACACGTGTTTTAAATCAAGCCATGCAGTGTCCATTTGCAAACATTTTTGATGCAAAATGGGTTGTTCTGAAGAGCTCAGGGGCTTCAAGTATGGTACTGTGATGGATGCCACCCTTGCAATAAGACGCTTTATGAAATTTCATCCTTGCTTGATGTTCCATGTCAACTATAAGTAATAGTATTAGAAAGTGGAAGCATTTAGGAGCAACAGCAACTCAGCCAGGAAGCGGAAGACCACATAAAACCATAAAGTGGGGTCAACGACTGCTAATGTAGTGGATATAAAAACAATCACAGCTAAAAAGTCTAACTTTGATGTAAAGAAAGTGGTATTTTAAGTTTAAAGGCTTAAAACCTATATTTGAAAGGGGCTGAAATAACAGTATGTGTTAAAATATTTATGTATAAATATACTTGTATTTTATTAAACGTATTTATTAGTTCATATCTCCTATTGATAGTTTTGTCTTGAGATTTGTTTGTTTTGGTGTACTTCCGGGTTCAGCCACTAGGGGTAGTAGGTTACCTGCACCATGTTGATTACACTGTTTAATAAGAGCCAGCAACATCGTGTCTGTCTTTCTTCTGCACCTCTCCCCTTTACAGGTAAAAATGCATGGTCAAAAATGACTGAAACTATGTGCAAAAGGTTACTGTAGTTATAAGGAAGATGCTAACGGTAAAATAAGTCAATGTTATATTGTTTAAGTACATTTATTCAGTGTTTGAAACTTGAAAGCAGCATTCGAACAGCACGTGTTTGCTAGCTTAACTCTGTAGTCAGAGCATGACGGATTTAGCATAGCCTTGCACGAGCGTGTGTGTTTTCTGTGTTTTGTATTACTTGGTTTGCTAAAAAAAAGTACTGCTAAGTGTATTTTATTAGATTCAGTGAAGTTTAAATCACAATTCTTTAGTTTTGTAGTGACAATATGTATGGATGTGAATTGTTATGTGCTCAGGAGGAATACAGATATTTTCTGTATTTTTTTGGTCCTAAGGAAAAACGCATGTTCTATTGAGTAGAATTTTGGAACTTTGTAAACATGTATTTTATGTTTATTAATGGGAAATTCATTACACTGTTGAATGAGAACCAGCAACAAAGTGTCTGTCTTTCTTCTGCATCTCTCCCTTTTACAGGAATGTAACACTAGGGCACATAGTGCTTAAAGAGGGGGTATTATACTTTTCCGATTTTTAAAACATAAATATAAAGTCACAATGTTGGGTGTCCATACTCCACGTATGCAAATTTTCAAACCGCAAGATAAACGCATGTGGCAGTAATCTTGGAATTAGACTGTAAACTGATGGAAAAGGTTTGCTGAAAATCTCTCCGAGATTTTCCCGAGAAGAGATTTTGATGGAGTGAACTGATGAGGTCATCGCAATAGGATCTCCTGACTGGTTCGTTCGTGTTGTCGGCACAGTGGAACAGACCACCCCAACCAGGCCTTTTAGCCATTCAGCCATTTAGTAACACAGTAATTAAACACTTACCAAACATCGTCCTGCTCTATCCTTCGCTGCTGCTGGTTTTCTTCCCCCTCTCTCTCCAAACTATCAGGATCAGACTCCGAGTCTAACAAGTACAGATGTATATCAAAATTCTCCATACTTTACTCAGTCGGACCAGTTCATTCAAAGTTTACAAGTAGCTCCAAACATAGCCACACTGGAGGGGGCGGGCACAAAACATGGGGGGGGGGTTAAAGAGACAGCAGCGAAAACGAAGCATTTCAGACTGAGGTTAAAATAAGGGTTTTTCAGGACGCCAGCATGAGAAACATGAGGAGTTTTTTGAGCTGTAAACCATGTGAAGCTTCTACGTGGGTATCAGAGAGATGGTGTAAAGCCTTGAAAATAGGCATAATACCCCCTCTTTAAAAGTTGGAAACACTCGGCTGATTCCACAGCTGAACTTCCACTGGCATTAATGTAAGCACAAAAACTGCAGTGGGAGCTTCATGGAATGGGTTTCCATACGTATGTAAGCCCTACATCACCAAGTCTAATCCCAAGCATTGGATGGAGTGGGGTAAAGCACACTGACACTGGACTGTGGAGCAGTGGAAACATGTTCTGTAAAGCGACAAATCACGCTTCTTGGTTGGGCGAGTCTGGGTTTGGCAGATGCACATTACCTTCTTGACTGCATTGTGCCGACTGTGAAGTTTTGTGGAGAAGGGATAATGGTACAGGACTGTTTTCCGGGGTTTAGGCTTGGCCAGTCTTAACGCTTCAGCATACCAAGACGTTCTGGACAATGCTATGCTTCCATCTTTGTGGCAATGGTTTGGGGAAGGCCCTTTTCTATTCCAACATGGCTGTTCCTCAGTGCACAAAGAAGGACTACAAAGACATGATTTGATGAGTTTAGTGTGGAAGAACGTGACCAGCCCTGACCTCGACTCCATCGAGCATCTCTGGTTTGAACTGGAGCAGAGATTGTGAGATTGTCCAACATCAGATTCCCCCACAGAAACACTACAAAATCTTGTGGAAAGCCTTCCAAGAAGAGTGGAAGCTGTCACAGCTGTAACAGGGGGACCAACTCCATATCAGAGTAGATGTTAACAATGTCATAACAGCCTCTGTGGTGTAATAAAGTGTTTCTGATGCAATAGAGGAAAGATGTGGGGATTTCACTTTAAATCTGTTGGTGCGTCTATAGAATCTCACTTGTGTGTCTCTGATGGTTGGTCTCTTAGCATGCAGGTTCAGTCCCGGTGCAGCGGTGGGTGAGGAGGGGAGAGCCATATCTGGGCCCCTGTGCTAATTGAGCGCATCACCGGACCCCAAGGTCTGCCTCACTGACGCTTCCTTAATCCATGGCTGTTTAACGCCAGCTCTGCTTGAGTAATTAAGCAGATAATCTTCAATTAAACCCAGCTCGACCCCAACCCCCCCAACCCCAATCCTGAGACAGATGGGCCTCTGAGCATGCAGCTCCTCTCCCCCAAGATAAATGGTCGGCTCCCCTGCCACGCAACACGGGCGCTGCCATGCTTTATGGGCAGTGTGTGTGCCATTATCGTTTTTTACCACTGCGCTTTAATAACGCCATGTTGACACTTTTTTGGCTCTGCTTAAGGTATGTATGGTAGGGGCAGTATGCTGCTACTTTTGATTTGTGTAGGTTTTCAAGCTTGTGTTAATTTTGTCATAAAACTAAATATTTAATAGTGACTTTCATTTGTGCATTAATCAACATACATAAGGGCTGAGTGACACATCTTATGCATATATTGGGACTATTTTAATTGAAAAATAACAACACTGGACTCTACATCACTAAAATATGTAAAGCAGATAAATTAGAAATTAGAGCTGTACAAAACCTGCAATATGATCAGCCCACATTCAATAACCTTTAATTATTGCTTGTCATGCTTAAGCCTTGCTCATATTACTCTTATATTATTCATATTCCCTAAGTCAGGGAAAGTGTCCTGGGGCTTGACCCTCATTCAGATCATGTGATACTAATTAAAAAGGTCTTACACATGCATGCTGGGATTTTAAAGCCCAAATGAGGGGGAAAAAAACAACAACCAAGAAACATTTTTTGAGGTTGTCAGCGCCTAAATATATGTATTTTACAATGCAGAGCATTGATTTTATATGTAAATTAAGTCTTTATTTGATAAATGTTCAAGTCTTTTGAACGTGTCTACAGTTTGAGACTCGTGAGAGTGAATTATATCCACAGGATGCCATAGAAAATACAAATGTATGACTTAAATCAGGGCTGATGTAATTCTCTTATTGTCAACATTCAAAAAACAAACATGAGCACCACAGTGCCACTTGACAGGGCTGTCTGTTCCTGGCACAAGCTGACCCAAGATGCCTGTCCTCTTGGGCCTAAGCAAAAATGCCGAACTGTGCTATGTATTTTAATATCCAAGCCTTGTTTTTAGCCCTTATGATGAAGAAGCACTCCTGAAAAGTAAAAGAAATGGGTCTCCAAAGTCATTTTTTTTATAAAACAGCTGAGCAATTTCTGAACGGTATGATATGTGACTTTAAGAGGAGTTGTCTTGTAAATATCACACTTAGCAATAGTCTAAGCCTTTCCCTAGCCATAACTGTGAACTCCAACCCTTTCTTTAGAGTCCTGACCGAGTGCAGCTTTTTACAGGAATGATCTCCATTCAGATTCAGCCTAAAGAAGACTCAGCTCCTATTTATGAAAAGTTTTAGATCAAACAAAGTCTCTTCTTCAGTCTGGAAAGTCCATTGGTTCTGTCCTGATGAAACTGTGTCTACTGAGCGTCTACAAACAGCATCCCTGAGGCCACGTTTACACTGAAATTCTTTATGATGAAAAATCTTTTCAAGGTTTTGGTTTAATAGTAATTTTAAGAATACACATCAGGCCTGAAGTTGGCAGTGGGACTGTGACTGTGTGTGGACAGACCATGGGTGGAGCAAAGGGGTATCTTACAGGGCTCACGCCCCTTTATTTCTTTTCTAGTAACTCTGAATGTTTCAGGTTTATAAAGTTTCATAATTGTTATGATGGATGCAGAAAGAAGTAAGACTATACTAACCTGCTAATCACACCACAGAAATGTTATTCTTGAAACCAAAGTGGAAAAGGTTGGACTTTTTATTTATATCTAAGAACTTAAAGACATACTACAGCATAAAAAATACTTTGATAACTTTATTTAAGAACATTTTTAGAATTTTCATGAATAAATCTATATCTAGAACCTTAAGACTTTAAGAATTGTTTTAACAAACTGAAATTTCTTTGTGTCCAACCTCAGACCTTAAATTGTGTGTTTTTGGACTGGTGTTTGAGGTTAGAACCACATTTAATAACCGTTATTGATATTATTATCAGCTAAAATTAATTTTTAATTATCAGCATATTTCATTCATCCATAATAGAAGCCCATTTCTGCCACTTAAAAAAGAAAAAAGTGGAAGACAGGCAATTAAAAAAAAGAAGAATACTAAGTCGTAATTATGAGATAAAAAGTCAAGATTATGAGATAAAAAATAATGAAATGAAAATCTCATAATTATGACTTTTTATATCAATTTCAACATTTTTATCTCATAATTATGACTTAGGATTATTATTTTTTTTTTTTTTTTCAAGAATTGCCTTACTTTCACATTTTTTCTTTTATATTTGGTGGAAACGGGTTTCAACAATCCATCCATCAAATAAATAAATAAATAAATAAACATCTGGCAGTTTCTGCCCTTTGAAGGAGGCAGAAGTGATCATCATTGATCATCTACATGTGTTGTAATGATTTTAGAATGATCACCTAAAAGAAAATAACATTAAAATTAAATTATTCTGGCCCAAAGGATCAGCATCAAATAGTTTTGCTGGCATTTTAAATCTAAATTGTGATTTAAAAATTGGAAGAAAGTGAGAATAACCACTTGAGAAGCCCCCAAAAATCTGGAGAAGTGTGCCCCCAGGCCCTGCAATGTTTGGGCTCCAAGTAGTCAAGAATTACAAAACAGGTCATTTTGAAGCAAAAGTCGACTGGGCGTGAGCACCACAAAAAGTCCCTTGGCCTACCCTTGAGAGTCTACCATTGTTGTTGTAGTCCACCTGCTGTTCATGGAACTTATTGGACATTTTCTGGCACCTAAAATACTGTTGTCCTGTAAAAAGACAGCCAAAATGCAAAACAAGGCTGATGTTTTCGGATGAAATGGTCATTGTGCTAATATGTCCTATGTGGGCAGGGTCATGTCCTAGTTGGATGACAAGGAAAACATGGATGAAACATATTTGAACCTCTTAAGGGAAAAAGCACGAGCTGAAGATAGCATGTCCTGTTGGTGTGAACATAGAGCTAAAAACAACAAATCCAGAGGAAGTTTGTTTTTATTCTTTATAGTAAGTCATTACTCAGTGATCTATTTAGTTAAGGTATTTTTGATATGTGTGACAAAAATGTTTCAAATGTTGTGTGTTTTACCTTTAAATTGGATGGGAACTTCAGAGCTGTGCAGAACTTTTTAGGCATGTTTGGGCCAAAAATTGAGGCTGAAGTAAGGCCTAGTGAGCCCTAATGAGGGCATCATCAGGTAAGAAGGAGGACTGACAGAACCCCAGTGGTGCTCTGGATGTCCTTGCATATAACCAAGGGCGTGGAAAAAAATCAGTTCAGAAAATGAAGTCCACACCTTCAGGGTGGAGTAAGACATGGATATGGTGGGTTATACATTAAAAATAACACCTGGTGTGGCTGTGTTTATCAAAGTAAAGTGTGAGGATTTTAGTTTTAAAAATAGAAATATAGAACCTGTTGTTTCTGCGTCTCAGTGAAGAACAGTTTTAAAATAAAAGGAGGCAGCAACTTAGTAGGAATCCATGCAGTATCTCAGCAGGGTACAGTAATAATATGATCAGCATCCGTACAAATCTAGTCTTATTTGATGAGTCTGAATAAGCCTCACATTTCCCCCTTGGAGCACAAAGCACATACATTTAAGATGCCTTATGGGACCTCTGTGCCATTTTAGCCTCACGCTAACGATCCTCACATGCTTATCAGTGCCGCTAACACTTGCACCCTCCCTCCCTCCCCCTCTCCTCTCTCTTTCTCGAGCCACTCCTGTTTCCACGGTGGTAATTAAGCCATCAAAGCGTGCAACCATGCCCATCCTCTGTCTCTAAGGTGAGAATGCGGGCCCACATGTCAAGTGGAGCGCAGCCACCCGTGTGTCTCTTTAAAGGGGAAGGCACCAGGGACGGCAGAGAGAGAGGTGTGAGAGTGAGTGTGTGTGTTTGGCTATCACTACAGCAGCTGCACTGGGCTGGTAGACAACACAGTGTGACGTAGCTCTGCCACACTGAGCTGGAGATCCACAGAGGACTGTTTGTGTTCAGCTTGGTTTCCTCTACAATTTTTTATAAAAGGAGAAAAGTAAAAGGGGCAAAATACAGCCTGAGTGTGGAGGTGTATGGGCCCATATAAAAAGCTTCCAGCTATTAAACACACAAATATCCACAGACACGCACACACCTGTCCCAGTGTGCTCTTTCCGGCTCTTTCATTAAATTCCACCCACACATACTCACTGTGCACTGCTGTTTGTAATCAATCTGTGGCGTTCAGAGCATCCCAACACTTTTTCATGGCTATTTCTTTACACCAATGACCTTCCTCATCTATGTCAGTTTTTGTTAATAACTTCCTACATTTTTCACAAGGCTTTATGGTCACATCTACAGATGGTCAACATAATTTGGCTTTTTTGACCAAAAAATTACAAAGACCAGGGGTCCCCACTGTACCTGAAGGTGGCTGAACACAGCCATGCACAGTCAAGAATAGTCATGTGCAGACAAGGCTGCCCATAAGGGGGGATAAATGGGAGGGCTTTCTGGGGCCCAGCCAAACTGGAGGACCATGGAGGTAAGCAAAATCACAGTTAGGCTGTGATATCTATGTTTTATATTTCACCTGAATAATAACAACTCTTATCAAATAAACAAATACTTTTTTAAATTCTTTCAAACAGAATTAAAATTGGTTAAAAATGGCTAAAATGTGTTAAAAATTGACTCAAATTGATCAAAAAGGTAGTGAAATGGAATTTTGAAAGTAGCAGAAAGGGGTTGGAAGTGGCAATAATTGGATAAAAGTGGCAAAAAAAGAAAAAAAAGAAAAAAAAATACAAAATTGGTTTGAAGTGGCAAAAATTAGATGAAAGTGTTAAAAAAACCCAGCAAAAATAGATTCAAGTGGGAAAAAAAGGCATAAAAGTGCTTAAAGGGGATGAGAAGTGACCGAAAAGGGTTAAGAGTGGCAAAAACAGGTGAAAAATTTGGTGAAATGGGATTAAAAAATTAGTTTTAACTGGAAAAAATTGGCATAACAAATTGTGAAACGTGGTTAAAATGGGCAAAAATGCACGTAAGAAGTGGTAAAATGTGGTCAGTAGTGTCAATAACGGGTCAGTAGGCAAGAATTGGTTTAAAGGTGTCAAAGACAGGCAGACCCCTCTCAGTGTCTTGCGACCCTCAAGTTGAGAACCACTAGCCAAAGGCATCCCAGACATGCTCAGTAAGGTTCATTTCAGCGGAGCAAGCTGGCCATGGCATCTGCTGCACTTACTCTGCTTCAAGAATTTCTCTCACTGCTGCTGCCCTATGTGCTCTTGTGTTATCGTCTTACAGCCTAAAGTTTTTCCCATAGACCCTTCTTGCGTGTGGGAGGCAATGGTTTCTCAGGGATGTCCTGGTACATGATGGCGTTGACGTTTCCATAGAGCACCACCAATGGTGTTTTTCATCCATACCATCACTGAGCTGCCACCTCCTTTGTTGGTGTCCAGGATACAGTCATTGGAGGTTTGCACCACGTAATCACTGCACCCTTTGTCTTCCATCTATACAAGGATATAGTGGCTCTTATTCATAAAGACAACATGTTGCCAGTCCCCAAGCTGTGATCTTCTTTGCTCTCTAACCCAGCGAAGTCGAGCAACTCTGTGTTTAACAGTTAGGCATGGACACTTGGTCATTCATTTTGAACCATGCTGAAGCAATCTTTGATTTATAATTTGGTGGGACACGCCGATTCCATGTTGTCTTCTCCACAAACAAGAAAGGCGGTGCCATTTTTTTCCATTTCTACATCCCAGGTTAAGCAGTTGCTAACCATCTCATGTGGTAGATAGTCTTGGTCATCCTGGAGATTTTTGCGGCCTCAAACAAGCCTCCTCTCAATGATGTTTGGGGATTCTACTTTGTACTCCGTTATTCCAAGGAAATCGGCAATGTTGGCTTGTTTTTGTCCGTCCTGTCAGAGTGTGAGCACTCTTGGCGTATTGCCAGTTGTGTCAGACAAAAACAGCCTAGGGAACTTCTGTATCAAATATGGTTAAAAATTACACAGCCAATTCTGAAACTGTGGATTTAATGCTGACTTTAAGCAGGAAAAGGACAACACAACAAATGTCTTGCCTTTTACAGCAGGGACTTAGTATGCAATCACTGCACCTGATAAAAGGTGATTACTGATATGTATAGACAGGAATAAAAAAGGGATGTGACTAAAAAACAAAATTATTCCAACTTTATGGGCAACAGTGTACATTTTAAAATCAGCATTGATAAACAGTCATTTTTTGTTTGTGTGTTTTCTTTAAGTGGCTCTACTGAGTTTCTGGGCTCAGATATCACAGCCTTAAAGGTCACATATTTTACCCCTTTAAGAGAAGTTTATACTGGTCTCAGAGGTTCTCAGAACATGCCTGTGAAGTTTGTTGCTGAAAAAACACTCCAGAATTAGATTTTTGCATGCCTAAAAAAAAAAGCCCTCTGCTTCAGCCCTGCTCAGAACGAGCTGTGTCTGTGTCTGTAACTTTTAAATGTTAATGAGCTATGTCTGACTCCGCTCCTGACCACACCCCTCTCAGGAAATGAATGTGGCTCTCCTGATATTACAGATGCTTTTATCCAAAGTTAAGGACCTGACTGGGATTTGAACCATCAAACTCCCAGACCAAATTCAGCATGGTAACTCACTGAGCTATCTAGCATCTCAAAGGAAGATCAGGAGAGGAGGGTGGAACTTTCTTCCAAGCGGAGAGGGCCAACCAAACCTGGGGGTGGTGCTTGCTTGCCACATGACATCATAAGGGGAAAATCTGAAAACGGCTTGTTTCAGCACACATTTTCTGAAAGATGGAGAAAGAGAGAGGGAGAAGGGAATGGATTTTTCTGGTACTTGAGGGGATTGTGGGCAAAAAGAAAACGAAAATAAAATATATTAGACTATAAGGCCAAAAGAAATACTGAATATTATAATTTTATAGTTCCTTTAGTGAGTGCTTATGTTTATTATTATTTTTTTTTAATCCAGTCCCAGATATCCTGATATAGCCGTGTGAAGACTGATTCAGAGAAGTTATGTGTCACTCTTTCTTTGATAAACAGGAATTTAAAAGGGGGGCAATGCGTGTGTTTGCCTGGGGCCCCAAAATTGCTAAGTCTGCCCCTGATCTAAGGATCTTAAGGGTAATTTAAGGGAATTTTAAAATAATTTTTAGGGTTAGTACTTGGTTTCAGGTTGTAAATTATATTCATAAGTGTGTATTTAATTTGATGTCTGAAACCTGACAAACAAGCTCTTAGCTTCAAGGGAGTCCCATTTCACAAATGACTATTTATGAAAATCAAGATTGATTGATTCTGCATTTTAATTAATTCTGTGAGTAAAACTGGATCTGAACTGAACACAAGCTGCTTTCTCTCTCAGGAAAAAGTTCCACTTTTTATGTTTCAGCAGCACACTCTCTGTCCTTGCCCTGTGTGCCACCTATGTGGACATGGTTTGTTGCAGACTCAGGGAACAGGTGCTCAGGTGCAGGTGTCCAGCTCAGTACAGTAGCAACAGAGACTCTCTTGGTGTGTTGCCAGGCTGGTAAACTTCACCCGATCCCAGCTGTGACAGAACATCAGAGGGGACAAAACCCAACAGCCGTCCTCCAGTCAGGCACGGAGCAGGAGCGCGGGGACCGTGAGCAGACAGACATGACACGGACTCTGACCTCAGTGTGATCTCTGACCCGTGGGCTTTTTGCGACATTAAAGTTTTATTATTGGCACAAAATTACACTTCACAATCTCCTCATCAAGTCAGGAAACACTATCGGCTTCTTTTTCTTAGAAATACACCCACTATGTTATTCTTCTGCTTGCAAATCCCACACTTTGAATTGAAATTACGTTTGTCAAATGTACAACCTGAGAAAAAGTGATATTGAGTTATACAAGGGGAAAAAGGAATGCTAAATGCCATCAGATGTGAATGCTATCAGTTTATAATTTATGCATTTATAGGTGATTAAAGAAGTGAAATGATTGGTTGATCCCACCAGATTGGGGTCTTCAATGAAAAAATAAAAGTTTTTTTTAATGTTTTCCACTGCAGACTGGCCCCAGATGAGCAGAAGAAAATAGTTGGAAGGATTTTTATGTTGCATGAAGAATATATTCGTCATTTTAGTTTATTGGACCTACATCAAGTTTGAGTTATTTTCTTTTATCTGAGGGGGAATAATTTGCTTTGTAAAAACACACAAAAACAAGCAAATCAAAATAAAATAAAAGAAATAATTGGCTTAAAATCAGACCAGGCTTTCACAGGATTAGATAGGAATCTCTGGGTGATAATGAAAAAATAATCTTCCACGCACAGAGCTGCGTAAACAAACTGAGGTTTAAAACACAAACATGATAATCACGCTTGAAAACCTCGGCTCAGGTAGAGACATCCTCACGACCACATACATAAAATCTTTAATATTTCATAGTAATGTTATGCAAACATGTATGTAAAGGCCCACTCAGCCTACTCTCACAGGCAGGCTGTGGTGGATTGTGGTGTGTTTTTTAGTGCCTGGTTGCATCTCCTCATGTTACTGACAGCTCCTAATGGCTGTGGGAGACCTCGTGTAATTAGGAGCGCCGGGCCTGCCATGACGCCTGTCTTTAAGAAGCCAATTCTCCCTGATGTTTTTCAATGCTTCCACAAATGCACCAGCAGCCCCCCTTCTCTCTACACCCATCATCATCATCACTTCTCCACCTCTTTATCTCCTCACTGCCCCCTGAATGGCTGCTGTCTGCTCTCCCTGGCGCAGTGCCCCCGGTGGCAGCATGTGTGTGGTGTATCCCTGCATATCGGTACCTGGGGGAGGTAATTATAGAGATGAGCAGTGTGAGAGAGGGGGGCAGCTGGTGTTTTAGTGAGTTTGTGTGTGAAGGGAAGTATTGTGATCATGTATCTGTCACCAAACTTAGACGTGGACTGATGGTGACTCTTCACAATAAACAGGAGAACATTTAGGTTTTCTTTTGTTTCTTATTTCAGAAATCTGAAGAATGTTTCTTACTTTTCTCTCTCATTCCATGAATTTGTGTCTCCGCTTGCTCTGCATCTGTCTCTCAGCATGTTGGCCAACTGCAACAGCCCAGAAGATCTCCTTAAGAAGGAATGGGTGGAAAATTAAAAAGTAGATACAAAGTTCTTTGTAATTATCTAATCAGATGCACTGATATTATGGGATAACCTGACATGCCACATAGGCTGTTTCACAGACACACTTCAATGGTTATGTCTCACATCCATCAGGGCAACCACCCATTGAAAGTCTTTGAGCTGAACCTTTGAAACAGATTTTCGACAGTGACTGGCTGAATATTCTGTCTGTTTTATTCAGTACGGAAGAACCAGAGCACCAAAGCATATGATGTAGTGGATATGTGCAGCTCCAGAGTAAGCTTGCCACTGTAGCCGTTGTGGTTGTTTACATTACAGGAGCCAGTTAGCAACACAAACATATGTAGAAGCCAGTCAGAAAAGAGCAAACATCCTTTAAACCAAGAAAAGCTTTCAGTGCAATTCTTTGCTCTGCTTTAATTTAAAAAAAGATGCTCCATTCAGCTTACCATCAACCCTGGCCAGTCTCCAAGTTTCTACTGCTAAAAAACACCCCCTCAGCATGATGCTGCCACTACCATGCTTCACTGTTGGGATGTTATGCAGAGGTGCCTGCTTTACTCCAGATATGAGGCTTAGAATTAAGGCCAAACAGTTTACAGTAGGTTTCATCAGACCAGAACATCTTGTTTCTTGCAGTCTGAGGTTGTTTTCACACACGATAGTCCGGGGGAATCGGTTCAGGGCTGAAATTGCAACATTGTGGCATTTTCATGTAGTTTGGTGCACTTTTTCAAACAAACCAAACCGTCTGGATAATGTCAAGCAGTTTTACATTTATGGGGCTGTCGTCCTAAACAAAAGAAATTGTAAAAGAAGACAAAACAGGAAATCCATCTCCTTCCACCTTTTTTTTAAACTGCATAAATGATAAAACAACACCAAATTTATTTGGTCCTCAGATTTCTGCTTTTGCCTTGGTGTCATGAGCAGCAAGCAAGGCAGAGAGCTGTCCAACGTATTGTTTTTTTGCATGAGAGAAATAAATCAAAGTTGAAGAAGGCAAGCCAAAAGAGAGACTGCAACATATTGCCATGGTTACGCAGACGCCACGCAGGTAGACATGTATTTGAATGTAATAAATGAAATAAATACATTCGTAAATCATTACACTTTAAGTCCCTTCCTGCCTTTGGTTCACAAGCTGGTTGGCTTTGCTTTACACCTCAAACAGACCGCACCAGGAAACAAATCGAGATCCCCATTTTCAAGTGGACCAGAGCTTACTTGTTTGGTCTGCACCAGAGTTTGAATGAGCTTTCACACCACTCCAAACAAACTGGGCTATTTGGGAACAACAGACCAGAGTTCATTAAAAGCGCAGCAATTAGCTCTGGTGTGAATGCAACCTGAGAGTCCTTCAGGTGCTTTTTCACAAACTCCAGCTGACCTTTATGTGTTTGCAAAGAGGAGACGCTTACCCCTATAGCTACTCTGCCGTAAGCCTGTATTAGTGGTGGAGGACTGCAGTGATGGTTGTCCTTGTGGAACTTTGTCCCATCTCTATATAGGATCACTGGAGCTCGGTCAGAGTGTTCTTGGTCACCTCTCTTTCTAAGGCCCTTCTCCCCCAGTTGCTCACTTGGCTGGGCGACCAGCTGCTGGAAGAGTCCTGGTTGTGCCAGACCTCTACCATTTGAGAATTATGGAGGCCATTGTGTTCATGGTAATCCTACTTTGACCACATGGCTTGGTTTTTTTGCTCTGATATGCCTTGTCAGCTGTGTGCCTTTCCAAATCAAGTCCAATCAATTTAATTTACCACAGGTGGAACTCCAATCAAGGTGTAGAAACATCTCAATGATGTTTAAGACACATGTGAGGTACCTGAGTCCAATTTCAAGGGTTTTTGCGCATTTCAGGACCAAATATGTCACAGCAGCTCGTCCGATCAATTATGTACAACTTAAAACAATTTACTTCAAACAACTGTATTAATCCCTCTAGGAGGGTTTGTTTGGCAGTTCAGGTTTAGGTTAACTTTAAAACATCAGATGAAGTTGCAAGATGTTGGTCTTCTTAATTAGTTTCAGTGCAGCCATTGAGGTTTCCAGCTGGTGACACAAGCAGGTGATTCTCTGTAGACCAGCAGGTTTCATTCAGTCCGGTCCAAGAGGTCTACACAGGCTTTAAAGCCTTGATCCTTTCACAGGGTGCATCCTCTGAAAGATGCTATCACTGAATTGAGACACAGCAAATGACATCAGGAAACAGATTTACAGTTCAGACTAGACTAGCACCACCTAATGTAAAACTGCTTGACTGTTGCAGCACATTTACCCTTGTTGGCCTCCGTAGTTTGGTTCCTCATAATGAGTCATCACTGAGCTGTACTTTCTAACATTCAAAAAGCTTTGAGGCTTCAATACTCATCTCACCAGGCAAGGTTTAGGACTTAATGAATCACACCACACTGATGAATTCAATCTAAATATCTTTTAATGATTCCACCCTAATGAATGGCATCAAGTGGCCTCACCAAGCTTAGGTAATGCCTGAGCCAAGGAGGTGCTGAAATGTCAGAGAAGGAGTGAGAGAGACATGTAATTATTCTCATCTTTGTGTGCTCAGAGTCAGGGCTGTGAGTTTGGGATGCTTCATGAGTGAGAAGGGAAGAGGAGTAGAATTAGATGCGTTTCAGGGCCGGCGTGTTGACAAAAATTCAATGATACCTGAGGAACAGGAAAATAGCTTTTGCCAGGTAGGCCTGTCATAATATGACTTATCACTGTGCTATCGTTTGTCTCCAGATTTAATAAATTAAATTGAAGAATTGAGGCTGCATGTGTGATTAATTCCTCTCTTCTTATGCTGATGATATGGTGATAATAGAGGAGGTCTGTGGTCTTCGGTCAGTGGCCTGTGGTCCTGAAGGAGAGAGATATAACCTTTGTCTCGGGGACGGCAGATATACGAGCCAGGCAAGCGCCAAGGATTATATACCGAGGTCCTCGCCGGGAGATGGAGAGGGGAAGGAAAAAAAGCCTGTGACCGTAGAATAATTTCAGGCTCTCTCCCTCCCTTGAGACCACACGCTGTCTGAGCAAACCACCCCGCTCCTCCACCCCCACCTCGCCTCTTCTTCCCTTCACCACCACTCCCGCCAATCCCCTAACTGCCTGCTGATGCCGGATGTCTCTTCTTCTCCTCCTCAGCGTAGCGGGGGGGGAGAGACGGGGAGGTGGTTGTACGGGGGAGAGAGAGAGGCAGAAACTAGAGTCAGGTTCCTGTGCGGCTGCTGCGGCTAAGTGCTGCAGCAAATCATCCCCGCATTAGGAATATGGGCAATTAGCACTGTGGCACATCCCTCTAGACACACTTGCACCTACATGTCTGAGCACACATACACAAGCACACAACAGAAATACGCCTCTCCTCATCAGAATGCATGACTTTTACGCATCTACATTACAGGAGATGGATGTGTGACCACTTGTGAAGACTCATTTGTATGTAATGTTGTTTAGCGATGTTATTTTTGGTTTCTACATAATTTCAGGCATAATTACCAGAGGTTTTTCATTACAATTCTATAAAATCAATCACACCATATTTAAAAATCCATCACAGAAAGAATGCATACCACTTCTGGTAAACACACTGAAACAATAAAGCCATCCAAAGCATTCAGGTGTACGCAGGAGGTAGCAGAGCAGGAGTTACCGTTCCACCTTAAGAAAGGTACCTTAAAAGATTATCTCGGTTATTTCACCGCCACTGAGCCGGCACTAATAGTCCAAGGCAGATATTGAAGAGCAGCGCAGGGCCGCAGAGATCTATTAGAAATTCCCATCTACGCGCCTCATACATATTGATTTCTGACACCAAGCAGCAATGAAAGGCCCAGGGGAATAATATATTTAGCAGGGTTTGCAGTGAGGAGGTCACAGAGTGCATAAAGATTAGCTGCACAGACCCCTGACAGGACCATGTGCGAGCCCAAATTGTAGATGGGCAGGCACGCACTCACGCACGCCAAAAATGAGCAAACACACACGTACAAAACCACACACACATTTACTCAAACTGTATATGCTCAGACATACTAAGTGGAAATTTTTCATGATGTTAGAAGAGGGCAAACTGTGGCAGCGCTGCTTTTTTTTAGTTGTTAACCCCTCATTGGATGAGAAAATAAAAGCAAGAAAAACATGCTTACAGTGAAACCTTCATGGCTGGGAGTATTTTTGTTATTCTTACAATTCAACCTTTGTCTATTTGTGAGAAAGAATCCACTGATAATTGATTCAGTCAATATTCAGCAGTGTTTCTTGAAAAATCGAATGTTTTCCTGCAACTAGGGCTTCTTGACTGTTAACTGTGTCTGCAGAAAGGCATGCAGAAGGGTTACTGAAGGACAAGCCATATAGAAACACCTGCACAGTCTTTAGCTGCACTTCTTGCAATATCATTCTACAGCTGAAGGCCTCAAACAGAGGCAAATTAATTAATAACAAGTCTGACTTTGCATCATGTCGTGTCACTTTCTAAGCAGGCCAAAACGGTTCAGACCGGAGCTTTGCAAGATGGATTCACCAGTGAGAAACAAGGTAACAGGCGTATCCATCTGCTTTGCAAGGCTACATCCCTTGCTTTTAAACACAATATCTCAACAATGTTATGAGGGCTTGCATCAGACTGTGCACAAATGTCCACTCTTACCCTAAGATGAATCCATTAGATTGTAAAGGTCATTATTATGGTTGTTCATCCTTTGTGTGTGTTTGATATTGCAAGAGTTTTGCACAAATGTTAAGTGTTACTCAAGGATAAACTTGTTAGATTTTGAGGTCAAAGGTCAAGGTCATTAAGGCCTTGTATTCAGCCTTTGTAAGTGTGATACCTTAATAGTGGTTTAAAAGATTTCATAGAACTGATTTCATAGAAATTTCCCTGTGAATCCGGGATGAGCTGGTTAGAGTTTGAAGGTAAAAAGTTGAGGTCATTGGGTCTCATGTTCAGCCCTTGTATATAAAATGTCCATGGATCACACTACCAAAAAACTACCCCAGCCCTTCTTGACATAAACTTTTACTTTCAGTCGGCAACTGTATCCCTCATTGAGGTGACCGAACCAGTTAAATGATGCACTACGTAACTCCATTACTACAAATTATCCTTAAACTTTATTAACCTACTTCATTTCTTCTTAAACTTAGATAGATAGATAGATAGATAGATAGATAGATAGATTGATTGATTCAAAGTTAAAAATTCATTAGATACATTCAAAGTCACCATAAGCACCTCCTTTATAGCTGTTCTCACACATGCGCAAAACCCATTTAAATTTCCTGAAATTGTTAAGCGAACTATATGTGTCAATGCAAACTGCAGAATTTGTCATACATTCTTTACCCAGCATTTATTAAACAACATTTGCACCTTAAATATAACAATATGTGCAATAAAGTGCAGTAGGTGTGCAATAAGCTTAAAAATTTACACTTACACTCCAGCTTCAGCATGTTTACTAACCTTTGGTTTCCACCACTGAAAATAGCTGTAGGCCTTAGGCGATAAATTCACTGATAAGTCTTGTGATCTGTTGTGCCTCCATGCTGTTGTGGGGAAGTGAGATTGTGACGCTTCCTTGAGAGTCTTTTGGCCTAGCAGGATTCTTCTCCTTGCATCTTTGCGAATCTTTTTGGGTATATGATTTGCGAAGTGGCTCCTCATGTTACTCGTATTTTACATCTCGATTCACAGCAGTCTGGCAGTGTCTGCATATTGTTTTTTGTTTGTTCGTCACCTTTTCTCCCTTATCATTACTTGACACCGTGGAACCAAAATGCTGAAAAGGTGCCTGTGCATCCACAATCACAGAAAAGTTGCCACTCAGTTCTCCCTCACCACTTGTTGCATCCACCATTTTTACGGTTAGGCCCCATCCACACGGAGACGAATTCAGGAGTAAACGCAAATGTTTTTTGTCATATCAGCATTTCTTCCACACAGAAACAGCGTTTTGGGAGGCCATAAACACTATTTTTTGAAGTCATGTCCCAGAGTGATCAAATCTGTAAAAGCTTACCGTTTCGTGTCTGTGTGGACAGCCAACCGCATCTGTCTTGACACAATTACGCCATACATAGCATAGCCCACTTAAGCCGCATACGCAGGTCAAACCAAAACAACTGTGGCAGATTACAGGGCTGTCTTCGTGCTGCAGAAACTATTGAGCTTATTGTGGCTTTTACAGCAAAATCTGATGCTCCTTTACCACCACCGAGAACAGCATACACCGGATGTTCTTAAATCCACTGCAGAGATCAACCAGATGGGCAACAAGGAGGAAGTTTGAGGCAGTTTTCTGCAATCTTCCTCTCACTTTTGGTGTATTTCCATAGCAGCGTTATAGCGCTACTTACAGGCTTGGCATATATACTACAGTGTTTTCAGTCATTTTCAGTGGTTCTGTGCTTACACAGACATTTCCTGAAACAATACGGCATTAACAGAAAACTTTTTCAAAACAAAATGGAAATTTATTGATTTTGTCTCTGTATGGACAAGGCCTTAGATCAAGCCAGAGTGGACAGAAAAGGATGATGGGTGCGCAAGGGCTGATGGTAACTGTAGTTCCCACTTCCCTTCACTCTGCTTCACAAAAAATAAATAAATTAATAATTTTTTTTTGCCCTGAAGACTTAATCATTTGAAACCGTCACATATCCACAACTGTATTGAGACATTTCTGTCACCACAATACCACAATATTAACAGTACCATTACATCTCTAGAAATCAGACATTAGTGGTGGGAATTCCATCTCTTTTTTTAAGTAATTCAGGTCATTTGTTTTGGCTCAGCAAGACGAGTCAGCGCTTTCAGCTCTCAAACATCTCTTCATTCAGTACCAGTCTGGCTTCATTTGACTTGCCACATTTAGCAATTTCATGGCATATGATTGAAATTTTTGATGGTATTTTACTCAATTAACAGTTATGCTTATTTTTTTTTAACTAATGAAAATATGTTATTATTTTTGCAAAATATGCTGTCTCCCCAAAACACATTGTGGGTTAGATGAAACCTGCTCACTGGCTGGGCTTAATGACACCTGATGTTAAACATTAATGTTGCACCACCAAGCATGAGTCCTAAATGTGTGGTGTACCTGTGGAAGTGTGGAGACAAATCATACCTGTTTATCAATTACACTAATATAATAATTATAATAGTGATAACAATGATATAAAATGGCACTCAATTCTCGATCTGAACCTTATTGCTTATATAAAAGAGCTGGCACTTTGAGCGGCTTGTTGACGAACAGCACATCACTAGCACACATCCCTATTAGAAAACATAAATCTTTTATACTCCGAATGTCCTCCCCCACAGTTGAGGCAAAAAGTTACAGAGTAATATCAAAGTGAACTGCAAATCAGCTTCAAATAGGAACATTAATCCGTTGTTTACATACTTTCTCCGTTGAAACTTGTAGTTCTCCCATGATGTTGTGTCCTCTCACTTCCAGCTGCTTGGCTGAAAACCGCTCTGTGTGCAGAAGAGTAGGCAGAGGAAATGGAAATTTGCAGGTCTCTATCACTATGTTTGTTTACATCCCACACATCAAGTAGTTACACATGGCCTGAGCTGTCTGGTGTGCCCTCTAGAGGTTACCAGTATAATGCACATTGCGAAGCAGCAAGTATTTACACAAAAGCTCAAGATGCAGCTGGACAGGAAAGGAAACGGCACATATGTCCGGCCTTAGGCCTTTGTTTTCTGTATTTGCGTTGCAGCACTTCATAACTGCACCATTTTTTATCCAAAAGCTTTATCTAAAAGTATTTCTTGTGTTTATTTGGCCGTTCTGTCTACAGTGCATGTTTTTTCTGTTGTATTAAGCTCTCAGGGCCACCATCTGTAGTGTGATATATTCCTTTATGCTTTGTTGACACTGTTTGAGAGGTGATGGTTCAGTCATGGTCTTTTCACAGGCTAAAGGTTATGTTTGTGTTGCATTATTTATGTTTTGTTCATGCACAACTTTGCCTTCTATCTCCCCTTCCCTGCAGTCTTGGTTGGAGTCTGGTGCTGGAGGTGGAGGTGTTTGCAGTGTGCTGGTGGTGACCGCACTGATTCTGTGATGAGCTTGTCCAGGTGAAAGGGTAATTGCTTCAAAGGAGATCAGACTGCCGAGAGCGAGGCTGCGACCAGCAAGAGGGAGGGCTCGACTCCTCTGCGAGAGCACTTAACACCGCCTCCCCATCATCCATCTATCCCTACTCCACTCCTCTTCCTCCCCCCTCTCACCTATCTTCTAGCTCCTGCATGCCCAATGCCATCGCCATCTCTCCTTCCTCCCCTCCCCTCTTTCACAGCAGCCCTCGGCAGCCTCTTCAGAAATTACAATCGCACAGGGTTTAGGCAATTTGACCAAATGCAGGGCCTGCATGTAAGGATCGGAAAAGGGAGGAGGGGGCGGTTAGGACTGCAGGCCGAGCCTTGGGGGGGATTGGAATGAAATTACCAATCCAACGGATGAAGCGCTGCACGACAGTGGCAAAGCGTGGACATAAAATGAGGATTATCCGATTTTAGGAGGGGGCGAAAAGTGCCACAAAGAGTCCTAAGTCTAACGAGAAGTAACGCCCCCAAGTTTGCTATGATTACAGCCTAAATCCAAAAATGTATTTTTTCCTTTTTTTTTGCCAAGCCCACTCATTGTTTTGGTGCAAAACAAAAAGATTTGTGAGGATAATGTGTTCTAAGCATTTTATTCATCCTCAAATCAGAGCCAGTGTATCATTGTTGTTGTACTGTAATGGAGGAGCGAGTAGGCAGAAGAAAAATATGTCTTTGGCTGATGACATTTGCTCATTTTAGGAAGAAATACAAAACAAAAAAATCAGCTCATTTCTTACTCCGATCTCCACGTTACAACAGAAGGATCTTATCGACTCCCAAAAATAACACGTGAGGGTATGATGGGAAATATGACATTGATTGCTAAGAAAAATGCCCATTTTATGGTATGAAAAAACATTGGATCCCATTCCACATAAAGAGACGAGATATAAAGTATCATGGGTCATAAATGCCTGGAGGAAAACTCCTCCTCTGTGTCATTTGAAACACTAGAGAAGGTATTCAACCAGGACCGCCTGCTCCAAGGAAAATACATGATTTCCCACTCCATCATGAGCTGAATTGTAAGCTTTGGGCTGACCGTCTATTTCAGAGGGCTACAGCTCACTCTAGTTTTGTATAAAACCAAAAAAGGAAAAAAGTTTGAATCGCAGGAGCCTCTTATCAGTTTTTTTTTGATTAATGATCATACATTTTGGCTTCGACTTTTTAAAGGTGGCATGCTGAATGACAGTTTCTTGTTTAAATAAAATGTCTGTGCCATGCTTTGGTCAAAATTTAATATGAATCAGTCAGTACATCGACTGCCATCAGAGGACTGTTCCAATGTTGAGGACCCTCAAAGTTCGTGAATGGACTGAATCCTTCGAACAGAGAATTTTCAAGGCTACACATATAAATAAATGCTCTGCTTGTAGGAATTACCCAAATTGATTCTTTGCAATGTGATCCCAAATGTCCATACAGCTCTAAATGGATCAATTGATAGTGCAATTATCATTAGAAAATTTCTACATACATTCAATCCCAAAAATTGACAAAAAAAGTAACTTTTTTCAAAACTTTAACAGATTTACTTTGTATGGAGACGATCAATATTACAAATCCTGCAAACCTAGTAGCATCAGATGAAGGGAGACAAGAGTCTTGAGAGGTCACACACTACTCTGCGCTAAGAGGCTAGCTTTGCCTTTTCAACATATAAAAAAAATCTTGTTTTGTAACAAATATAACCTGACATGCCAGATCAACTGTTTTATATCTTTTGCATCTATCTATATGTCTGTCTGTCTGTCTGTCTGTCTGTCTATCTATCTATCGGAAAATACCAAATAATAGCCGGGGCGTTTATTTGTTTCAATCACTGAGCAGACCAGGCCTTTATTTGGGACCAGGCGGCTATTTGGGACAGGCGTTTAATTCCTTCCTCACAATAATCTTGCTTAACAAAAATTGGGAAAATATTGTAAATTTAATCAAACTATTTATTTATACCAGTATGAATATCACATTTATATTTTTAAGACAAGATTACAGTACCATAGTTATACTTTTGTCTTCTTCTGTCAACTCAACACTCTCTAAACACTTTAAATACTGTTTTATTTTTTCACTGCACCGGGGCCATGGTGCTGCTATCTCACTTGAGAAAACCAGCAAGGAACGGGGGTGCCCCAGCCAATAAGAAGGATAGTACTCGCAGCCAATCAGGCATAGGTCAGAGGTAGCGTTTCTATTGGCCGCTGTAGCCTCTGTATCTCAGCTCAGTGAGAAGTTGATTCAATGGCGGAATTACGGCGGTGTTCGGTCCTGTGTAAAACTTGTTCATGATGAGATGAAGTGTTTTCTTGCCTGTGATTTGGCCATTGATTTCAGTGGAAAAGCAGAGAAAAATCACTCCACGAGCGCTTTGCCACCGTCAGTATTCAATTCAGCGGACATTCTCATCCACAAGGAGGTATGTAAGTAGGGGGGCGGGGCTACGGAGCTCAAACAGTCAAACCATGAGTCAAACACAGAGAAGAACAGGAATGGGGGGAGAGTTGATTCTATACGGTTCTCATCGAAAGTCAAATACCCAAGCATTAAATAAATTACTCTCGGCATTTATTTGGAACAGGTGGTTATTTATCAAAATGTACTGCTACACCCAGTGGTTAATTGGGACCTGGCGATTAAAGGGAACCCGGCTATTATTTGGTATTTTATGGTATTTATCTGTCTGCTGCAGTGTGATGCCATCTGCAAAGTTCCTATACTTTATGTGGAAACATGCAAAAAAAAATTTATATGTATATTTTTATATGCCCCCACTAAAATATAAAAAAAGTTTAACTTTTAAAAAACCAAACAAAGCAAAATTAGTCAAAATATTCTACCCATTTGGTACTGCATTTAATGTGGGACTTAAAGTCTTTGGACACTCTGTCTAGAGATTAATTTCTTTTTTTTTTTTTTTTTTTTTTTTTAATTTTCTAAGTTGCCTCAGAAATCGTTGCTTGCCCCTACTAGCTATTTCCTGTATTTTTTTCATCAGGCCAGTTTGTTTAACCCGCATTTCCTCCTCCTCTACAGGTTTTGTAAATGCATATGTCGTACGCTGCCATAAAGCCGTGACTTGCCACATACAGTGCTTAACAAATTTATTAGACCACCTGTCATAATTGTCTCAGAGACCATCCAGCATCATGAAGTGTTTTAATGCAGACTTTCATTTTCATTTCATTTCATTTTCCACGTTTTACCATTTTTAACAGGAATGAGGAATTTCAAACTGAATTCACCTTTTTAAACCAAATTTGAGACGGCTCACTGGGCTTCTCTGAGAAGTCAGAAATTAATCAGGCATAACATTCAACCACTAAAAGTCATTTTTCTGTTCAGGAATGCAAGTAAATAACTAATTTGACATATTAATCAAGAAATAATAATGTGCTTTACAATTTTTTTTTTTTTTTTCAGTTTTTTGTAAATCAGTAAATTTGAAAATTCATGGATAACAATAATAATTATATTTTCGCATTAAAAATAGAATTTGGGTTAAAAAGTTTCTACATATTGGTGTATTAACCATTGCAGAAACATAAAAAATGATTTTGGTAATTACCAATGCTGTTAATTTAGGGCAGCTGTGGCATAAACCTTACTTTGGGTGGTGGTCTAATAAATTTGTTAAGCACTGTATATGAGCAAATCCACAACAAAACATTCAAAAAATTCTTACTTTGCCAAACAGTCAGTCAATACAAGACTTTTTTAAAGTAAAAACTAAGACTTTCTAAGGAACTGTGTGAATCCTGTAGCATCTTTACATTGATGCACTCTGAACCCATAGATATATGCAAACCTAAATACGTTTTAGTCACTTGTCTTTACCAGTCAACCCTGGAATATGACAGACTGATGAGGCCAGCTGTCACACCTTGATGACGAGCCACACAGTTCAGACGACGTGAAAAACAAGCATAAGCTAATCCTAATGCAAACCGCTGAATTTGATGAATCACAATCATTCTCCAGGCCATGATGAATGGCGATGATGCTAACTACGACCATTCATCAAGCCTCCATCAGTTATCCTAAGGTGGCTTAATGTTTCATCCACTCAGACCTCTGAGTGAGCGGACAGCCATCCCTCATCTCCGCCGCCTGACTGCCACAGCTCCACACACACATTTCAATCTTGTCTTGTCATCTCCCCCGCCAGTGCCGACACCCTCCCTCAAAATCATCATTTTTATCAGCGCCAGTAAACCTTGGACCCTGGACAGCATTGAAGATGCAGATTTTTATGGAGTAGAGAAAAATAAAAATCCATTCAGTGCAATATGCCTGGTGCTGTTTGTTTGTGTGTTTTAGTGCATTTTTAAAATTAATTAATTTAGTGTTTTGGAGGGAGCAGCCCAGCCAGAGCTGAAGGGGGGTATCTGCAATGACAGGAGGTCTTTCAGAGCGTTGGTTACAGTAAATTAGCATTCGAGCTGTGCTGCACGTTTAGCACTTTGCGATTGGGTTCAGCAGAGGCCTCGCCCAGACTGTCCCTGGGGAAAACGTCGGCAGCGCTACAGCGGCTCGATAGGCGGGGCCGAGCTGTCAAAATTAGATAATAAAGCACCGCGGTGCTGGCGGATAAATGCGTGTGAGAGGGCATCCATCTTGCAGGCGCGTTGCTGAAGAGGATGCCGCTAAATGACAGTGAGGACTGGTGTGTGTGTGTGTGTGTGTGTGTGTTGTGTGTGTGTGTGTTTACACACATGAGATGACTGTAGGGAACCAATGGGAAACCAACTTTTCTTTGCAGCTCAGCTTTGCCAGCTATAAAATTTCAAATAAAGAATTATGATTCAAGTGTTTATGGAGGGAGGAAGGAGGAAAAGAGAAACAGAACAGAAATGTATACAGGAGGACTAAAGAGGAGGAAAAGAAACACAAGAGAGAGCGACAGAGAGGGAGAGATGGAGAGAGGAAATTAAATGTCGGCCGGGCACTTAACCTTTCCCTAATAATGTGTGGCCTGCTGAACCAGCAGAGTCCTTGATGTTTCATCAATACTCCTAATTAATGTGCAGCTGCCATATTTTTGACAGTATTTATACAATATGCCTGAGTAATGCGATCAATAAAATTTATATTTATAGTTTAATGCCCCTTTTGCTTTAAAAAATGTGCATGCACTTTAACACTTAAGCATCTGTTGCAAAGTTAAATGACAAGTCTGGTGAAAAGCAAGTTTTTCTGACTGGTAAAAAATCCTGTGCAAATAGAAAACTTGAAAGCAACACCAAATGGTGCATGTGTAGCTTTAAAGGCAATAACCTGTTGCCATTCACTTGAGCAGCAGGTGTATCTTAAAAACTACACCTCCCATCTTTAGTGAGATTTTGATCTGTCCATTTTTATTCATTTCCATTAATAATGAGCTTTGCATCGACTATTTAAGGCTGAATGTACGTGTGTAGAGGGCTGAGTAGGAGGTTGATCAACGTATGCACATGCCCAGGTTGATTGGGCTTTATAAAGTGAACATTGCATCAGGATGCCTATGGTTTAGTAAGTCTGTATTCTTTTTGACGTATGCCATTTCCCAGGTTAGAGTGCATGTATAATTTTTGTCGGGATACAAAGAATTTATTTTTATAAATGAAACTTCAGGATAGGGATAGGCGAAACCACATTTTTCAAATTCAATACAATATATTGTATACGATACAATACTGATACTTTTTGATGTAATTTTTTAATGACACTGATAGCATGCTTACAAGAAAAAATAAAAAATTGGACTATCAAACTTTTCCAAGGTGCACATTTCAGGCAAACATAAAGACGTATCCATGATGTATTGAGTAAGATTTAAATTGAATTCAAATCTTTGTGCAAGCAGTTAAAAAAATAAAATAAATACAAATAATAAGAGCACAAACTCATACATAAAATTAAAATGAAAAATGCCTCGTCTTTTTTTAAATTCTGAAAGTAGAGATAGATTAGCCAACTGTAGTCGCTAGTTTCAAGCAACAATTTAAGACTGCTAGTCATGAAATGTCATATATCTTTTTATGTTCCTACAATTTGGTCTTGTTAAATTTTGTGGTATTAGTATATGGCTGCAGAGTATTTTTGTCATGTTTTCTTACAATTTTTACATTGACTCGGTGGCCATACTGGGTGAGAAGGACAAACAGGTTCATATGCACTCAAGAGGAGCTGCTGAGATCTGTTACTCATGGTCCCATAAGTCACATGGTAAGACAAGATAGACATGTCTGCTTGGTCACAAAAGTCACGTGATACAGGCAAAACAGAAAGGCAACCATAGACTGTACAAAGAATTTTTTTGACAAAGCCTGTGTGACATCAGCCATCTGCTTGCAGACTCATACTGCTTTTGAAGCCAATCTGCCACAACCAAACTTTTGATCAACCTAACGGCCCGCCCACTAAGCTCGAGTTCCTGTCAGCTAGCTAGCTAGCATGGGCTCTATGCACGGCAGAGGGTGGTGTATTTCCGGTGGAAAATAAGGCTGCTTCACAACTTGCGCCCAACGATATGTGCTAAGCCAAAACGGAATCTAAACCCTCCTATACGGCCTTAATTTGTCAGTTTCGTTGTTTTTTTTTTTTTGTTTTTTTGTTTCGATTGTTGTTTGTGTTTACTCTATCATCATTGCTTGTCATCCAAACATGCTAAAATGATGTTTCAAAAACAGGTTAAAAGCACCTCTGGACATCGTTGCTGCGTGCTGCAATTTACATCTTCAGCTAAATTTAACTCGTCATTGACAGTCAGCTCAGGTAACTCATGTAAACAGCGAGTAAACCGCAACAAATTTGCCATCATATGCCTTTCTCTTCTCCCGACTGGAAGTGTGGGAGCGGTCTAATGCCAAATGCGGAAGCAGTTCATGCATAGAGCCCATTCTGGTTGACAGAAACGTAGCTTCTGCCTGTCAAGCTATCTGTCAATCAAATGAGACATGGCAATCGGCGCACAGTGAGGTTTTTCCTAAATGTAATCGAAATGATTGTAGTACAACCCCCCCATACAGTGAGAGGACATGAAGACATTACCTAATGAGACGCATTTGGTTTGTGAACCAGGCTGTAAACCGACATACTGTTTTGTGTAAAAACCAGATTTTTAACCAGTGTCCAGACAGGACGTCCAGTCGCTGTCTTGCAATTATTTGCACATCCTCATTTTATTTTTTAGGACCAGAGATTGCCGTTTGAAGGCAACAGTCTGGAGTAGAGAGAGGTAGGGAAGCACTCGGAGCAGAAGTGGTGACAAGACACGTTTTAAAGTACTCATGTGGTATTGATACTTTGTTTAAAAGATCAATACCAAAAGAGTACTTAAATATCGATATATATCCTCCTACCCCCACTTCAGGACTTTAAGCTTTCTCTAGGCATATGTGTCAGAGATGGAAAGAAGTAGCCCGTAAGAAGTGTTGCTTTAATCCATGGCAGCAAAAGTTTTTAGTTTAACTTTGATTTTAAGTGTCTTTAACCAAAGCTCATTGACAAGACCAGATGACTTTTTTCTGGATGTTACACACAAAAATAACAGTCCTAATAGCAAACATATTGCGTATCACACAGCACACCTGCACACAGTTTACCCTTGTAAAAACATAGCATCTGATGCTTTACAAACCAAATAAGTTCATACCCTCTTCACAAACTAATTCATCATTTTTTTCTGTATTTTCTCATCGACAGACAAATAGAGTTTTGTGTTATCTTGACATGTTTCGACTGCTACGTTTCTGCAGTCCTCCTTAGAAGAGTCACATAGTGTTGCTGTGACGTGTCTTACCAGCTGATCTTATGCATAGTTTTGACAATCATGCACCCTTGCTCTCTGGCAGCTTCTTCTAAAAGGGAAAACTGCAGCCAGAGCTATTCATCCAGAGAGCAACAAGTACCACCAATGGATCAGGGAAGCAATCAAGATTTGGAAGTTGGCCCCTTGGATTATGAAGCGGGATGAGGGGGCTTTTCTCTTGCCCCATACCTGTGATGCTATCCTCAAGAAGCTGCCAGACAACAGGGGGTGTGGTGGTCCAAACCTGCAAAAGATCAGCTAATGAGACACGTTACAGCACTATGACTCTACTGAGGAAGAATGCAGAAACTTAGCAGTCGGAACAAGTCAAAGTAAACAAAAATGTAATTGTCTATCAATAAGTAAATACAGAAAAAAATCTAGTGCTTTAATTTGAATGTGGGCAAATGGAAGTGTGGTGTTTGCATTGAGCCTTTGACAGCTTTGAGCTGAATAGTTTTATCTCCGTGTTGTCAGACTGTAACATTTCAAACACAGACATGGATATTAATGCATAACTAACATGATGCATAACTATCTCCACTTTTAAAGCAAGCCAACAAGTCTGCTGAGTTCGGAAAATGAAAGAAAAACTTCCTGACACTCCTGATGCCTTGTTATTTCCCTCTTTCCTTGTTCCTCATCCATCTCTCCATAGTCGCTCCATTCTGTCAGGACACTACAAAAGGAATCAGTACAATTGAGCTGATTTTGTCACTGATGCTTGCTCATGATACATCCAGATCGGATACCGTGTCTGAACAGCACACAATATGAGCAAACACTGGTGACAAAATCAATCTGACTTTGACTACTTGGACAAAGACATCGTCCAGTTTAGTAACGTTAAGCTACTAACATGGTTTGACTTAACTGTGCATGCAAACATATTGATTTTAAGTTTTTGGCCTGAAAGCTGCAGTAAGTGATTTATTTTTAGTGTCGTATGCCCACAAAAACAACACAACCTGTCAGGGTCTTGTTATTGAAGCCATCTAAAAGAATAACACACTTCTGCAACGCCTTCTTGCGCTGCACTCACTTGAGGAAAACCAGCAAGGTACGATGCTCCAGCCAATAAGGAGGCTAGTTCTCGCAGCCAATCACGGCTCAGGATGGAAGGAGAGTTCCTATTGGCCTGGTAGTAGGTGCACTTGTGCCTCAGCTCAGTGAGAAGTTGATACAACGGCAGAGTTACCAGCGGTGTTCGGTCCTATGTGAGACGAAGTGTTTTCTAACCTGTAATTCAGCCATTGATTTCAGTGGAAAAGCGGAGCAAAATCACTCCACGAGAGCTTTGTCACCATTAGTATTCGATTCAGCGGATGCGCACATTTGCGAGGAGGTATGTGAGAAGAGGGGCGGAGCTACAAAGCCCAAACATGGAGAAGAACAGGAAGGGAGGGGGAGTAGAGCTGATTCCACACAGTTCTCATTGAATGTTACATACTCTAGCTTTAACATTCATCAAGAAAATAAGAGAGAGAGCACTCTTACCTTTATGATGGCATGGTTTTTGTGTTTCAAGACTACATCTCTTGCTTTGAAAGTCTCTCACCTCTGACTAGCTGTAAAGCTGTCAGACAACCTCCCGAAAGGAAAATGCTCATTGTTTTAGTCTTCATGGTTCTTCAAAAAGAAAAGATTTGAGTCCATTTCTTAAAGAGGTGAAAAAGTACTACTACCACTCTTAAGATGTCTTTCTCTGTGTAAATAGAACCTGTCTTTAGAGGGCTTCACATATATCTGGCCCAGAGAGACGCTTTTCAAATAGAGATATCTTTCATTTAATCATCCGTCGTTCAGTCTCCTTGGTGTACATTGTGCTCGCCATTGTGAGAGGCACTGCTGCGTCTTGATTAATGGCTTTTTCAGAGAGGTGCTGCTAATGGCTCTTTAATTGCTCCGACTTCCTCTTAAAGCTTCCAGGATTTCCACTTATGTCCCTTACACCACAGGAGATATTCCATTTATATGGTATAGAAGGAAAATAGTTTTCCACAATGTTCCTCTATGGCAGGTATACTCTCTTGTTGGAGTGATAATAACTTGTGAAGAGGCTTCTCTGGCTCAGAGGGCCAAAACTATTCTTTGAAGAGCTTGTGGTCAAGAGATTGGGGTGTATTGTATCAGCTTTATGAAAAGGGTCATACTATGGAATTGCTGTATCACACAATATGCATACTGTGTTTACAGGGCAGACATAAATGTTTCCGTTACAGGTTTGCAAACTTAAATTTCCGTAAGGAAAACTTGCTAAGTGGCAATCTTTTAGAGCTGGAAAAAAGGCAAACAAAAAAATGACAGCGAGCAAAAAACTGCAGTTCCAAGAGTGACCACTGGAGTCTAAGATGAAAAGTGAGTCAGTCCTAGCTAGGCTTTATGTAAGCCGTGTTTCCATTAGGGGGTCTGGTTTGATTCAGTTCGGTTTGGTATGGTTTGGTACGGTAAACCCCCAAATAGTTTGCGTTGCCACAGACACCCGTGCTCTAACTTGGGTGGGCGGGGCTGTGAAAGCATGCATGTAAAGTAACAGACAGCGCGAGTCAGCTGTTGCAGCAGTAGAGTTATAGAAAGGATGAGTGACAGAAATCAGTAGGGAATAAGCAGTAAACAGCTTTATTTCAGCTGAAAGTGCTTTAAAAAAAAACTACATCTTCATTATGTTAACCGCTGTCAGTAAAGATCTTCAGCTGATGGAATAAGTGTACAGAGACGGTTTGAGTCGCAACGCTACATTAATATGTGAATATATCTAGTCTAGAACAGTTTATACGACAAAATAAGAAAGTTTAGAGCTGTACTGTGAGAACTCGCTGCATTAAAAATAGTGTGTACTTAAATCATCCAGATAAACATCAGGAAACTTGATGTGTGGCCAGATATCAATATCCATAGACTAGGAAACAGTCTGGATCTCCGTCGATTCCAAATATTTTCCATTTATGCAGATATTAGTCCATTTTTCCCCCATTTTTGCCCGCTTCTCACAGCGCAGACTTCCTTGTTTGAAGCCCGGAGGCAAGCAGCTGAGTCACGGGCTGACGTGACGTTAGTGCAGCCCCTATTGTTGTGTGTGTGTAGCTCCACCTTTTTGGTACGGTTAGGTAAGATTGGTACCTCTACGGAAGGGTGCCGAAAAGTAGGATGGTACGGGTCAGTTTTTTGGGACCCTTTCTCTATGGAAACGCCAAAAAAAGCGTGCCGTACCGCACCGAACTGAGCCGGACCACTCGGTGGAAACGAAACGACCTAGTAGAGGCCCCACACATCAGCAATAAACATGCTGGCAGCCCTGTAAAAAATACACTTAGAGTGTCCATTTTTCATTGAATTGATTTTAAATCTTTTAAACAATTTCGATTTTATCTTTTTTTTTTTTGACTAAATATGGCTAAGGCTAAAAGCTGGGTAGAATTGATAACTTATTAGCTTTGTGCATTAGTGATTGTTACCTCAACTTATTCAGTCACTAAACTTAACCTTTCAGCGGGTTTATGTTTAAGGTGTGTTTTATTTTCATATTCTGCATTAATTTTGTTTGAATTTCATCCGTTCTCTTTTACCTGTATATAGAATTAACTTTGCAATACCCCTGCAGGTGTTGGAGGCAGTGTTAAGCGAACTAGCCATCAGTTCAAGACAGAGCAGCAAAATGCAACAAAGAAGAATGTTCTGAACAAAGGGAAGAACTTAAAGTTTCTGAGGAAAAATCAAAGAATATTGAGTGAGGTGTTAGAAACTACAATTAAATGATGTTGGATCACCTTTGCACAGAGACAACTACAAGAGCAAAGCACAGATGGACAGATGGCGCAGCAAAGAAATAGTTTTGGAGCTTTGTGTCAGACAGTGATCGCCAGTGGATTCCAGTGGAGTATTAATTAGCCTTAAAGTTGTGTTTCTACCAAGCTGTCTGGTTCAGTTCAGTTCTGTATGGCAAGGAATTATTTGCATTTTCATTTTCTAAGTCTGGAAAAGGTAGATAACTGATCTGTACTGTCATGCTTTTTTGGCACCCTTCTGTTGGGTATCTTAGTGCAGTGGTTCTCAACTGGTCGAGTCTCAGGACCCACTATCAACTCCTCAAGGAAAATTGCAACACAAATTTTTAATATTTTTCATCAGTCAGATTTAGCTTGGACCTCAGACAGATGAGACCAAACAAAGAAACAGGACAAAACAAGCATGTTTTTAGAGTTTCAAAGACAAATTAGCACAATTTTTTTGCAGACAGACATCTGCAACCCACTAGAAATGGCTTCGCAACCCACCCAGTGTACCTATACCACCCTAAAGAGCTAGACTCTCTGAAGTAAATTGATTGGTTAAAAGAATCTAGCCGTATTGCCATTCCAGTGATGCTATCCATTCCTTAAAATCTGTTACAGAAGCTTTTCCAGCAAACCTGGAACTTGGGGCACTTTTCAGGGTCTTCAAAGGTTGAGCACACAACAGAAAATCTGACATTGAACGTCTTCATCCAGTTTTTAATCGATTTTTGATCATTTGTCGCTAAAGCTGCTAATGCTAATTGTCATATTGTTGACTCCTGTTTGTGAGCCATATTAATTTTTCTTTTCTTTTTATTTACTCATTAAATTTTCCATATAAGACAACCCCCCCCAAAAAAAACAACTGGATGAAAAGTCATTTGGCAGCAGAAAGTACTGTTCCAGAAAGTACTGAGGCAGCCACACCCCTAATAATGCAAACTAATGAATAACTCTAGCCTGTCATAATACCCAAACAGATTAAATTACATACAATTTTTACTCATCAAGATGAACTTTTCACACCATGAATTTAAATTTTTTTAGCAAGATGTAAACACATTTTTTTTTCTGCTGTAAAAAGGACGTTTTAATATGAAACATATCAATTCCTTGACTTTTGAAGCCAGCCTCAAGTGAACATTTGGTAAACTGCAGTATTTGCATTTTCACACTGGCTTCAATGGCTTTCATTATTTTTTCACTTTATTTTTTGTGCAAATACTGTCATCCACACAAGGGAGAAAACAATTTTGAAAATGCAACAAAATATTGAGCTGCATCCAAAACTCGTAGTGTTTTCTACAAGTTAAGATTTTCTCCATCTGTGAGAAGAACCTGTGTCTACGGCCCTGTTTAGAGGGGAGTAGTATACAGCAGGCCTTTGATGTGTTTCTTGCAGCAAAGTTTATCTTATCTGCAGGTCCATTGCTGTCATAAGGTACAGAGCTGGGAGAAGCATTGCAGGACATGGTGGTCATCTATCACCAGAGCACAGCCTTTAAATTACCACCTCCATAGATTTACTTCAACAATACAATCAGCTACTGGGAACTTTTCTTGGTGTTAAAAGTGCACTTCAAGCCACACATTCCAGTTGACATTAGTCTGACGGACATAGCACAAGGGCAGGCAATAATCAGCATGCTAATCTTCAGGTTCAGCAGCACGTAGCAGCAAGATTCCCCCTCCGTCTCAGGTATTGACTGACTGGGGAGATATTGGAAATCGTTTGTATCGAGGCTTGTGGTATCAGGTGTATACAACTGCTGCAAACAAGCTGAGCGAGTGATCAGACATGCAGAGGGGTTTATCATAATCTAGATGGAACTAATTAATACCGGTCCATACCTCAAGGTTTTTTGATAGATTTCATTTGGCATTTCTTTACTTGTACGCATCCCAACAGTATGGTGTTATTATAAGGATTTTTGTTTTCTATCCCCCATGTGTGTGGTTATATGTAAAGATCTAAATTTAAAACCATATGGGTATGTGTATGTACAGCAGCACATTTGTGTCTGTGTATGTGTGCAAAAATCCTCCCAAAGGTCCAGGCAGGTGGCTCAGCTATCCATTAGTGACCTTAGGCAACCTGGACTTTAACTGTGGCTGCTTCTCTGCTAGTTTTAGGGATTTCGTCGGTAGGATTTCTTTTTTGGAGAGGGACTAATCTTTTTATCTGGAATGCAGAAATATATAGAGATGCTTCAACTAAACTAAAATTACATTTTCCCCCTTTTTGTTATAGAAAGACCATCACAACGGATAACAGTGAGAGGGACCTCAAATGAAATTCCCTTTATTATTTTTCAAGTATACTCTGGGAAGCTGCACCATTGAGGGACATGATGGGAAAAACATGAGATTTCATTGCTACCAGAATTACAGTGGGATTTATCAACAATGATGGCAGAATCAGTGTAATCCGAGACTTGACCATTAATGAGTCCTGATGGGATGGGCTGAAGTCATTGTATCCCACAATGCACTGTGAAAGCAGTATTTTATGATAGCCACAATCAAAGCAATATATCAATTGCAACACACTTTAATATAGAACACAAGAATACAGGGAAAGTTCATGTTTGGTGCTATTTTTTAATCTCCATTTTCTGTGGAATAACTTATTTTAATACAATGACGATGATGATGGCATGAGATTGTCACAACACTTGGAGGGGGGAGGTATCCTTCGTACTGCCCCATCAGTCACAAGATCAATCTATGCTAAATGGCAGGGGTCAATAATAACTTTTTCCCAGACATACTTTGGGGGTGAAACTTTCAAATAAACTAAGTATTTTTTTTAAATATTCTAATTAACATATTTTTGTTTAAATATTTTATTTTCTTTCAAATGTACGTAATTTTCAGGCTCTAATAGTAAGATCAGTCCCTATATTGCAGCCGGCCACAAGGGGGCGACAATATTTCTAAGACTGTCATGTTGTCAGTCACTGGGTTAGACACTAAAAAGCTGTGCAGTTGTAAGTGGGAAAACCCAAGCAGAAAAATTGCACTCCCAAAACGCCTGAAACCAAAAGTTGCCCCAGAAAAAGGTAGTTTTTCTCAAGAATGGACGGATAAATATGTTTATACATGCATCATATTTGCCAGTGAAGGATGGCAGGTGGATTTCTGAAACACAGGTCATTCCTGCTAAATTTTTTTCATCTCAGTTTTTTGGAGTTGTTTTAATAGTTGTTGGAATTTTATAAAAAAAAAAAAAAAAAAAAAAAAACACAACATATGTTTTTCCTCTGCACGGGTTTAAATTTGCTAATGTCCTGAGGGCCAAATAGGAAGATGTGGGGGGTCTGATATGGCCCCCGGGCTGCCAGTTGATGATCACACCTATATGGTATCTCAGCTGCTATCAGATCAGCTAATTGAAAACCTCAGTTGCAGTAGCCTAGTTTTAACCTGTAGAGGGCAGATGTATTGCAGTGCATTGGCTAGATAGAAACATGGTCATGTTACAACTGATGATACATAAATGTGAGCAGTGAAGCTCAAAGGTAGAGCCCCAGTTATTGTCATGTTCAACCTGAAATAAATATGTTCAACATTATCTTTACATTTCTTATTGAATTGGGGCATAATATTTTGTCTGTGATTAACAAACATAAATGTTAACTGAACACTAACAGCCTCATTTGGATGGTATCGAACAGATAATCAGACAGGGTTTTTGACATATGCGGCCCAGACTCTGTATTTTGCATTTGTTGATTTGGTTTTGTAGATGTTTTTAGGAATATGGTCTATAAAATGATACGGGTGTCTGGTTCAGATATGCAAATAACCACAGTCTAATACATCATACTGCAAATCTGAAGAAACATAGAAGAACCAAACAAAAATTTATTTGTAGGTGAATTTAAGTGTAATAGTAGATTGGTTTAATTTCTTCCTGTTTGCTTATTTTTCCCTTTTCTCCTCTACAGTTGTGGCTCACATGCCTGCTAGAAGATTTTCTATTTCTATTTCTATTGCACAAAGCTTCTTTTAACCAATGTTCTTGATAGTGACTACTGATTTATTTTATCAGTTTGTTGAATTTACTCAAATTTGTCACAGACTCAGACTGTTCCATCTGGTTTTCAATGTTGGCTGATGGTGGAATTGGTTTAAGGCTTCACAATAACAACAGTTCTATTTGGTTTCAATGTTCAGGTGATTTTTGCACAAACTGCACATAAGACAGCAACATAAAGAGTAAAATCGTGATTACCAAGATAATAGATGTTTAAGAAATGGCTTGTCAAAACACAGACAAATATAAAGTTGATGTAATATGAGCTTCTGACTGTCTCAACATTGACAAACTCAGGATTGCTTATGCTCATGTTAATGTCACTCATACAGATCTTTCCTAGACCAGATCCCTTCTTGTTACACTGTACCAGAACTGTATGCACTACATTTAATGTAATGTTCTTGTCATTCACACTGATGTCCAGCTGACAAGGATTCTCATAATGAGAACTCCTCAAATAAAAGTGACTCTCTTGCATTTTTACAGAATTTTCTAACAGGGTTCATATTTTACAGATGTGTGACAATTGACTATGTTTCACTATTGCACTTAAATCTGTGTCTTATTCACCTTCACTGACAATTATGAAGAACTTAAATACATAACATCCAATTCTGAAGCAAAATAATCTTTTCAATGTTCACGCTGGCATGGAGGTTTAAGGTGGTGAACCATGACTGAAGGATCTACACATTCTAACAGATAATCAAATAAATAAAACAGTACAAATTCTATAGACGAGTGGCTCATAATCACGAAGGAAGCTGTTGTTGAAAACTGTTAACAAATAAAATTATGTCAGTAAAAGAAAAGACAGACAGTATTGTTCTGAACATTGTTTCATTCATTTCAACTGTAATTTTAAGTATAGTTGAAGACATTTTGCTGTATATCTGCTCTTTGTTAGCAGAAATGAGTTATTTATACTTTACTATGCCCTTTAATATAGCTCTTGTGCTCTCTTATCTTCACTGTTGTTTCCAAAGGACCGTGTTCAGTTGGGATAACACAGCTGCTCCTGTCTTCTTTCAATACTCTCTAACTGGTGAATATCCAGTTTATTTGGATTGCAGAGAATTCCTGCAGGTACCCAGGTATACAGAGTATTCAGTGTTCCCACTTTTTGATCCCTTTTAATGCACATTATTCAGTATCCACCAGCCAGCCAGCCAACCAACTAAACAACCAATTGACCTACCATCCAACCAGCAAACCAACCACACAGCTGACCAACCAACTAACAAACCAATTCAGTATCAACAACCAGCTAGCAAATCAATTGACCTACCATCCAACCAGCTAACCAACCAATTGACCTACCATCCAACCAGCTAACCAACCAATTGACCTACCATCCAGCCAGCCAACCAACCAACTAACAAACCAATTCAATATCGACCAACCAACTAACCAACCAGACAACCAACCACCCACCAAACCAACCATCTAACAAACCAGTTCAGTATCAGCCAGGCAGCCAGCCATCTAAACCACTTGACCTATCATTAAAACAGCCAACCAATCAACTGACCACCAATCAGCCAACCAACCAACTAGCAAACCAATTCAGTATCAACTAGCCAGCCAGCCAGCCAACCAACTGAACAGCCAACTGACTAACCAACCAACCAACTAGCCAGCCAGCCAACCAACTGAACAGCCAACTGACCAACCAACCAACTAACCAGCCAGTCAACCAACCAGCCGACCAACCAATCAGCCAACCAATCACCCAGCCAAGCAACCAACCAACAAACCAGTTCAGTGTCGACCAGCCAGCCAAGCAACTAAACAACCAGCCAAACAACAACTAACTATCCAACCAACCTGCAAGACAGTCAACCAGCCAACTCATCAACCAACCACAAAGTCAAATAACCAGCTAAAAAAACAGTTCAGTATCAACCAGCCAGCCAAACAACAAGCCAAACAACCAACTGACCCACCAAACAACCAACAAAAAAACACTTCAGTTGCAAACAGCTAGCCATCCAACCAACCAACCAGCCAATTGACCAACCAACCACCCAGCCAACCATCTTAACTGGCAGACCAACCAACCTGTCAAAACAGCCAACCAACCATTTGTAAAGAGCTATAACCAAAGTATATAAAGACACTTCACAAAAGAGGGCAGGTCTAGATAGTACTCTTTCATTAAATAATTTATGAAGACCCAACATTAATTAAAAGCCCCTTTAATGGGCAGAAACCTCAATCAGAACCAGATTCGCATTGACCAGCCATCTGCTGAAGCTGTGTCAGGGTTGGGCAGAGAGAGAGAAGAGGGAAATATAGATGGAGAGAAGTGGAGAGTGAGATGTAGAAAGAAAGGGAGATACAGCAAAAGAGAAGAAGTGAGAGGGAGTAGTGTTCTGCATTGGCCACACAAATAGATATTTACTTTACAAGGTGTGTTAAAGAATGTTTTGCCTTACCTGCCATTGTTTGGAAAATCTCATGGATTAAGAACATCCAGTTGTCCACCACTTGTGCTTTTATACCATCACTTTTCATAACTGAAAACAAAGCTTCAGTTCTGTTTGAGTTTTTAGCTCACCAAACTCTTATGCCCATCATGGAAAACAGTTGTTGATGAACATTTATTTCTCATATTTTTCCTCATCATTAGTTTATTAACATCACAGTGACAAGAGAAAGTTTTTATAGAGCACAAGCTTCAGCTGACAGCTTTAAAGTGGGGTGTGAGAGAGTGGGGAATGCCATGTAGGAAAGAAGCCACAAGCGGGGTTTGAAACAAGGCCGTGTGCTTTAAGGACAACAGCCTTGGTATTTTAACCCCTGTGATACTTTGAGTCAAAATTGTAAATAACCTAGCACTACAGAGCAGAATTTTTGTCATCACATTGCAAAATACCTTAAGATAAAATAGAGTTCTGTTTGGACAGAATAATTTCCATATGTATGCCAACTGAACATGAGTCATACTCATTCACTGAATTTGTTATTCATGCAGGTTTTTAAAAGTATATTTACAAGATATTTATTCTAATAATGTTTCAAACTGTCTTGATTTGGTGTATAAAATAGGCTGCAAACCATTCAATACAATCTAGCACTTTGTGTGTAACCACAACCCTGTAAAATAAGGGGAGAGGGCTATAAATCCTCCATTTTTCAGTGGCCACAATGCCAGTGGTCGTTCAATTCTCCATTTCCATCTTTTTTTTTTTTTTCCCTCTCCTCCAACAGGGGAGGTTGGGGTGGGCATATCGTTAATAACGGAATAGTGATTCATCATTTAATTATGATTTGACAAATGCTCGCGCCTTCCCCATTCTCGGCATCCTCCTCCCTTTCAATTCTCCGCTCTGCCAAACTGTCACGCACTCCCCCCGTGGGATTAATTCGAGCTGTCTGTCTTTGTGAGGCTGCCGGCGCTCTCGGGGCGGCGGGTGCACGACACTGTCAATGAACAGAGAGCCTGACACTTCCAGGGAGCCGCACATAGACGCACGCTCCCCGCTCCCCTTGTTATTGTTTTCACCTTAACCCCTTCGTGCTCGCTTCCCTGCATGCCTGATTCTCTCTCTGTGTATGTGTGGGTGCACCTTTCTCTCCTCCTTTCTCTCCTTGCTTTCTTGGCCCTGTCTCTCTTCTCTTTCCTGTCTATCGCTCCCCAACCCCCCCTCCCACCCACCCATCCATCCAGCCTCTCTCTCAACCCCTACAGAGAAAGGGACAGCAGCATCAGGAGAAAATATCACACAAAGAAAAAGCAGGTTGTAGCTCCACTGTAAAAGCAGAAAACCTCATAAAGCTTAAATCAATTAAATATTTACCTGCTTAAATGCAGTTTAAGACTTGAAATAAGCTCCAGTGTATGCAGCACTGAAACTAAAACACCCCGGACCCATTAAAAGTACATCATGCCTCCTGCTGACATGTGATGCTAATGGGTGGCCATTAAAACAAGGCATGTTTGAGTTGAACCGGGGCGCCCGTGTAGCCAAATCCAGCAGGCCTTAGCCCCAGCTGGAGAGATAAGGTTTAATACCAGGCGCAGGGCCCAGCCTTATCTCCCCTACTGATAGAGAGAGCACGGAGGAGAAGGGAGGAGGAGGGGGAGGAGGAGGGGGAGGGCAGGCGAGGAGAGAAAACAAGAGGGACAAAAACAAGTGTCTTGCAGGGACCCTGGCTGGCTGGCTGCGTGAGTGCGTCCTCCCGCCGTTGGCATAGAAACTAATCCACGTTCACATTTAGCACCTGACTCGTTTTTTTTTTCCTACTCCACCTTTCTCTTTCTCTCTCTCTCTCTCTCTCTCTCCACGGCCATGAAGCAGTGGGAGTTGGGGGGAGGAGAGGGTATCCATGAGCTCTCTCCATCTCATAATGAGGCTCGTAGGAGGGAGGGGGAGGGAGACCAGTAAAGGAGGGTACGGTTGAGCTGACTGACTGGTTGGATGGTTGGTTGGTTAGTTGGTTGGCTGACACCACTGGCCCCAAAAGATCCAGCTGTGCCACACCGTAGGACACAGACAATGCTCAAATCCACCTCGATTCCTCACCGCCGCTGCTGCTCTACATCCTCTTATTACAGCACACCTGGAGGACAGCAGACAGTATCGGAGAAAGTATTGATCAACCAGGAAAAACACACATAAAGTAGCTGCTGCGAGTCATGAATTGGTTCCGGCTGATGTTTGATTTTCCCCGGCGGTTTGTTAATCCTGCTGTGCCTCACATCCGCTCATTACAACACAAGGCAGACGTTCTTGTGTACGCACTCCACACTTAGGCTCAACCTCACATATTCTCTCACATACACAGAGAATTGTTTATCGTAGAATACCTAGATTCAGGCAATAATTCAGCCGAAGTCTTCACATCATTCAAAATAACTTGATTTTCCTCCAAGTCTGGGTTGTTTATAATATATTAGCGTCTGTAAGGATATCTGCTAAGTTTACTAGGGCCTTTAAGAAACTACTTAGAGGTTGGAGCACCTTGTTTTTCTTCTTTATTCATATCAGATATTTTTCACGTTGGATTTAAGAGACTTTTTACCAACCTCCTCTTCTCTTGGTGTTAGCACAAGCTTCAAATCACATCAACCCCAGAAACCAGCTTGTGTTATTTTGAAATCTTTCTTGAATTAAAGATTTAGTCCTATTTCCTTGTCAAACACCACGGGCAGTCAAAAGCAAGGCTAAAAATGGATGTAGCCAAGTCAGAAATGTCATCTTTTTTGTTCTCAGACTTCCTCTTCCTTGTCAAAACATGCAGCCTACAATACCCACAAGGCAACACTGATGTAAAATGTTGAAGACTCAGATGGGTTGATGTTGCTTCCAGCCACGAACGTCTATCAGGGAGGAAGACCAGGCTAAAATGTTGAAAATGTCATATTCTTAAAACCAGCTCCAGTGACATCAGCTGGGGCAGTTCATCACCTTTGTAACCCTTATTCCTTTCTAACACAGTGATGCAATTGGTTTTATATTATGTTTATCTTTTACCATGTATTATACTATACCCAAAAACCTCTGAACACACATAAAGACTGTTTTTTTCGAATATTGGACATAATCACAATTTTGATGACTATACATAGTGCCGATAAAAAGTATTCATCCCCTTTGTTTTTTGCCTTTTGATTTTATAAATCAATCATGGTTAATAAATTTGGCTTTTTGACATAAAAAAATGACCAAAAAAAGCTCAGAGTGACAATAGATTTCTACAAAGTAATATTTATTAATTAAAAATGCGTACAATAAATGACTGCATAAATATTCACCCCCTTTAAACTGACTGACCTAATTCAACAGAGGTCCAGCCAATTGGTGCTAGTAGTCTCACAATTAATGAAATAGGGGTCACCCTTAGTGCAGTGAATGTGTCTCAAGTGACTGTAGTATAAAGACACCTGTGTCTGGAAGGTCCAGTCAGTGGTTAATCAGTATTCCTGGCCACCATTACACCATAAAGATAAAAGAACACTCCAAGAAACTCAGAGACAAAGTTACTGGAAAGTTAAAGTTAGGGGATGGATACAAAAAAAAAATCCAAGGCTGTGAACAGCCTCCGGAGTTCAGTTAAATCCATCATCAAGAAATGGAAGGAATATGGCACATGTGTAAATCGGCCTAGATCAGGCCACCTCACAGACAAGTGACAAGAAGGAGACCAGTGAGAGAGGCCACCAAGACACCTAGGACTACTCTGAAGGAGTTACAAGCTTAAGCAGCTGAGATGGGAGAGACTCTACATACAGCAACTGCTTCCTGGGTTCTTCACCAGTCAGAGCTTTATGGGAGAGTGGCAAAGAGAAAGCCACTGTTGAAGAAAACTCATTAAATCTTGACTGGAGTTCACCAAAAGGCATGTGGAAGACTCCATGGTCAAGTGGAAGAAAGTTCTTTGATATGATTAGACCAAAATGTGGCTTTTTGGCAACCAGACAAGACGCTATGTTTCGCGGACACCAAATGCTGCACATCACCACAAACACACCATCATGACTGTGAAGCATGCTGGTGGCAGCATCATGATGTAGGGATACTTCTCAGCTGGAAGGCATGTAAAGGCAGATGGTAAAATGAATGGAGCAGAATTTCGGAAAATCTTGGAGGATAATCTTATTCAGCCAAAAAGAGAACTACAGCTTGGGAGAAGATTTCTTTTCCAGCAAGACAATGACCTGAAACAAACAGCAAAAGCTATACAGAAATGGTTTAAAGACAACAAGGGGAATTTTCTGGAACGGACAACATTACGCATTTTTATTTAATTGACATTACTTTGAAAATATGTTTTCACTTGGACTTTAGAGAGTGTCTTTTAGTTTTGGGGGGGTTAAAAAAAAGCCAAATGAAGATGTTCCAAATTAGAAGAACTTTATGTTTGGGACACAAGATGACTTTGATACTCTATCCTTTAAATGCTCTCTTTTTAAATGCTTTTATTCTTAACTGAACATGTTGTAGCCAATCACTGTATGTAATGAACAAAACCTTTTTGCAAATAAAATCTGTCTTGTCCTGGCCAAATGATTCACATGATGATCCAATATTTTACACCTATCAGCAACCATACTTTACTTACATTCAGTGTTCTTGTACCTCCTGTCCCTGAAAATTTTGTTACTTATAAAATGCCTCATACATTCGAGCCAAGGCAGTTAGAAAGTTAGTATAAGGAGAACAGAACTGAAGATAATGTTTGAACATTTTCATAAAAAGCCAGGCATTAATGTTTATGGTCGGGACAAAAAGCACAGTAATTATCACCCTTTCAGTAACACTCATCAAGCATCTCAGTCTCCAAAACAAACCTAGTTGTGATCACAACCGCATTGAATAACTCAATATGAACAGAGTGATTGCGCAGTAGTGGTCTCATTGATGAAATACAGGTAAGAACACATGCATGTGCAGACCAGTGGTGCTCTAAATCCCAGAGGATATGAGGATAAGAAAAAGGGAAATAATCAGAACACACTGCAGCCTGATTTTATACTAAACACACGTAGTGTTTTTGGCTGACTGTTGAGGGCAGCTCTACATATGGCTATGTCTGTATATTGACTGACTGACTGACTGAGAGACTGACTGACTGAGTGATGCTTTTGTATGAGGCATATAATACAGAGTTGCGTTTGCTTGTACTGAATGCTGGACATGATGGCTGCCTCCACTGTGTTAACTAGGCTCTAGTTAACATCATGTACGGCTCATACAGAGTTGCTCTATGGGCGGGGTTTATTTGTGCTGAAAGCCCTGTAATGGCTGCCTCCACTGCTCTAAATACTCAGATATAGTTTTAACCTCTGTTTTACCAGAACTGGGCCACATTTCTGTATGACAAAGAATAAAACAACCCTATAAGCTTTTCATGTTGGGAAAGATTTTTTTACTCCTCTGCTGAGCTGCTTTGGCATGACAATGTGATCATTACGGGGGAAGGCTTAGTTGTTGTATACAGCTAATGAGTTGTTGTGTCCCAGCTAATGACTAGCAGGCCTGTCTTTAGCTGGGACTGAGCAGTAGTGGTGCTTTTGTCTGAACCAGACAACGTGTCTAAATCCAAACAAGCACAGAGAGCAACGCTGAAAGCTGTCTGTGACAGAAAAAAATGGTCTCTTTACATTCCCGGTCTGTTCCGGCATGGCTTTCCGATCATGTTGGTGAGCTTGTCCCGTTTACTCCACCGTTAACTGTTAGCTTGGATGTCGCAGTAGGACCGCTGCTGTTTACCCTGACCTAGGCGCTGTTCTTGTTGAAAACAGGGCACAGAGCTACTCTGACAGCTTGTCTTGTGCAAAGGAGGGCTTTTTGCTCCTGTCCTGTAGTGTTGTCTTCCATTCATGCAGTAATAGCAAAGAACACAGAGAGCGTCAGCTGAGTCTATGTGTGTCTGTGTTTAACCATTCAGATAAGGTAGAACAAAAGCAGAAGGGGAGGGGGGATGACGCTGCTCAGGTTTCATCTCCACACACACAGAAGGAGACAGACAGAGAGAGAGGGCAACATGTAACTTTTTACATTTCAGTAACCACTTACTATACCTTTGGCTAAAAGTAATAAACTACTAACAATCATGACATCACTCTGCCAGAACACGCATTTCAGTCAAGCATTTCAACAGGCATCCCAGACAGGTGCGGTCAGCCATATACTAGGTTTTTACCTAGTCTTGTTAATATTTTAATAGGGGACAGAAATTAAAGCATACAATGTAGATTCACAAAACATGAGTCTTGTTCACTCCCAATCTTAACATGAGTTTCTGCTCCGGGTAGATTCTGCTCACTTTTTGGCAGGAAAAGATTGGAAACAGTAACAATAGTTGATTTCCAACAAAATCTTCTTTTGCATTACCATGAGGTCTAAATCAATATTTATGGACATCACAAGGGGAAACACATCCATGCATTTTATTTTACTGAAGTCCAGTTATAACAAGTCATTTCTTGTTTTTTGCAGTCTTGACTATGGCTAGCCACACAATAGATGATTTTAAGCCTAAATTTAGACCAGATTTGGCCCCTCTGACGATCGTAGGGGCGCATTCAGCAGATGAATTCAGTTGTTTGGAACTGTCCTTTTGTCTGTGATCACCCATATTTTTTAAATCATTTAAGATTTGAAAATAGCCTATTGTGTGGCCAGCCTAATGGCACACTCACTAGGCACTACCCTGTACCACGCTGAAGCACACTTGTCCACCTCTCTGTGGAGGAGACCCTTTGAATGTATAAGTACAAAGCTTATTCTGATTTAATTTAAAGGTATCAATTTTATGTATTTAGTTGATTGAACACCAACTTAGACCTATTTATAAATATAATGTTTATTATGTTATTTCAACCAAGTTTGTTCTGCTAAATTCTATAAGATTAAAAATAACATACTGCACATTTAAGCTAATAATTAGGCTACCAAAAGTTAAAATGAAAAAAACCTGACCTGCAAAAGCTAACTACACAACTTTTATTAATAAAGCAGAGTAAACAGTCTGCTTAGAAGAAAAAAGCTCATTATTTATGAAAACATTCTAAAGCTGCAACCATAGCTTATGTAGCTCCATTAGCTGCGTAAACAACATAGACAACAGAGCTAGGTAGTATAAAGAGTAAAACCTGATCTCACAGCTACATAGCTACGTAGCAAACTTAGCAAAACCTAAGCTCTCAAAGCAGCTATGTAAGCTAAGTAGATACATTATCTACATAGTTAACATAACTAAAGCTAAGCCCACAAAGCAGCTGTGTAAGCTACGTATCCATGTTATCTACATAGCTAAGTTAGCTTAAGCTACTTTTGCTAAAGCTCACATTGGTAAAGACTATATAGCTATAGCTAAAGGAACTACATAGCTAACATAGCTATGCAGCAAATGTGGCTGAAGCTAAGCTCACAAAGCAGCTATGTCTGCTACACAGATACATTATCTTTGTAGCTATATAGCTTACATAGCTAAAGCTAAGCCTACAAAGCAGCAATGTCAGCTACGTAGCTACATCTCCTATGCTACTAATTTGGCACTCCCTATGTTTGCTAAAGCTCACATTGCTAAAGCCAGCATAGCTGGATTGGCATATGTAGTAACGTTGATTACATAGCTAGCATAGCTATGCTAGCTTTAGCTCAAGCTAACAAAGCTAAAACGAGCCATCATTCTTGTGACTGCTCCTAAACAGGTGTAGACATGATTAAATCCTGGACTGGACTTTTGACCTTTTCTCTATTTTATTCATGAAATGTTGCTTATGCTGTTTGTTTGCAATGTTGTTATTTCATTAATGTAACTGCCAGACTTTTTTATGAGTAAAGTTGAATTTAAAAAACAAAATCTACAACTGCTAAACACTGGACCGGCACTTCCTTTCTGAGATATACAGTATCTCAGATGAATGTTCTGTGAGAGTGGTCGTCAGAGATGAATGGTCTGCAGCCAAACCCCTCTCACATTACTTGACTATGGGGACCAAACGCTCTTGGGCACAGTGCAGATTGCCTAGTGAGTGCACCCTGATATCTCAGGATAATGAATTACTTTGTTCCATTTGATACTGTATTAAGCTTTTAACTCTTGTTTTATTATAAATGCTTTTAATCTGTAAAGTGTCCTTGAATGCTTAGAGAGGCGCTTACAAATAAAATGTATTATTATTATTATTATTATTAATAAGTCTGATTTTTTTTTTTTTTTACCAAAATGGACTAAAATTGTCCTGAAGAAAAAATGGTTTTAAATTGGTATTTTAAGTAATTTGGTGAAGCTGATCCTACACTGAACAGTCTTTCAACACTCTTACGACCCACTATTGTTTGTTCAGTTTAAAGTCTTATTTCCAAATGAACTTCTCAACCTGCAATAGGCTGCAGAGATGCCTACTCCAAAACAACAGACTGTGTCACATGCACGTACATCGATCAGTTCTATGTTGTATACGTACAACTGCAAAACATAGACAGTCAAACACACCACCGCAGCCTGATGGGCTTAGCAAGGTGTTTATTTTCTTCCCCTGACGTGGGTTGCACTCTCACGTCACTGCGTTTTTTTTCTTTCCCCCAATGGTGCAGCTCCCCCCCTCAGTCTCTCCCCGTGACATCAGTCAATGAGCTGGAAGAAGGAAGAGACGAGAGCAGGCTGCTGGAGCGCCATCTCGCTTCTACCCCCACTCCAACCCCACCTCTCTTTCATTCGTATGTGTGTGTGAGTGTGTGTGCTCATATTCTCACACAATAGTCTCTTAAGGCTTTTGGAGGATGCTGTATGAGAGGAGAGAGGTGCTTTCCTGTGCCTGTCCTTCAACTCTCCACTTACCTCTGAGAAGGGCTCTTTGCTTCTCCACTGCCCATGTCACAGCCATTGTCCCTAATTAGGGATTCAGGACCCGGGCCCATTCAATTAATGTGCAGTCACAATGCAGCACAGATTCACCCCACTCTTCACCCTTTCACCCCCTCCCTTGTAGCCCTAAAAAGCCCTTTGCAACCCTCTCTGCAGCAGCAGCATTGTGGAGGGGCTGAGGTAAGAAGGACATTAGTGTGGAGGGAATGATGATTTTAGTAGATTAGAAGGACAAAGCTAGAGCTGTCATAGCTAAAAGCTGCCTCCCATTACGTCAAATACAAGAAATGAAAAACATAGTAACAATATTATCACCAAGACTTTTCCACATGTCTCATAGTGCATGATAATGACATTATGAAAAGGTGGATGTTTGGAGTCATACTGTGCTTGTATAAATGCAGCTTAAGCCTGAATGTGCTTGTATTCAATAAAGCACCAGATTAAGTAGCTGGACGTTTTTGGGGAATCTGTGTAATGCAAAGAGAATAAGAAAGCATCTGCAGCTACAAGTCTTTTATTTAAGTGTACCGTTTGGCAGTAAATCCCCAGCTGATATTCAGGCCTGTAAATTAAGGATTCACATGTCAGAATGTATGACTTCATACCATCACATACAGTAAAAACATGTATTCACCAACTTGGATGTTTTACCCTGCTATTGATTTTATAAATCAGCCATGATCAATATAATTTGGCTTCTTTGACGAATAAAAAATACAAAAAACCCTCTTTAATGTCAAAGTGAAAACAGATTTCTACGAAGTAATGTCAATTAGATAAAAATATGTAGTGTAAATAGGTCTCAATCAGGTTTACTTAGTAACGCGTTACTCCCAGCACTGGTCATAGGTGTCTTGGTGGCCTCCCTCTAGTCACCCTCAGTCACTCAGCCTGTGAGGGCGGTCTGTTCTAGGCCGATTTACACGTGTGCCATATTCCTTCCATTTCTTGATGATGGATTTAACTGAACTCTGGGGGATGTTCGGTGCCTTGGATTTTTTAGTGTATCCATCCCCTGACTTTAACTTTTCAATAACCTTTTCTCTGACGTGCTCAGAGTTTTCTTTTGTCTTTATGGTGTAATGGTAGCCAGGAATACTGATTAACCAGTTACTGGACCTTCCAGACACAAGTGTAGCTGGACCTCTGTTGAATTAGGTCAGTCAGTTTAAAGGGGTGAATTTTTATGCAATACTTACTTTACACGATAGATTTTTAATTTATTGGCATTACTTTGTAGAAATCTGTCTTCCCTTCGACGTCAGTGGGTTGGGATTTTTTATTTTTTTTTTGGTCAAACAAGCCGAATTATACTGGCCATGACTGATTAATGAAATCAATAAAAGGGTAAAACATTTAAGGGTAAGAATACTTTTTAAAGTCACGTTGAAACGGTAAATTTCAAAACAGAACCATGGCTAAAGAATCACTAACAGAGGCAGCAATGGCCAAAGCTATGTTATCACACAGAGTCACGATATCGACAGTCTCTCTCAATCAACATGGCTAGCAAACAGAGCCAGGGTAACTGGGTCGAAAAATTGATTCAGAAAATAAAATAATAATTTCGCTGACTCAGCTCACAATGAGCAACATCAGGTTCTCATCTTGTCACTGGAAACATCAGTACAAATGTGTCTTTGTGTTTTAATCGCTGATAATTTGTGAACTGCGATTTTATCCTTTTGTTGTTGTTTTATATTGTATGTTTTTATGAATACTGATATGGACCTAAGGGACTGGAATAAAGTATAAAGTAAAGTTAATGCTTCAGAGAGCTGCAAGAGAGTGTATTTTTTTTAAATGCCACAAAACATCTACCATCACATAATATTAGTCATTTTTTACCTAAGATATGAAAACAGCCACAATGACTAAAAGGAAGAGTCCCCTACAACTGGTGATGGGGATGTAGGCCATTCTTGTGTCAGTGTCAAGGCCCCCCTGAAATTCTGTCATTACTTTATAAATAATAAAAAAGGTATCCAGAAACAGGCGCATTTCTTATATATATATTTTTTTTTTACATAAATACACCCCGCCGCTTATTTTAAACCACATTTACCAAAAAAGCAAGGTAATATCTCTTCTTAAGATATAAATCACAAAAAAAGGTCCACACTGCTAGTTACAAATAATAATATGATAATAACTATTTGAATAGCACTTTTTAAACATGCGTTTACAAAATGCTTTGACATGTGAAGACGCAAAAAGAAAAGCAAAGCAACAAGACCCAAACAAAAGACGAAGAAGACAAAATAGATATATAGCAGCAGGTGGCAGCATCACGCTGTGGGGGTGTTTTTCAGCTGCAGGGACTGGGAGACTGATCAAAATTGAGAGAAAGCTGAATGGAGTAAAGCACGCAGCCAAGACAACACAGGAGCTTAGGGACAACTCTGTGAACATCCTGGAGTGGCCCAGCTAGAAGCCCTGACTCGAACCTTATCTTTCATCTCTGGAAAGACCTGAAAATGGCTTCCCACCAGTGGTCTCCATCTGACCAACAGATTGTGGGATGTGGCCAATGGGGAAGGTACAAAGGATTGAGTAGGCGAGTCTTATCCCTTCATCCTCCATTATATTTTTAGTGTAAAATGTGCATTTTAACATGGGGCTTAATGGGAAAAGCTTGTCATTTGGAACCAGCCTCAAGTGGACACTTGGCAGTTTTCATTGGTTTTCTGCCAAAAACTAAACCTATTCAATGAACTGAATTATAAAATGATGGTGGCACAAGAAGAACATTTAAGGCAATGTCAACTCCAGCCTCATTCCTCCTTGATGGGACAGAACTATCTAAACAATACAGTTCATTAGATGGGATCAGCGATCTATCAGATAGCTGAGATTTAAATCAGGACCAGAAATGTTAAGCAGTAAACTGTAAGCTAAAAAAGAGATTAAAATACAGTAAAGCTAGGGACCTTCAAAGTAAAATAACTGTGGCTTCCAGACTAGAGTATACCTCATATGTGGCAATGCAAATCAATTTGAAAACATGACATTAATCTAAATCTACAGCGCAGAAATAAAATGGAATATGTGCATATAGCCTTGCAAAGACTGTAAAGACACCTCCAACTGAATGATTCTTATCTTTCCTCTGTGTCAAATGATTCAATTACTTACACTCACCCAGACAGGAAATTAGGGATTTTATGTATGAAGTATTTTGCAGGGGTAGGAGGCGTGAACGGGCTTCTTAATGAAGCAAGCCTGCCTGAGTTCATAATGAAGATATCTGAGGATGGGGGAAATTACTGCAACCTGACCTGTAGACCTTAAAGAGACATTTAACAAAACACACACCAGGATCTTCTAACTGTATGGAGTGAAAACATGCAAGTATCTCAGGTGTTTCAATTTAGGCAATATATATAGCAAATGTATGTTTAGACAGCGTTAGTATATTTATCCTCCTAAAAGCTCACCTACTTTGTTACAACTAAAATCAGTGGTTGAGGTTGATAAAGTATGCATACAAATTGTACATTCACACAACAGTGGAGTCAGAGTGAGCTGCATATTGAAAGGCAAACAACCAGATTTCTTCAATCTGACATTTACCTTAAATTTTTCCTGCCAGTCCCCCTGGTAAAGTTTCTGTGTGAAGTCAGCATGGCTTGAGGTAAGATTGATGTGGGATATACCCAGGAAAGTAGGCCAAAAAAATTCAAGAACAGATGAGAAACAAAGTCACTGACATCTATCAGTCTGGAAAAAGTTACAAATCTTTTTCCAAGGCTTTGGGACTCCAATGAACCATGGTGAGCGCCATTATCCACAACTGGAAAAACTTGGAACAGTGTTCAATCTCCTCAGGAGTGGCCGGCCTACCAAAATTACTCCAAGAGTGCATCAGCAAATCATCCAGGAGGCCACAAAAGACCCCAGAACAACATCTAAGGACCTGCAGGCCTCACTTGACTCAGAATGTTCAGTGTTCATGATTTAACAAGAAAGAAACCACGCTAATATGGGAGAGTTCCAAGGTCAAAACCATTGCTAACCAAAAATAATACAAATGTTTGTCTCACATTTGCCCCCAAAAAAATCCCTTGATGATCCCAAGAGGATCCTGTTACATCTGACGTAAAACAGACAGCGTTTCTTTAAATGGACATCATACCAGCAATCAAACGTGGTGGTGGTAGTTTGATGGTCTGGGGCTGCTTTGCTGCTTCAGGACCTGGGTTACTTGTCATAATTGATAGAACCATGAACTTTGCTCTCTATCAGAAAATCCCGAAGGGGAATTTCCAGCCATCAGTTCTTGACCTAAAGGTTAAGCACTCAGGCTATGCAGCAATTACAATGACCCGAACAGACCATCAAACCCAGCTCTGGATAGCTTTAAAAAACAAAATAAAACAAAACAAAACAAAATGATGTTCTGGAGTGGCATAGTAGAAGTCAGGACTTAAATCTGACTGAGATGCTGTTGTATGGTCTCAAACAGGCCCTTCATGCTGGGAAACTCTCCAAAGTGGTTGAATTTAAACAATTCTGCAAAGAATTTCACAATGTGAAAGAGCCCTTGCCAGTTATCACCAGCACTTTTTTGCTGTTGTTGCTGGCAAGGGTGGCACAAACAGTTATTAAGTTTAAAGGGGAATTACTTTTTCACATAGGGCCAGGTCGGCTTGGACTGGTTTTTCCCCTTGAGATATAAATTCATCATTTGAAAACTGCATTTTGTATTTACTTGGGTTATCTTTATTTAACATTAAAATCTGCTTAATGACCTGAAACATTAAACAAAAGAAATAAGAAATCAACATGAGAAAAATGTGTTTTCAACAGCTATGATTACTGACTTCAAAGAATCAGCCACTCATGTTGGCAGTTTTACCACTGTCCTGAAACTAAGACTCTGCTTGCGGACACACAGCATCCAAAATCCACACCACCGCCGTCTCTATGCCAAAAAAGATGAATGTTAAAAAGATGGCAAAGAAGTCTGGGATTCATGCCATGTAAGAAGAAAGGCACAAGTTTGCATCTAACGGGAGACCTTTGTTGCTTTACCCTGTCACGTTTAATGTCTTATAAAGAAGCACTGTAGAAAAATTAAGGCTGAGTATTCCTAAGCACTTTTGCATCCTTTGTAAGATGAGATGAACAGCCGGGGAAGGGTCTCACTCTGTGGGGACTTGGGTTAGGAAGCTGAGGATCCTGGATTTGAGTCCCTTTGTGGACCAAGTCAGGAGAGATGCCATTTAATTTACAAGACACCACCAAGGTACCCTTGAGCAAGAAATTGAACCACCTACTGCTTAGGTGCTCTTGAGTGTGCTCACCATGACATCTCTCCATTGTTTGTACATGAGAGTGAATTTCAGCCTGCTCAGTTTTGTCATGTCCCCTCAGGGATAAACAAATTCTGTCTTCGTCTTCTTCAAATTTGGTGTAAAGTAAGTATTTTCAGGTAATATCTAGAAATAAACCTTGATTTTAACCAGGTTTCTAAAAATAGGTTGTTTGCAATCACATTATCCCGAATGTCTGTTGGGGGTCAGGAAGTGGGGTCAGAAGCAGTTAGGTTTGAACGGGACATACACAGAATACAATCTATGCTTTACAAACAAGTGATTTTTACCACGGTTTAACTGATTCACCTGGTGTGGAGGCGATTAGTATCACAAATTATTCAGTCCTGCAGACCTTCTAGCATCTATTGTCATCTAGTGAAATGAAGGGAGACAAGAGGAGTCTCACCCACAATTTCCACATACAATGGCTTCACCGTGCTCCACAGCGCTACATTTTTGCTCTGCGTGAAGGAGAGTGACCTGGCACACTGGAAGCATGTGTAGAGCGCTGTGCCACAGCATACAGCCCTGATCAGACAAGAATTCATTTTGACATGATTCCTTGTTTTTATTGCTTCTGCCATGTGTGAGTACATTATGAAGCTAAAAGGTTAATGTTTGCTTAAAGGGTGTGTGGTTTCATGTAAAACTGTGTCTTTTTACCTCAAAGTTAACCTCTCCTCGTCAATGGCGCTTTTGTAGCTCTGTGACCCCCTGACCTCCCACTGACCCTTTGCTCTGGCTGCAGGATGAGACATAATGTTGATATAGTGATGATTTATGATCGGGAGTCCATGCATTGTGTTGTATTTTGTAAAAAGATTCTCTACAACTTCCTGTTTGGAGCTTTCTGACTGATGGGAATTACAGTGGTTTGGAAATAACTGGCAATAAAAAAGACTTGCAGTGTATTGCCAATGGAGCGGAGTGGAGTGGTGCTATAGGGATGTGCTGGTACTGGACTGGACCATGGGCATGGGAACTGCTCTGTTTAACGAGAAACGGAGTGATATGCTCCACAGTGGATCGTGGCGCAGCAGCTATATGTGGAAGTTGGAGTTAAGAGGCTAGCTGAGCCCTTTAGCATATAAAAATGTTGTCACAAACATGCTTTTAATTGAAACAGTGATGTACAAATCGAATGAACCTAGTGGGGTGAGCAACTGAAAAATGATGTGTCATTCACAAAGAAGCCTGCAGCTCTTTTACACTAGCCACAGTAGCTAGCCCCCTTTGAGTGCCAGTTTACTTTCCTCCATCCTTTGTCCTTACTTAATCCACATTTAAAAAGCCAAACTTTACTAAATGAAGAGCCGTTTGGAAGCCAAACAACCAGCACTACTGTGCCGAGCCAAATAATCTGGACCTTTAAAAAAGAGATGGATGTCCTGTTACAACGAGCAAGACTGGAGGTTGTTGAGACATACATCAGCTGAGGAAACACAGGAAAGATTAGAGTTTAATGTGCTAAACCATGACAAAACTGTCCTGAATCAAACTGGACCATTTTGTGGAAATACTGCCCAGGTTTTAGACAGAGTTTTTTTTTTTTATTCCTGTCTGCTGCTGTTTCCCCATGAGTATTTAAAAAAAACATTTCTTACCTGAATATTTCACTGCTTTCAGGACCCTAAAGTACCATCAAATTTAAAATGCTTTTTGGTTCCTGCCCTTCTGCAGAAATCACTACTTGCCCCCCAAGAAGAGTTTTCTGCTGCTGCATGACGTCATCTGCAAAGAACCTTTTTCACTATAAATGTATGACAACTTTTGTTGCACTGGTGTCCTACAGCATACAGCAGGTGCCTGTCCACTATTTCCCTTTTTCTCCCCTATTTTTAAATCTTCTTTACATTGCAAGCAAAAGTCACGATGATGAACACTCGTATGAAACAGTAAAGCCTCAGAACTGCTCATTTCATTTTGTTAAAAAGACAAACTTTAACACATACTTGTCTAGCATGAATATGTTTAAACATACATCCCACTCTCATTGCAGCTGGTATCATTACATGTCTCAGCTTTTTTTTCTCCGCAACTAGCAGAGGGTAATAGCTTCATTCTAAGTGGAATAAATTTATCCTTCACAAATGTCAAACTGTTGTTGTCACGCTGCCGTTGCTACAACAGCCGTGGTGTGGGGCAACCAATTGCCCCATGGGTGTAGCACACAATCCCATGAATGCAAAGGCACAGAGACAACCTGGCATGCCCGCATGCACACAAACACACCTGTAAACATATACGATGCACTGGTATGTCGACTGCATCCTTCTCTCATCCCATTCATTTGCACATCTCCCCCTCCTCCTCTTTTCTCCCACCCCACCCTCCCATCCACATGCACAGCCTCCCCCGATGTTGTGGCCTGCCCATGACAGTAATTGAGGGAAGCTGGCCGGAACAGTGTGAAAATGGGGGAGGAGGAATGAAGGGGGGAGAAAAGGAGGAGAGAGATGAGAAGTGGAAGGGAGGGGGAAACCATTCATCTGAGACCCATGGATGTGGAATGGCATATTACAGGTCTAATGTGTAATTAGATAGATAGGGAATAAGGTCAGTGTGCTCTGAGAGAGGGGATCTCTGTCAGCACAGTGCCATCTAGTGGTGCAGGGTGGGATTTTTGAGGCAGCTTGTTGTCACGGGGATGCTTGAGGAATGAATAGGGATCAGATTAGGAGTAAACAATGATTTATGACATATTTTTCACCGTCTGAGAGTGGAATTTGTCGTGTGATTGCTTGCTTCTCTCAACATATGTGCATGCAGGAGCTACCGTCTAATACAGCCTGTGTTTATTGGTTGCATGAATGTTGCACTGTTGGCCAACTCTGGTCAGTTTTAAACTTAGCTCCTCATCAGTATCATGAATAAAAACTGAAATAACTTGTTTTATGAGTGAGCCAGCAGACCGATACATCTCCTCTTTTTACTGTATGTCTGTCCTCCTGTGTTCATGCTTGTGTTTACATGTTCGCTATGGTTATGCTGCAGGCCCTAATGAGAGATGAGGGCTTTTTTTTCTTCTCCCTGCTTCCTGACAACAGGTGTTTGGTCCAGTCCTCTTGGAGACAGACAGATCACATGACAGGAAGCTGCAGAGCCGGTAGTAAACACACAGAAATAACTGTCTTGTGAGCAGGAAAATGTTCTCACCCTGCTTTTACAAGCTCAGTGTAACAGGCCCTACACAGGTTGAGCCACTTTAAGCAGCTAGTTTGTCAAACTATGCATTCAAGTCAGGATCTTACAAAACCTCAAAATGCAATAAAAAAAATTGAATATTTTGAATGGATTTAATTTAACTTAAAAATGTTGTAAACCATATACATATAAAAGTAGTAAAATTACATATAGCAAGTACAATTTTACAAAGAACAGTATGGCATTCTTTGCATTCCAGGTTTGGTTATTAGTTTTCCAGGTGAGCCTGATTAAAGGGAAACTACTTAAGAAGGTTGTTCCACATTGTTCAGCAAGTCAGAGGTTTCATGCAACATGGTAAAAAGAAAAATCTTTCTGCATATGAAAAGTGTGAGATAGTGCACTATTTTGCAAAAGGTATGAAAACACATGCTATTTCATTAAAAGAAAATCATCATATTAAGAAAGCAGCCATGAAAAATCCACTCTGGAGTCCCAGAACCTCTGGATACAGGATCCTCCAGAGGTTTGCTGCTGTGCATAAAGCTGTTTTTCAGCCACTTTAACCAATACCCACAAGGAGAAATGATTGCAGTGGGCTCAGAAATATATGAAGACTAATTCTCAAACAGTTTTATTCACTGATGAATGCTGTGCTACACTGGATGGTCCAGATGGATTGAGTTTTGGCTGGTTGGATGCCACCATATCTCAACAAGGTTGCAAGGAGGTGGTGGAGTGATGTTTTTGTGCTGGAATCATAGGAAGTGAGTTGGTAGGCCCCTTTAAGGTGCCTGAAGGTGTTAAAATGACCTCAGCAAAATATGTGGAGTTCCAAACTGCCCATTTCCTGCCATGGTATAAAAAGAAGAACAGTGCCTTACAGAGTAAAATCATTTTCATACGAGACAACGCACCATCCCACGTTGCAAAAATTACCACTGAGGCCTTGGTTGCTTTGGGTATAAAGGGGCAATATATATTATGGTGTGGCCACTATCACCCCCTGACCTCAACCCTATTGAGAACCTGTGGAGAATCCTTAAAAGGAAGCTCTATGAGGGTGGACAGCAGTTTACTGTAAAAGAGCGTCTCTGGGAGGTATTTCTGGCATCCTCAAAGGAAATAGAGGCAGAACTAAACATGGAGTTACAAGTTCAGTGGATGAGAGAGTTGTCAAGGCAATATCAAAAAAGGGCAGCTATATAAAACTTTGTCTGTCAAGATGTTTTTGTTTGAAATATGAAATGAAAGAGTTCTGTATTTTAAGTTATTTTGCAAAAAAAAAGAAGAAAATCACAACAAAATCCAGATTGCATTATCATTAATGAAGAAAGAAAATCCCACTGACTGCCAATTATATAGACTATTTACAAAAAAAAAAAAAAAAAAAAAAAAAAACGAACAAAAACAGTATGCATAATTATCTGGAACACAGTGCAGACCCGTTTTAGGAGTAGATGTGCAATGGTGGCTCACTTTCGCTTCATTAGCTTTAACTAAAGCTAACCTAGCTATGCTAGCTCCCTAGCTAATATTTGGCCAATGTAGCTATGTTAGCTTTGGTATCATGAGTTGTAGCAAACATAGCTAAAGCTAACAGAGCTACGTAAGCTACATATATTACATAGTTACTTAGCTTACCCAACTAACATAAGCTTTAAAACTTCATTAGTGTAGATATTCATGTGCTTTGTGAGCTTTGGCTTTAGCTACATAGCTCTGTTATCTATGTAGCTTACACAGCTAAATAAGCTACATTTTTCTGTAAGCAGACTTTTACTCGGCTATAGCACATTTTTTGTAATCAGGTTTTGCAGGTCAGGTTTTTAACTTTTAAGTTTTAGTATCCCAACCTTTACCTTAACTCTTACTCTAACCTAACCAAAAGTTTAACCCAATTTCATTTTAAAAGCGTTAGCATATATTTCCATTCTTACAGAGATGACATCTCACTGTAACGGTCTATGAGAGGGGGTATCTGAGGGCTTTGGTCCGTAGCCAGACCCCTCTCTATATTCTAGTTATTACAGAGAGGTAGTAAAGACGTGAACACCTTTTTTAAAATTACTGAGCTTATTTAAAAAATTATTAAGTATTACTGACATATTTTTCAAGTTTCATCCAGGAAGTTTAAGTGCAAAATTAAACATTTTTAACAATATGGAAGAGGTACTAACAAAATGCATTGAATTACTCTTTGAAATTCTATTTTTTTAAATGCTGTTTTGTCCGGCTCTTTGTAAGCATGACAGACCTTTAAGGAGGGAAACTGTAAGAAGAACAATAACATAAAAAACAGCCTTTCTTTTTAGTGTACATTTTCTAATTACTGGCACACTCTAAAATCTCCTACAATAAAAAGACATTTAGCTCATTTTTCTTTGGGGCTTTGGCTCCAGTTCATAGAGATACACAGAGATAAAGAAGCATAGATGATATAATAAAGGGCGTACCTGTAATTTTACACTGACATTGAAATTTACACTTGTTAAAATGGAGCACAGCAGTAGCATATTTAAATTTACAATCCTCTCTTCCACAGTACACCTGTCTTTTCAGCATGGATGTTGCAACCCTCCTCCACCCCAGCCACCTCCATTTCAGTTAATCAGCTGCTAATCCCCATTCACACAGGTCTAGTGCTTATCTAATCTTGCATACCTTCGTCACCTCCTCTTACACACTTCATCAGTGTCCCCGGTCCAGCTTCTCAGAACTCTACTCCTCATCTGATCCTGCATCCCTCATCGACACCACCACCCAAGTCGGGGGGGGGGGGGGGGGTATCCTATTCCTCCAGTCAGCCTCACTTCCCCTTCAAGTACATGAAGTCATCACGACTGAGTCCAGTTGCCAAAGAGATTGCACGTGTATTTCTTCAAAATTTGTAAAATAAATAAATGATAAATAAATGTTCAATTGTATATAAGTCTCCTGATTGAAATCTTAAAAGACTCAGCTTTTCATGTCTGTAAGAAGAAGGTTTCATTCTCTTTCAAAAGTTTTGAATCAAGTTGAAACATTTTGATGGAAGAAAAAAAAATAATTCATTTTAAATTCATTTTTATTTGGACTGGAACAGAAATTATGGGGAAGAAATAATCAGTTTCAAAATGCTGCTTTAGTCTCATAAAAATACAACGGGTATGTTCACGTCTTTCATTAATACAATGTCAATTATGAAGGAAAGAAGAAAAGTCAATTTGTAAGTTGCAGGCTTGTTGTGAGCATGCATTTCCAAGGCAAATCATACTTTTATTCTACAAAAGTTACTTTGAAAAACTGACCCCAGAAAAATGGGGAGGCAAAACACACAAAGCAAAGTAAAAGACTTTAAAAAAAAGCAATTTCTGTCCAAATTAATTCTTGACCGTCTGTTAGTTTACGGTCTAAACATGAAGAAAAAAAAAACTTCAGCATATTCATATGTAACTTAGAGATATGTGCGTGTGTAAGGGTTTTTGTGTGTATTTATGAGTGTGTGTCCTTCTGTGTGTGTGTGCGTCCACATCAGCACACTCGTCTATCGTTCTATTACATGGGCCAGTGACTGCGCCATCTCTCCAGTTTCACCCCTCTGCTCTCCCAGACGTCTCATATTGCCCGGAGGGATGGTGTTGATGTGAGGGGGGGCGGAGAGGGTGGAGGAGAGGGGGCTACACACATTATCTGTCTGAGAGCAACTCAAACCACACAGCCACAGCCTTTATCTCCTCTCTGCTCACTTCTACATCTGACATTTACTCCCTAGAAATCGTACATTTCCTTCAATCACTGTCACCTATAAATAATTTATTTAGATTGCCATCCACTGAGACTTAATGAATAACTGACCTGAGAGGGGAAAATGTGCATACTACCTTTGAGGCTTAAAGTCAGATATCATATTTAGTTCAAGCAACAAAGGAGAAAATATAGATTATGCTGAAAACTGCACGTGTTTGTGTCAGCTTTCACCATCTCAGATTTTTTTAAGGAGTTTAAAACATATTTTTTTCAGACATGATGTATTTATTTCTAAAACTAAAATGAATTTTCACATTTAATATGTAAACATATCCTCAAGTTCAAAAGACCGTTCCCTTACCCCCCATCAGATTGCTCTATTTTAACTTAGAGTCAATTCTGCCCCCTGGTGGTGACATAAAATAATCAACTCCAATCAGAGAACTGCCCTAAACAGATGTAGGGACTAATCCCAGTCACCTCAAAGCTTTGCTTCTTGTACCCTTAGATGGGTGATTCAAAACTGACCCTCAAGAATGAGTTTTACCAGGTGGGACACAAGGTGTCAATGCAATAGCTTCTAAAATGCTTGCAAACAACATGGAGGCAAGGCCGCCCATAAGGGGGCATAAAGGGGATAGCTTTCTTGGGCCAAGCCAATGAGGGGCCCATTGAGGTCAGGAAACCCACAGTCCAGTTAAAAGTCAATCTGTGATAAGTGTAAATTATATATACCTTTATTTATTTTGTAGTACAATATAGCATTTTAGAAATTTAAACCCCTTTTCTTGAAACAGAATTACTTTTTTTTATTGGTGATATTAACAGTGTGGATGGGCACACTGACTAAACCGTTTGGAAAGTAATGTCAGACTTCATAGCTTTGCCATGATGTGCAAAAATGCAAGGATACCAGAGTATAAAGTAGAGGGACCTGAAATATCTCTAAGGGAAAAAGAATTTAGTAATTGTAAAATGAAAGTGAAAATATGCTAAATGGGCTAAAAGTGGCAAAAATGGCAGAAATAAGTGGTGAAAAACGATTAAAGAGTAGCAAAAATGGAATAAAAGTGGCAAAAACCAGGTTAAAATAGAAAAAAAAAGAGATAAAGCATCAAATATGAGTTATAAAAGAGAAAAATGTGGTAAAAATGGTGAAAAGGTTGCAAAAAGGGGTAAAGCAGAAGGAACTAAAATAACTATGGGAAAAAAATAATTTCAAAATAGTGTTATAAATAGAAAAATGGGTTTAAAGTGGCAAAAATTGGTAGAAATAAGAGGTGAAAAGTGGCCTGAGATTGGCAAAATGGGAAAAAAGTGACAAACTGGGTCATAAAAACAAAAAAATAGAGATAAAGCAAGCAACTATGGATTAGGAAAGGAATCAAAGTGGCAAAAATGGGTATTAAAATGGGGAAAAGTAGTTGAAAATTGGCAAAATTTGGTCCCAAAAGGGAAGAATGGGTGACAAATGAGGGAAAATGAGTTTAAAAGTGGCATAAATAGGCAGAAATAAGTGTTGAAAAGTGATTTCGGAGTGGCAAAAATGGGCTAAAACTGGCCAAGTTAGGTGAAAAAAGGGGAAAAAAATTTGATAAAGCATGCAAAAATGGGAGGTAAAAATGGTGAAAAGTGGTATAAAGGGGCTAAAAGTGCCAAAAAATAAGGGGGGTAGCAAATACTGGTGGTAAAATGGTGAAAGTGGCAAAATGTGGTTATAGGTGGAAAAATGGGGTGGCAAAAACGGGTGGCTAAAGTAATGAAAATAGGTTATAAAGTAGTAAAAATGAGTTAAAAAGTGGCACAGATAAATAATTTGAACATCAGAACCCAAACATTTTTTCACACTCTTCAGCTTCAAGTCAGCTAAAGTTAGCCAGGATGCTAGCACGAATGTTATCGCTCCAACCCACATGCATTAATATCATCAATAAATCACCACTGGGGAGGACCCATTCTCTGGGTTTTTCAGGGCCCAGCCAATTCTGTGGGCAGGCCTGGTGCCTGTAGAAGTAATTTATCCCACACATTTTCAAAGTGGCCCATCCAGCAAATGATAACTCCCATGTGTTAGAAACAAAGACATGTAAGGCCATCTTGCATCTTAATTAAATTGGGCCTTTAGTATTTGAATACTGCGACTGAACTTCTACTACTTAAGGGAATAAGGATTACTGTGAAATTAACAGCCAAAGAAGAGCAGATTTTATCATCACCACTGAAAGGCTTAGACAACTATACGATCATGCATTTTGAGTTTACTATTTGCCTCAGCAGTGTTGTGAGTAATGTGTCACAAAGCAATACACTAGTCTACTTACATGGTTAACAACACAAGCATTTTAAACTCATATCTATAAAGCAGTAAAGCGAGTAAGGAGTCAGCAATCACAACACTTAGTTTGATGGGTATTTCAGACATGATAACATAACAGACAAAGGTATGTTTTGGTATGTGGTTTGGTATGTTTTGAGCTAAGAATAAATTGTTTTCGCGTGCACTTCTGCTCTGACTCAAAGTTCTCTTGGTATGATTATCTCTGATTCAAATAAGAGACGTCACAGGCTGTAACCACGAGTTGGCTGAGCATGCAGACATAAATATGCAAAAGAAAAAGTTGATGTGGTATGAGAGATTAGCAACAGACTGACAGATACACACAAACATGCACAAACAGTCTCGTAAAAACAGAGACAAAAAAAGCATGACCTCCTGACAGAGATTCAAAAAGTCACATAGAGTATCACAGTTTATATCACACAAGGTAAGCCAAGGTTGTAAAATAATAACCATAAAAATTAATTGCCACTTAAAACGTAATGACAGTGGCATCTTGTTCTGACAAACTCGTGTGGACTGTTATCAAAGAGCAAAGTTCAGTCATTTAACATACGACTTATCACTATAATGGGATCAAACTGGTGCCAATGAACCTTTAAAGGAAATAACCTGCCATGGTAAGACAATATTTTGTTCTGATTGCATTCAAACTCTTAGCTTTCTCTTTCTGTTTATCTCATAGGCCAAACTACCAGGAACACTTTCAGGATGACAAACAACCTCTGCTTCCATTCCTTGTTAATTTTGAAAAATTTCTATTAAAATGAGAGGAAAAAAGGAGATAAAATGAGGAAAATAAAACTGTATACTGTAAAACTATTTGAAATGTGGGTCAAAAAATTTTCAACACCCTGTTTTTTTTCTTCTCAGCTTTTGTCTTCATGCGCCATGTGAGGTTTGTATATATGTATGTTATTTTTAAATATCATTCAAGAAAAGTTATGATGGGAAAACCAGCCTTGGCAAAATAAAGGAATGATTTTCATGAGGTAGCATGATGAATGATTTTCACTAGGTGCTTGTTGGTTATATGGATTATCATGTCGCGGCTCAAATGAACAGCAGGTGTTTGCATTTAAAACCACTTCTTATATATTTCCTTTTAAATTTTCCATCATGTATTTTCCATTTTGGCAAATTTGCCCATTGCCATAAATCCTATAGTCTAAGTAATAGGTTCGTTACCTTCAGTCATTGGTGCAAGCTATTTTTAGATTGGTGCTGCAGAGTTCAGACCTGCTGTGCCAACTCAATGTAAGCAGACGGTATTCCGGCTTTCCCTCATCAAACTCATCAAATACACAATCCAACAACTCCAAAACACTCTCGTGGACAAGCTGTGACCTGTACATTCACCAGGCTATGAAATAATCATGGAACATTACGAGACAGAGATGTTTTAAAGCTAAATGCAAAGCCGGAACTACACTCCAGACATGGCTGCTGCACTGTGTCACTCCGCCCAGTGGTTTACTCAAGAAATAGTTCAGAGTATTTGCTTCATGTGTCGTAATGTTACATAATTATACGTTATTATTTCATAGCGTGGTGAATGTGCAGGTCACAACTTGTCCACGAGAGTGTTTTGGAGTTGTTGGATTGTGTATTTGATGAGTTTGATGAGGGAAAGCCAGAATACCTTCTGCTTAAATTGAGTTGGCACAGCAGGTCCAAACTTGGCAGCGCCGATCTAAAAATAGCTTGCACCAACAACCAAAGGCAACGAACCTATTACTAAGACTATAGGAATTATGGCAATGGACAAATTTGCCAAAATGTTGACGTATCCCTTTAAGGGGTAGGATTATGTAAGTAAATACTTCTTCCTACTCCTTCTAACTCATGTAAACTGAGATGCTTAAATGTTTGCAGACTGAAGTTATCCTCTCTTACGATATCAATCTAACGAATCCTGTTAGCTACTTAAGCTACATAGATAATGTAGCTGAAAGCTTTACCCCATTTACAGTTTTGCAAATCTCATAAACCCATATCTTATCTTGTAAAACAGCCACGTATCTTATATAGATAAAGCTAAAGCTAATGAAGCTACATTAGCTTATGATACATTTCCTAAAGCTACTACAGCTACATTAGCCACATAGTTACATTATCTATGTAGGTAACTTAGCTGTGCCAGCATTTTCTGTTTTCTAAAGCTCATGTTGCTTAATGCCACGTTGCTACTGCTAAAGCTAACTAAACTGTATTGTGTACATAGAAACGTTAACTATGTAGCTAGCATAATAATGTTAGGTTTAGTTAAAGCGAGCCACTATTTCAGTAACAACTTCTAAAACAGGTCTATACAGGATTTAATCCCAGATTTGACATCTGACCTTTATTGAGTTTTATTTTTGAAATTTTACTTTGTCTGCGATGGTTACAATGTGGTTATTTCATGAATATATATGAATAGAGCAAACTGCAAGACTTTGTTGGATCTCAGTTCAATAGTTTTACTTGTGTTTATTTCAGTGGTATGAGCCTGAAATTATTTACTTACAGTTTGTTATCACAAGTAGCTAATGTAGCTAAAGCTTAGGCTAACAAAACTATGCTCAAGCTAACAAAGCTATGTAAGCTTGTACTGTTTTCTGTAGTTAACTTAGCTCCATCAGCTACAGAGCTAAACAACCTATATAGCTAACTTAGGTACATTAGCATTATCTACATTTGCTAAAGCTTACGTTGTGAAAGCTTATGTAACTACATTGGCTTATATAGTAGAGTTAATTGCGTAGCTAGCATAGCTATGTTTGCTTTAGTAAAAGCTAGCATTGCTAAAGCGAGCCATTATTCAGTTAACTACATCTAGAACAGGTCTATACATGATTTAATCCCAGATTAGACCTTTGACCTTTTTTTAATGAAATGTTGTGTTGTCAGTAATGTTTGCTATGTGGTTATTTCATGAATGTAACTGCCCAAATTTTAATAATCTCAATTCAACTGCTTCACTTGTGCTCATTTCAGTGGTATGAGCCCAATAAAAAGAATCAGTTTACTTGCACTTTGTTATCATGTTTGCTGAAATATAAACATCATGATGCAGATTATTAAAGTTAAAAGTCAAGCTTTATCAGGTCTGTTGTTATGATGAGAAGAAAACTTTTATAACACTAGATTGGTGAGTAGAGCTTGGTTCAATCATTTCTGTTACATTCCAGGTAGTCAGGAAATCTACTTGCTGATTGGCAGTGTCAAGCAGATTTGTGTTTCAGTGTAAATGTAGTGTAAACGACTGATTTTAATGATTGTTAGCTTCACCTTTATTCAGACAGAGACAAATCATCAACAGAATCTTGTCAGTGGGAGCTGGAATGTCATTAGTGTCAATACTGTTTCCTGTTATTGTTGTCCACACTGAACATCTTATCTGTACACCAAAGCTGCTGGTATGTGATTGGTTGATGCAGCTAAGGCTTCAAATGTACTGCAAAAAGAAACCACCTAGCGTGCTGAAATTAGCAACCCCTGAGTAAAGATTCTTCATTTCTATATGGCATCTTTAAATAAAGATTAAACCACATTGAATCTGTCATGAGCAGTCAGCCACAGCTAATGCCACAGGACTCACTCAACTAACTGCAAAAATCCCAGGAAGTCTACATGTTGGAGCTGTATTTCTCTGAGGCAGATTATTTATTAAGACGCACAAGAACAAAATGGGAACCTTCATGCTTACTTTGGCATTGTTCATTGTAAGAGCAGAGACCAATTTCTGATTGATTCAAATCTTGACATGGAGTAAGCATTTCAGCTAAAGCTCAACCCCAATCAAAGCATGTCTGTTTTCTGTAAATAAGAAAATACATCAGATTTTCTTAAATATATGTGAGAGTTCATTAACTAATATTTATTACTAACATGATACTTTTAATATTAGTAATATAGTTACAGTATCAGGCCTGTCCACAGAATTGACTTGGCCCCTAAAAAAACCCAAAGAACGGGCAGTCCCCAGTTCTGATTTATAATCAATATCACTGCATGTGTGTTCAATCAGTAGCATTGGTACTAATCCTGGCTAACAGTTACTTCATTTTGGAGCTGAAAAATGTGTCAAGCTGTAGTTGGGTTCTGATGTTGAAAATATTTATTTGTGGCTCTTTTTAACCCCTTTTAACCACTGTTTCGCTCATTTATGCCATTTTTTCCAAATCAATCCCTTTTTGCTACTCTTTTCCCCTTTTTCAACATTTTATATTGCCATTTTTGCAACATTTTTGCCACATTTAACCATTTTTTAAAATATTTTTTGTCTATTTAAAAAAAAATGCTTTTTAATTCTTTTTCAATTCTTCATCCAGCCATTTTTACATTTTTGCCACTCTTAACCCATTTTCGACACTTTTTACCCCTTTTAATCTATATTGGCATTTTCACCCATCTTTGCCTTTCTTTAACACATTACTCATTATAGTCACTTTATTATACATTTTTTGAAACGCTTTGCCCCTTTTTGCTGCTTTTTACCAATTTTTTGCCACTCTTTCACCCATTTTCACTACCAGCAATTTTTGCCACTTTTTAACCGCTTTTCACCATTTCGTCTGGCCATTTTACAACATTTTTGCCACTCTTAACTCATTTTCAATTTCATTTTCATCTTTGCCCCTTGTTGCCTCATTTAGCCTCTTTTAACCCCTTTCACTTCTTTATCCAGCCATGTTTTGACTCTTCTAACCCATTGTTGTGCCATTATGTGCTCATTTTTACCACTTCTTAACCCCTTGTCACTATATCATTCAGCCATTTGTGCAGCATTTTTGCCATTCTTTACTCATTTATGATAGCCTTTGCCCATTTATGCCTCTTTTTACCCATTTTTTGCCACTTTGTTATGCCTTTTCACCATTTTCTGCATATTTTGCAACTTCTGACCCATTTAGGTCACTTTTACTAATTTTTGCAATTATTTAATTTTTTTCTTCTTTATGTTGTCTCAGTTCCTTCTACTTGGCATCTTTAAATTTGTGGACATCAGTGGACATGATTGCACAGCCAAAACTCACCAAAGGAAATGGCTGATGAGATGGTTCAATGCTATAAAACATTATTTTCAGGAATTGTTAATCAGGTCAGAGGTGTTAAATGTGGATAACTTCTCAGTGAAGAACCATAAACCACACTTTTTACTAAAATAGTGAGATTCAAGTTGAATAAACCCTAATATTTCTCCTTTTAAACTCATACCTCTCGCTGGTACTTTTCTCTAGAGCAATCTGATCGCTAAAATACTCTAATGGGTTGTAGTGATCCACACCCTAGACTGATCTGCCAGTCTTGTTTTATCAACACCACTAACACAACAAAGTTCAATTCCACATTAAAATTAACGATTTGCTTGTGCACAGACATTGACAAAACAGGTAAGTGCTTCTACAAGGTAATGACTGTCTCATAAAGTCAGTAGTTTGGGTTATGTGAACTTATCAGAAGGTGTGTGCACTTATCGCTGTCATAATGAGGTGGATGATGTCACCTCCTAATCCTCTAGTTAATCATTATTCAGCCCTGAATATTGCTGCATTTATTAGCCAGGCTGTTTGAGTGTTTTCATCCTGTCCACATCCTGGAAAAACAGGGCTGTAAACTGACTATACATCAATGTTTTAGTATCTCTAGGCAGAATAAAGGAACTACAGTCTGCTCTGTATTAGCACATACACCAACTGACCACAAAGAGGCACTTTGTATCAATGCACAATAGATGTATTCTTACCAAGCAAACCAAGACAACCATTTGGCTGTTGTAAAAACCGTCATTTAGACTTTTTAAGGTAATCTATTGTCCAGGTGACTTGAGAAAGTCAAACAAACGTGGGTGTTGGCTGCTCTTATAATGGGAGGATAACAGAAGCAGAAGAAATGAACAGCTACACTTCTTCCTCTGGATGTGTGTATTCTGTGCATGTGCGTGAATGAGTCTAGGTGTTTGTGATGCAGTGAGAAAGAGGGTGGAACAAATTAAATTTAGCAGATACTTTGCTCAGTGTCTCTTTGATCATGCTGACAAAATATGATACACCAGGATTTTTTGTTGTTGTGATGATGAAATCAGATCAGCATGTGTCTGTCAATTATAAAGGACTATTCAATCTAATATTACTCAAGATGATAATACTCTATTTTTAAACATTATATCTTTATAATTCATTGCTATATCAGGCTTAATGAAGCAAGCACTGTTTCCCAAAGAGGGAAGGATCACAGTGAATGTGGCTCCTACTGACTAATCAGCCTCCTCTGCCGCGATTGTAAAATTCTGACAAAAATTCTGTCATGCCACCTTGAAACAAGTATTGTAATGTCAAATAAATAAAAAAAAGTATCGTAAAATAAGTTATTGCATAAAAATTCACACCCTTCAAGTCAGTGTTTAGTAGATGCACCATTGGCTGCAATTACAGCACTGAGTCTATGTGAATAGGTCTCAGTCAGTCTTGCACATCTGGAAACTGCAATTTTACTCTATTTTTCATTGCAAAACTGCTCAAAGTCTGTCAGGTAACCACCTCAGATACTAAAATACATTGATCTAGCATTTTAAAGACACCAAATAACCTTTTCATCATGCTTATATTTTGATGTCTAAATGAATTCTTCAGTTGAAACAAGAAAATGCACATTTAATACCACAGTAAATGCACAAATCTCAGAGGATATTATCTGCCACTGTCATTTACACTCAACATACACTGAACTCCGAAGCTGATTTTCCTTCAAGTATGCAAGCACTTCTGTAAATTGGCTTGTGACAGAAAACCTAATACAGGGGATGAATCCTCAACTGTCAACTGAACAAATCCAATTCAAATGTATTACATCAAATATAATACGGCAGAGTCATAACCAGATTTAAATGAAGACGTTTTCACAGAATGAGCCCAGTTTGTTCAGGGGTTGATTTGCCAAGAGGCCCTTTAAATGTAGTGCAAGTCTCGGTGTGACGATTAAATGCAAGATTGCCACAGCATGTAAATATTTGTCTTATACACAAAGTTTCATTCAGTATGATCACTCACTGCAATTCTTCAAATTCATGAAAGAAAAACAAATCACTTTAAATTAGGGATGTAGCATTAACACAACACAGCTCTGAATCCATACACAGATGGCCAGTTTAAATTTATTTGACAAATATCTACACTTAGCCACACTTTTACAAACCAGCAGAGGGTGCTATCTCACTTTGGCTTCTCTTGTTCAGCTACATTGCTAAACATAAAGCTTTGGGCATGGCAGCCACAAATCAAGATTTGAAGTTTCAAATACATATTTCCTGATGCAGGAATGTATATGAGAGATAAATAGATAACACACAAGTCATAAACTTTGTACAAAAATGCAAGAGACTGGTGAGAGACAAAATTGGACAACTTCAATTCCAAAAATGTTGGGGCGCTGTGGAAAATGTAAATACAAAAATGAATGCATTGATTTAAAAATCTCATAAATCAAATTTTTAAAATTTAGATATTTCCCTATTTCATGAAAATTATAAGCTCATTTTGAATTTGATGCAGCAGCACATCTAAAAAAGTATGGATGAGGCAACAAAAGCCAAGAAAAATAAGTGGTGCTTGCAACAGCTGGAGGAGAATGTAGGTTGATTGGCAGCAGGTCAGTAACATGACTGAGTATAAAAGGAGCATTTAGAGAGGCAGAATCTCTTGAAAGTAAAGATGAGTGAAAAAAAACAGTGTCTAAAAGCAGTGGGAAAATATTCCTCAGTGTAAAATTGCTAAGATTTTGAATATCCCACCATCTATACTGAATAAAATCATCAAAAAAATCAGAGAATCTAGAGAAAACTCTGTGCGCAAAGGACAAGGCTGAAGGTCAATATTGGATGCTTGTGAATGTCAGGCCCTCAGCTGGCATTATAAAAAGGCGTGATTCTGTTGTGGAAACCACTGCAAGGGCTCAGAAGCCATATGTGAACATAATCCAGAAATGCAGTCATCTCTTGGCAAAAGCTCATTTATATGGACTGAGGAAAAATGGAAGACTGTTCTGTGGTCACATGAATCAAACTTTGAAATTATTTTTGGAAACCATGGGCACCTTGTCCTGTGGACTAAAGAGGAGAGAGACCATCCTTGTCATCAGAGCACAGTTAAAAGCCTGCATCTCTGATGGGGTTGTATTAGTGTACACATCTGGAAAAGCATTATCATTGCTGAAAAGTAAATGGAGGTTATAGAGCAGAGGCTCTCAACTGGTCTAGAGTCAGGACCCACCACCACCTCCTAGTCGACCAAACGCAACCCAGATTTCTGAAATGATTCAGTCATAACCAAGAGTTGTGGTAAAAAATAGTGAACTTTGGACCTTAAATGGAAGAAAAGATTAATGAAAAGGGAGGACAACATAACTGAAACGTGTATCATTATAGAAACCCATGCATGCATCTTATTTCCCCCAATATTCCTCAGGCAGCATTTACTCATTATCATGGGAAATAGCTCACCTCTATTTGAAAAACAAGCGGTGTGAATAAGGAGGAAAGAATTTAGTTCATGTTACATGCTATGGCTGAATGAATGTAGGTATTTCAAAATAAAGCCTGCTGTAAACCCCACCCCTCCTGTCTGGGAGTTAAACCTCCACTCATGGAAAGTGTTCCAACGAGACGACTTCAAAGTAAAAAGTCAGACAACAGCACAGCCTTTATCAGCAAAACAGCATAGTGAATAGTGTGTGTTTAACCTAAGTCATGGTTTGTGATGTGCCTTTGATGAAATGTGCTGTCTGCAAACAGTGCAGTTCAAAGCAGAGGTTATATCAGGATATGTGAGTCAAACCAAAACAGAGACGTTCAGTGAAATGTTGTGATGTAACTGTGACAGAGAAATTATAGTAATAATTGTGTGATCATTTGGGAAGTTTTGTAAAGTTTTGAAAGATTACAGTTACAGTATCATATGGTTGATGCATAAAAATAGAACAATGAGAAAGGCTGGTGCCTTTAAAGGGTAGTCACCACAGTGTGGTGAAATACCACATCATGTGTTGAGCTGCTTACCAGGAATGAAAGGCTATCAATAGACAGCTGTCTCTGCATGGCATGTTGTCTCGAGTCATAAGGTCATTTCTTATATTTGTTTAAAGAGTGTTACTTTTAAACCATAGCCCTCTATTTTAACATAATAAAGGCAGAGTTAAAGATGTCTGTTTGTCTGGAATTCATGATTGAAGAGCTGACATTAAGAACAGAAGATGTTTGGCCAATGGGCCCAAATATACATATGCATTTTTTCAACTCATCTGTGCCTGTCTGTTATAGTCAAAGCGTATAGTATTCAAGTTATAGGCTGAATAATGAAGGGTAATGTTTCAACTATTATTATTATGGTTTTATTATATAACTGTTATTTTGAGGCTAGTTAGAGGGATCTGGCATGCTTTCCTCTGATCTGGCTCACTGCCTACTGGGTGCCCAGCAAGATTATTACAATTAACTAAACAACTACAATAAAATTGTAAACATCATTTTAACCTTTTGTGGGGCAGCAGATCATCTATGGTCACTTCCTTTGTGGCCTCCCCACATTTCTTTATACAGAATGATTTTTCTCAGCCAAACAGTGAAGATCAGTCCACAATACGGAAAGTGCCATCACACCATCTAACCAATCAGCAGTGGGCCAGACTGTCTCAATCTTCCTGTTTTCTCCAGAACTCGAAAAATGCCATTTAACATTTCTTTTGGTCCCAAACAAACAGCTCCTACATCATGACTAACCAAAGATAGGTTATGTATATAAAGGTCAATAGTAGTGCTGCATGTCATGATAGGTTTTGTTTGCGTGAGATTTCTAGCAATAACTGAAATTTTAGCGTGAAAAACTGAGGAACTATATTGGGACATACACCTGTTTAGGGGTTTAAAGCATTTAAAATGAGACAAATGGGCATTTCATATAGCAACCATACTAAGGATAATTTCTTGACAAATAGCTTCTTATAATGTAGAATGACATTAACCTATAAAGTAGTTAGATGTTGCCACAGGTTTGTAAACAAAAAAAAAAAAAAAAAAAAAAAAGGAGAATGAGCTAGTGGTAAATTTTACTTATTTATAGACATTTTTAGGGTAAAATAGTAAAATAGCTGGGATTTTTGGTCAGTTTTTTTAACCTTTTAACAATTTTATTTTACCTCTGGTTCATATCAGATTTCATTTTTACTGTGACCCTAATTTATGCATGCATTGATTTTAGTACTTAACATCTGTGATGTTTCTTGTGTTGTCAGGTAGAATTTTAAAGGAAAATAAATGGCATAAATAGTGACATAGATGTGATTTTAGTCTGTTTTTTCAACCGTTTAGCAGTTTTATTAAACTTAAATGGCATGAATCACCTTTTTATTTCATTGTGAGCCTCATTACTACTGATATTCACATAGTTATTAAATATTTGTGATTATATAGGTGTCCTGTTGGAATTATAAAATAAAACAGGTGATATCACCATTAAAGTATTCCAAAGCCAGTCATGTCTTGCCTCTCATAAAAGTCAGAATCTAAAGACAACCTCGCCAAGTCTTGTAAAATTAATATTTTGTATTCAAACAGCATTTTAATATGAAAGTAAAAACCCATCAGACTAAACACGTGTTCGTTTTTCATTAGCATTTTAATATGCATACACTTTAATGATTTTTTTAACCATAATTGAGCAATGAACCTTATATAGTCACTTTGGGGGCAAACACCTTTTCACTGCACTGTATTCTTATTTTTTTTTACTGATCTGTGTCAGTTTATCAACGTTTGTATGTAGATGTGTATGAATGCATGAAGATGTGTGTGCCTGTGATGTTACTGAGCATCTAAGTGTACTGTCTACAGACTATTGCTTATTCAACTAAAATATAAAGAAGTCCCAAAAAACTATGGAACTTTTCAGCTTGAGCTATTTGCCCTCTATTACTAAACAGGCTTCGAAAAAATCTGCATGCACATGCAGATTCTTTGATGTGGAGAGAGGAAAAAAGCCAGCATGTTTCATGAAGTTTTAAATACGCATTTTTCAAACCCGAGTATGAAGTAACAAAACATAGTGTAACAAAAACTTTACTTATGTAAATCTATTAGTGGCCAAGTGTTACATTGTAAGTGCAGCAAGGTTTGAGAAATCAAAGAAGCAGACAATGAAGGCATTTAAAGGCAGTAATAAACAGGGGATTTCAAACGAACAGTCAGCAGGAGGTGATTTCATTCACATGGAATCAGGTATTCCCCTTCTCTCTGTCGAGGTTTGGATTGCGCTGGTTTGTCAGAATGCAGAGCGGCTGACGAGAAGTCACAGTTAGGTTCCATTCATTCATTTGCGGAGGACACATAATACCAAACAACAAGACTGCATACTTCAGAATGCAGCTCAAAGGGTCTTCAGTGAGAAAAAACATGTAACTTAAATTTCAGCGATTCCCACATCACTAGTGAACACTTCTCTCCAAACTTCAGCTGCTAAAATTAGCAACAAAGAGGAGGACTTTCCTCTGAAAGCATTTTTCTGACCAGACAAACGTTCCAAATGCACTGATGTAATGAAGTCAAACCCTTCAAAGACAAACCGCCCATGTAGACATGTTTGATGATGGCCTTGGTTGTTATTGAAAGCCAGCTTAAATTGTCCCCTACAAAGTCCCCTTTTTTCAACATGTAAAACTGCGATCTGTTTACTCTGCCACACTTTAAACAGAACATGAAAGGCATAAGCCATAACGCCGTCGTTCACTGAGCCCTTTTCTCACACAGATGCATAAAAGCACAAATAGACACAAGTGTGCACAAACCCAGGGGACTTCCAGAGACAACACACCTCCACCCACGCTCACTCTCCATCGCTACAGGCCGTGAGACAAATACACATTCCATCTAGGGCTGCTCGCATCAGCACAGATTATCTAAGTATTAACAGTTAAGACATGCACACAACACAACACGTTACTGCGGACGTTAATATCATTTATGGCCCAACATCTGCTGATGATCTGAGAAGTTGTGTGGTTCTAAATTATCATTTGTGTCATAACAGGGCTCTTACACTCACTCCTAGCAGTACAAACATAATGTGTTGATGTTAAAATTTTGCTGCTTTTGCAGTATCTTTTTTTAGTTATATTAAGAATTCTCTTAAATGATCCAAGATCATTTCTGAGAAAAAAAAAAGGGGAAGATTTCACAACTTCTTTCATCCAAGTCCTGTTTTGAAGAGAAAGTGCTCAATAACAACAAATCTCAGAATTTATGATGGTATTATTTTTCTTTGCTTGCCTTTGTATTTTTGGTAGTTTCTAATAATATTTGACATAAACAAATACCAAAATCCAATACCCTGACTTTGTGGCATTGCTTTTGAACTGTGTTTCAGCTAAAAACAGTTTACTTTATGGGGTGGGTCAAAAAAATCAATACAGCATAGTATCGTGATATTTTGTCTGCTGATATATTGTATCATCTCGTCCACCAAGTATCGTTTTTTTTTCATATTAATTGCTAATATGAACTGAAGTCTATAATAATGGGGAAAAAAAACAATTGTCTGGACAATTTTTCATTCAGTGAGGTTGGCAGAGATGACGGACACAGTGCAGGGGAAAGTTAGTACAACAAATGAATGAGATGGACATTTTAAATTTATTTATTTAAAAGTTATTTAACCAGGAAAGCCTCATTGAGATTAAAAAATCTCCTTTACAAGAGTGTCTTGGCCAAGACATGACACATGAGGTTTGCATAGAGTGCAAGTATTCACCCCCTTGGATGTTTTACTGTTACTGATTTTATAAATTAATCATGGTCAATATAATTTGGCTTTTTGACAAAAAACCCTCTTAAATGTCAAAGTTTAAATAGATTTCTACAAAGTTATGTCGATTGAATAAAAAAATATGATGTAAAATAAGAGACTGCATGAATATTCCCCCCTTCAAGTAAGAATTTGGTAGATACCCCTTTAGCTGCAATCACAGCACTGAGTCTGTGTAGAAAGGTTTCAATCAGGCTTGCCCATCCTGACATGGAAATTTTACTTCATTCTTCTTTGTATTGTTTTTCTTGGATAATTGACATTAATTTGAAGGTATTGTTTTTCTCGTAGACATTAAAGAGGTTTTTTGAACAATTTTTGAGTCAGAAAAGTCGAATCATATTGACCATTATTGATCAAATTTAATAAAAGGGTAAAACAGCCAAGCCAAAAGGAGTGAATAGTTTATATAGGCACTGTATATCTATGCTCCAATTTGTTATAAAATAGTATTTTTTGTTGAGGTAAAATTATTTTATTTAAAATAATACATAACCATCCCATATTCATAAACATTCTGATAATCCTTTCAGAGAGTTCCTAACTTTGCTTAAAAATTCTGGCAAGGAGTCCTAGCTCAAAACTGATTAAGGAACGTTCTCAGAACTACTTTGAGCAGGGAGAGGACAGACTTTCCTCTTGGTGAGGAGGCGGAGTTAGCCCTGTTGCTAGGGTATGACACATTCTGCTGAAAGCTGTCATTGGTTGATATAAAAGAGACAGAGAGTGAGAGAGCGAGAGAGAGCGAGAGAGAGAGAGAGAGAGAGAGAGAGAGAGAGAGAGAGAAAAAGAGCCATATACTGTATGTACACTGTAAACAGCTTACAAAAGACAGTGCTTAACAAATTTATTAGACCACCTGTCATATTTGTCTCAGAGAACATTCAGCATCATGAAGTGCTTTAATGCAGACTCTTTCATTTTCAGTGAGCTCTCGAAGTTTTACCATTTTGAGCAGAAATGAGGAATTTCAAACTGAACTCATCCAAATTTGAGCCGGCTCACTTCTCTGAGAAGTCAGAAATTAATCAAGCATAACATTCAACCACGAAAAGTCATTTTTCTGTTCAGGAATGCAAGTTAATAACTATAATTTGACATATTAATCAAGAAATAATAATGTGCTTTACTATTTTTTCATTTTTTTTTTGTAAATCAGTAAATTTGAAAAATGATAGATAACAATAATAATTCTTTTTTAGCATTAAAAATATATTTTCGGTCAGGGCAGCTGAGGCATAAACCTTACTTTGGGTGGTGGTCTAATAAATTTGTTAAGCACTGTGTGTGTGTGTATATATATATAAAATTGTATTGTATATTATATATGTATTATTTGCCTGATCACATGTTGTAAGTAAAACTTTAATGATGCAGATTCAAGCAGATGCTTTGTATTAATAATTGTGGTCACAGTATGTGTCAACCTGAAAGCAGCATCAATCAGCATTATACATTTTTCAGACACAGGATGAGATCAAGAACCCCTCAGAGGGCCACAAATGTGCTGAATTAACAACATCCCACGTTTAATCACTTCCATCATTTTATCGTAAGATGTAATGTGTATGTCAAACTTTGAGAGACTTGCAAAATAGTGTGTATTCCTGGGGAACTATGGGTGGAAGAGCTGGTTTTTCTCGTAGTGTATTGGTTTTCAGTTCCCTTTCCCTTGATGAACAAAATGAATAGGCAGATGGCCCAACAACTGACTGACATCAGCAGACACTATGAGACTATGAAACCATTTTTAATGACAGACTTAAATTCCTCCCTCCAAGCTCAGTTTTTTTCTCAAACAACCTGATTGTAAACATGATGTGTGTTATTTTGATTCACAAGCAGTCATTATTGTACCAAGGGTTAACAATCACGCCATCCAGCCTCACCTTGTGCAACATTTGCTCAATTTACACATCAATTATAGGTCACATTCCTCGCAGAGGTCTTGCACTTAGAACATTTGTGTGGTAGTCTGCCACACTGCCACATTTACTAAGCAAAAATCACATTCACATTAAAGTTCCTAGTTTACAGCTGCAGTTAAGCACGTTTAAGAGATGTATGACAGTACAGTTTTATTATGACTTCTTAAAAGCTTCAATTGTTAAGTTGCACTTTTATTAAATTGTTTATTCATATGTTTATACATTTTTTAACAAATAAAGACAGCATTGATTTGCACACAATGGCTGCTGTTTCTTCTAACATGGTGACTGACCAGCATTCCAGTCATTTTAATGAACAGCCTCTATTCACTGGTTACAATCTGTCCACGACTCTGTTAACATACCTCAGCTTCCTGTTTAAAAAATGTTTTAGACTTCTCAGCAAACTCACTTCTTTTTTATTTTTGCATGACTAATGGAATTTGCTTTTTATTGCTTTTGTAATTTCAGGTCTTTCAGAGTACGAGTGACTGAGTCACCTAGACTTCTCCAAAGTTTGAAAACGTGTGTCTATGTTACAGAAATGCCCTTTAAACGTCCTAAATCAAGATGGGATGAGTCTAAAACAGATTTGTGTTCAGTACAGTAATACAACAGCATTTCTAAACTTAGTCTGAACTCATCTTAGAGATGGTGATAATTTAACTCAACATTGCTTTTCAATTATTGTGTTACCTTGCTGATAACCCCCACTCATAGAAAGAGTAAAAATCAGGATAGTTTCATTTCAACTGTGCCAGCAAAATAATTATTAAAGATTAGCATTCACTGTTAGTGTTGTTAACTTCTGCTATTCTCTCCTCTTTTTTCATCATCATTGTAGTTGCTAATGTTAATGTAACAACAATCATTCTATCATTGAATATGGTTATATACGCAGCTAAATGAGAGCCATTCTTCAGATTTAACAGATGACTTGTGCTCCATAAAGTTTTGTAAGAAACATAAGTCTGGGTTTTGCTTGAGTTTTCCACCTGGTAAAGGGAGGGGTTTTTTTCTTGCCACTGTCACATTGCTAACTAATGGTGAATTAATGGGTCTTTGTAACTGATATAAAATAGAGCATGGGGTAGACCTGTCCTGTCTGGTAAGTGTTTTGAGATAAAATATGTTATTTAATGGGACTATACAGATAAAGATTGACTGATGAGCTCAACTTTTTGCTTTACTAATACAGCCATTATTTTTTTCTTTTGAATAAATGCTCCAATACATAAACTAATTTTCTGTATGTCTTTGCATCATTGAAAATGTGATCTTTAATGTATCTTTCAGTGTTGAAAAGACAGCAAATGATGAATCTAGAATATTTCTTAATATAATATCCAAGCTGAAATATGATTTTAATTATTTTACAGCTCAATAACAACTGTACATACATTTTAAATTGTGGTCATGCCATACTGAAAACTCCGACTCCAATTTTTAGATTACTTTTTCTTTCAGATCACAAGTTAACACAAAAACGAAATCCCTGTTTATTTTAAATGAGAAGATTATCCAGCGATTTTTAATGCTGTCACCTCTGTATGGACAGTTTCATTAACTGGTGTGACAACGGAGAAAAATGAATGAGTACAGACCAGAGCTGCGCATGCGCACTATCGTACCACTGCAGCATGTGACGTCACATATTTAAACCGAGGCAAGTCCGGACACACTCCAACCGTCCGGAGGAGAAGGCGATGCGACGACTATCTCTTTGACCAAGACAACCGGCTGGCCGGACAAAGTGAAGACCCGTGGAAGATTAGAGGACACACAGCTGTACAGTCAAACCACACCGTGGTTATCTGACACGCACTCCGCGACTGTTTTATTTTCTCCAGTCGTTTTCCTTTTCCTTAAAATAGGCATCATCCTCATCACACGGCTACCTGTCAGAGCAATCTGGCACGTAGGTTGGTAACGCTGCGAATTGCGGGACATGGCGATGACTCTCGAGGATGAGCTGACAGCAGCGGCAGCGAGGGGAAACACGGCAGATGTGGAGGAGCTCCTGCGGAAAGGAGCTCAAGTTAACGGGCACAACCGCTTCGGACGATCCGCTCTGCAGGTCAGTGCCTGGATGCAGCCCGTAGAGGCCCATAGTCACGGATAGTTGTGATGCGTGAAGTCAGTTTACATCACAAGTTGCTATTATTGACATGTATCGCATATATACATATATATGGGTGGAAATGTAGATTTTGTTTAATATACCGAGGCCGCAGGAGAAATGAGGAAAGTGACAAGCAGCATGCACACAAGCCGTGTGTGCATGTTTTGATCAAACTTCAACTTTTCTTTAGTCTTGTAAAGCCAAAATAATGTCTGATACATCGTAATAAAACGAAACCTTAGGTTGCTGATTCGTACATGAGTAAAACACATTACTGGAGTTTTTTTTTATTTTCCATGTGCTTTTAGTCACCATTAGAATTCATAATATTGCTTACCTTGAAAAATATGTTCAAGTGATGACCAGCCGAAGATAATACAGTGTTATCATGGGACATTTTTAGTAAATATTCGTGTTATTAAAACGCCCTCCTGTCATAATATGTTTACATAAAGTGTGCAAATCTCGCGTAACTCGGCTTTGCTTCATTTCCAAATTATAAGCTTTTACAGTAACAGATAAACATCTCCTAAGGAAAGTTTACTGTCAAAACTGCTTTTTATTTTACCATGAATCTTTTTTTTTCTTTGTCCAGTGCTACTTTTTCCTTCATTCCTTAAGTGAGGGCGAGAGGCCTTCGTGACTTAATTTGTATTGGTTCATGTTACAGTGCCTAAAACTTCACAGTGTGTTGTTTGATATATAGTAGCTTGTATTTAAGATGAAAGAAAACGAAAGTAAACATGTAATAAGCGTCAAACTGTTGGTATTTTATTTCACCTTGGCCTGGTATGTGAAATATGTGATTGATCCACTGGCTCATTATTGTCCTATATCCTCTCCAAATCAAACTGACTATTTTAACCTGTGCGACTATACGTTTTATGGTTGCTTATCATGTAAATAAATAGGTAGGTCAGTTTATTGAGCCCTTAATAGCCCTCAGGTGTTTCAGTATGACTGGTCACACTTTTTTCCAAACTGTGAATAAAAGTGGCTCCGTCCTCGCCTAGATATTTTACCAGCAGGATTTTTAAACTGCAGGTGCATGCTCTTATTTTAAGCTGAAGCTGAATCGTAAAGCCATTTTTATGTTTTTATGATGGTAATCACGTTATATGAGAGATTAACTTACGTCATGTTGCTGTGAAGGTGATGATGATGGGCAGCACGCCGGTGGCCCGGCTCCTCCTGACGCACGGAGCTAATCCAAACGTGGCGGACAGAGACACCGGGCACACCCCGCTGCACGACGCGGCCAGGGCGGGCTTCCTGGACACCGTGAGGCTGCTGGTGGACTTCAGGGCAAACCCGCAAGCCAGGGACAATGATAACCGCCGGCCGAGGGATTTGGCCAATAAACACGGCCATATGGATGTGACTGATTTCCTGGATTCTCTGGAGTAATCCCCGTGATGCTTTAAAACTCCTGCTGCTTGTTCTGAATGCGGACTCAGGGCGCGGAGAAACGGGGCCTGGAGAGGCCTGCTGCCTCAATTATGCACACAAGACTGTTTTGCTGTAAAAACAGCTTTATTTATTAGTCCGACTTTTTTAGAAATAGGGGCCTTTATTTTATCGCAAACGAAATATAGGCTTTGTATGCGCGCAAGGTCGCTTTTAAACAAGTAAGATTTTTTTGTGGTCTTAACTCGAGCCCAATCACGGAGAATTTCGGACAAGCTAGCAAGGAATCATTAGATTTGTAAAGTCAAAAATCTATTAGTTGCTTTTTCAGACACGGGTAATATCTGTGTCAAATATGCTCAATAGCCATGAAAAATGTCTTGCACTTTTGTATATTGATGTCCGAACCGATGCACTTTTTTCCCTCAGTATTGTCTTTCTCCTGCAGGGGCTTGAAGTCCTTTATCTTTTTTGTATATGATTTTCAAATCTGAGGTTTAAAAATCATTTAATGTAATTTATCTAAGCGTCAGATAAGGCGTTTTAGTAATATAATTGTTCCTCACATCAGCTACTGATTGAAGGATGAATTACTGATTGGTACCTGAAAAATAAACATTTTAAATAGTTTAAGTGTTTGTTTATTTGGCTACATTTGAATACAGTTGGGAATGTTTGGAGAACACATCTTGCTTACAGGGCTGAATCTTTCAAATTAAACAGGTTTTAAGGAGTATTGACAGAGAAAAAGATAGAAAGGAAATGTTTTTTTTTTTTTAAACACTGAATGTGTGGTAAGACAGGCCTCCGTTCTTACTCGTCCATCTCACAGTGACTACACAGTTAAAATATCAAGGCTGATGCAATCACTCTTCGTTTTTTACTTTCACAGGAAACACACTTTAATTCATAAACCCTGTTAGGTTGATTTACTGGGAGGTGAGTACAAACATGCTCTCATAAAAAGCATTTTTGTGTTACAGACAGTATTACTGAGCTGCTTGATTTTCAATGAGAAAGTAGGATTTGTACAAATACTCACGAGGATTAGGAAAGTAGGTTTTGCATTCATTTTGAGAAATGAATGGCATGAGCTTTTCTTGGTACACCAGACCAGAGCTTAATTTTCTGATTTAACGAACTGCTTGTGAAATGTCAAATGTTATGGCATTGGTTGTAAATACCCAACTTTGATGATTCCAGGCAAATCTATCTGTTTTTCATATGGTGAGGTTTATCATAACACATTTTTGCAGACGTGCTGAGTTGTTTAACTATTAAAAAGCCAAATAACATTTTTGTCAGGGAGATTTTCCCCCCTAAAATTGTGATTTAATATGGGATTTTTTAAGTTCCTCATCTGCCAATACTTCCCAGGAAACACAGGCATCAATCATTCTATATAATCAACACAATAATAGGTACATTAAACTAGGGCTGAGCAATTTTGTAAACATGTTTAATTGTAATTATTTTAACTAATATTAAACATTGAAAATATAAGTTGTGCTGAAGGGATTGATTTTGGTCATTCTCATTAAGAAAAACATACAAAAATTAGGAAGGTATGATTTTTTTTGTAAACTATTCTAAAAAAATGACACTGATGTGTTGGGCATAGCATCTCTGCTGCAAAAAGGTTAAAGCTGTTGTTTTGACACATTTCAGGTGAAAGAAATATTGCACCTCCTGCGATTTGAAAACTACAGCTTTCTTAATCTTAGTTTGATTAAATTCCCAGCCCTAGATAAAATAAGGGTGAGCAGCTAGGAAGTGGATAACCTGGTTATCAGAGATGCTATTATTATTTAGTTAGAGTTATTCAGAGAACTGGATTAGAGTATCACAATAGTATGGTGTTGATTGAATCAGTGAGCCAGATAAAATCAGAGAGGGGTCTGGGGTCCTCCCCCAGGAAATCTAGAACATCAAGGACTGAATTGTGGAGAATATTTCTGCAACAATGTGGAGGAAAAATGATTCAAATCAGATAAAGTGGGCCAGAAAACAAAGATGGGATAAGCCTAAAACTGAAGCCCTTTCACTGGTGAAAATCAAACTTTCAAAGACTTTTTATGGTCTTAAGATTCAAATTTGCATTTATTTTTTTGACCTTTGAGACGGAAATGTGCAATCCTACTGGAGGATCTGTGGGAACCCTGCCTTACATTCTCTAAAATAGAGAAATCTTAGAAAAGGCATCAAAATACTCGTCTGTTTTTGCCTTTTTGAAATAAGCCCACAGATAAATGCATGGGTACTGTGTACACATGTACATGATATTTTAAAAATTAACCCTGCAAACCTATTTTCCTCTCACCGGCTAATACTGTGCTAAAAGCTGAACTGGGGGAAATAAATGGCTGGATTCATTTTCTACACTTATTCAACAGGACTAGATATTCTAATCCTCACCTTTAAAAAAGAGCGATGAAAACTGTCCCTTTCTTTGCTTTCTGCTTTTCCCCTTTTATTCTTGTATTTTGCACTGCAGCCTTTTTGGCACCAAGAAGTGGATGTCCTCTTCATTTATCTGCATATGGGAGTGAATATTTGCAGTTAACTCAAAATCTCCACTGTAAAGAATAAAACATGTAAATATATGTTTAAAACCAAAAAACTTAAAGCATGACTGAATTCCATTGTTTTTATTGAAAGATTTTTGCAGCATGATGTTTTTATGTTCAGACAAGGAAACCAAGCAGAATTACAATACTTTCACATTCTCAGAAGTGTAATTAGGTCCAGTTATGTGGCTGATAGGTGGTCTGTAACTGCTGTAATTTATCAATTTCAAAGGTTTGTAAAAATGTCTTTTTCCCAGTATTTTTCAGTAAATAAATAGTGGGATACAGGTATGTTTTTCAAAAGTATGCAATACTGTTAAATAAGCTGATAATAGCTAGTTAACTGTCTGCGTTTACAGTGATGTCCAATAAATAACAGAGATTTTTCTTCCTTTAAACATATTTTATCATCCTGGGAAGCAAATCAAAATTATTGGGTTTTGGTGTTGCATACATTAGCTATCAAAGAGATTTTATAACTGAATTTTAAAAAAGGTGTTTCAGATGGAATTTAACAAGCACTTACTTGCTAAACTCAATAATTATGTTCAGTCCTAATGTGAAATATCAGATGTGACTAAGGCATTAACTTTTCATGTGCTACATCAATAAAGCCTTGATTATACTTGTACACGGCTTCAACAGCTATAAAGACACCAGTGGTTCACAGGCAACAAATTTATATTCTGAAACACTAGAACCACAAATATATAAATGTGTTTTCCCCAGAAAATGATCAGGGAATAATTTCAAAAAGGCTCAAAGTTGTCGTGGATTTTATGAAATGTTTTTGCACCGGTAGTGAAACACAGCTCGCATTAGTGGAAACTGTTCAAGAGAAATAGATCGACTTGTGACTCTGGAGGAAGAGGGTGGTGGCTTGGGTACTTTGGGTTTTGAAAAAGGAAACTGACATTTGGCTAATGGCAGAGGACATGCATTACTTATGTGAGGCACTTTCTTGAAGTTCAGTGAAGAGTCAAAGTTGAGTCTGCAGTCCGTGTCGGTGCCGGAGGTGTCTTGGATGCACTTCACTGTTTTCTGCACGCTTAGTGTTTTGGTAACATTACTGAAGATTGTGCCATTGACTGTAACAGAAGGAACAAAACAGCTGGTGTTTAATGTGTGAGTCACAAATATACAACAACTCTAAGATCACATCCGTGTTGTTCTCAGCTGGTCTAAATCTGGGGCCGCCACTTTCTCCTGGGGCTGGGTGATTTATCAATTTTCTCCATAACTTGGACATTTGGAAAAACAGGATTTTAAAAATTGAAAATGAAGATTTTTGCTTGAAATTCACAGCCATAATACCAAAAGTTAAAACAACTGTCAGAAACTTTTGTTAGTTCTGGTGACCCCTGTAAAAAAAAAAAAAAAGGTACATCTTTTTTTACACATTTAGAAGAAACCAAATATATTTATATAACTAATCATAGCCCTCACTTTTAATCTTGCAGAATTATAATTAAATGAACTTTTAGTTCACATGGCAAAGTTTTCCTCAGACACTAAGAGGTCATAGGTAATTTAATACATATAAGCCAACAAATACAAAAATAATAAATATTCTTTTGATGGGCTTTTTTACTTATGTAGGTTACAAAGATATTGACAGTGAGTTTCTTAAGCAGATAAAAATTTTCAGATCCTGGAGGTCAATGTAAATAACTGCCCTCCAAAATTTAACCTCTAAAGGATGATTTAGTTTATCCTTGTATTATATTTTTGATAAAATAGAGGAAAATGTTATTTATAACATAGAAAGTAGAAGAGGAAATTTAATTTGTGTAGTTTCTTTTTTTAATATCATCATTTTGTTCCATTTATTCCTTTTTTATTTTTTAAGCAAAAAAGAAAATTAATTGAAATGGTAAATTGGCTCTGGTGTAAAAAAAAAAAAAAACAGATTTGATTTTGGGCCAAATCAGCCAGCCCTTCTTTCTCATTTAGAAATTAAAATCCAAAATTTCTGAAAATTTTCACCCTTTCTGACTGATTGAATTATGGAAAAAAGGATACTTTTGAAAATGCTGAATAAATTATCTTGGCTGTCATCATTACCAAAATAACATGTAACCATTAAGGGGCTTTGAAATTTACTAGAGGTGTGACGAAACTACACTCAAGAGGTGAAATGTTACACTATTTTTAATCCTGGTAACAAAATACAGGAGTAGAATTTTTTTCTTTTAATCCACTGAAATTTCACTGGTTACACAGAGTTCATTTTTCCTAACTCTAACTCAATCTGTGCATTTTATCAGCACTTCAAATCAAATCTCCATGCATTTTAATCATGTGCCACATCTTTAATTTACTATTGCACTCATTGCCACAATTATAACAATAATAGAAGCATTTAGATGAACCAGAACCCTCATTTTATTTTGACAGCACTTAAAAACTTTTAACAACAGACTGAAATACAAAATGACGCATCATTACAATTACACTATTTCTCACCCCCTTATATAGACATCCATTTCAGACACTCAAGATAAATCTTTGTGTCAATAGCACGTTTGCTGTCATTTACAGAAATATTTTTTTGTGTTTTTTTTAAAGCTTTGACGATATTAGACATGTAACACGAAGGAGCATAGGTGTTAATGCATATGTGTTAGTATTGGCTTGTCTGTCTGCTCTAGAAAACGAGACGTCAGCATCAAAAATGTCCTTTTAGGTAGTTTTATTTAGGCAAGGCACAGCATTGTACTTTTAGTGCTGAGGTCTTGTTTTATAGTAAGTCATCTTTGTCATGCACCTTAAGGAGTTTATTGTTTGGAGGCTGCTCCTTTTTTTCACTTTCTCTGTGTCTGTCTGCTCTGCCTGCTTGAGACAACAAACAAGGTGCATTACCAGGGGTTATGACTCTACTTTTTAGAGCGAACAAGGCACACGATGGGGCTCAAACAGAGTTTGTTTTGTTGAGTTTACCACTGCACTACAATAGCACATTGTGTTTCATACAGTGTAAAATATTCAGACACCTTTCACTTCTATTGTTTTGTTACGTTGTAGCCTGATGTTACAGTCGGAAAAAAAAATGTTATTCTCATTAATTTACACTCAATAATCCATAACGACAAAGTGAAAACAGTTTCCGACATGTTGGCAAATTTATTAAAAAAAAAAAAAAAAAAAAAAAGCTGAAATATCACAAGGACATAAGTATTCAACCCTTTACAACAACACTTAAAATTTAACTCAGGTGTTTCCTTTTTCTCTCAGTCTTTGCTGAGATGTTTCACCTTGACTTTTGTCCACCTTTGTTAAATTAAATTTATTGGGCATGATTTGGAAAGGCACACACCTCTGTAAAAGGCCTCACAGCTGACAAGGCATATCAGAGCAAAAAAAAAAACAAAAACAAAACGACGTCAAGGAAGGATTTGCAAAATTTTCTAAAATTCTGTTTTCACTTTGTCATTATGGGGTACTAAATGTAGATTAATAAGAATTAAAATGAATATTTTCCACTGTAGCGTCACGCTGCAAAATAATAAAGTTGAAAAAAGGGAAGGAAGTCTGAATACTTTCTGAATGCACTTTATGTGAAGTTTCTGACTGAATTTGCAGCCGTTAGCTGTTAGATTAGTGACTGAAGCACATGGTGAGATGAGAACGAGACACATCGAAGCAGCGACTGAATCAAAGTTAAACAGTAACAAACAGCAAATCTAGGAGCAGTCTCTGCGTGAGAGCCTGCATGCATTCACAAACTAAATAAACATTGTAATCTACTCTAACTTTATTAAGCAGCAGCATTATTTCATACCTCCATCAGCAGATCATGTGCAGCCCCGAGTAGGGTGCGTGGGAGAGAAGGAGGGGATGGGAGCAGTGATCTGAATGGGTCATGGATCAGCTCCATTTCTTCACCAGCTGCCACACCAACTATTTTAAAGTGTCAGGATCATCTTTGTGATCTTTGTTATTTCTAATGTTGCATTTTATTATGTCATAGTAGCTGCTGCTCTGCATCTCTGTGGCATAGTTATCCTGCAAGACAGTTTTCACCTCGGTGAAACATGTTGTGCTATTTTAATACTGCTAGAGTTCGTCCCACCCCTGTTAACCATTTCAAAGTAAAAGCATGTATAACAAAATTAAAAAATAATTTCTGTATGGAAGTTTAACTTTTTACTCAGCCTTAAGGCCATTTAAAGGCCCTGAAACAAATACACGAGAAGGATGCACTTGAGTTAAAGCAGGTTTGATGAGGGGTGGTTAATAGCATACAGATGCACTATTCTTTACTTTTGATGTATGTTTACAACATAAATTGATTTTAATGAATGTAATAATTTAAAAGTTTAAAAATCTACATGCAAGAACATTCTTCCTTCAAACCAGCCAAATGAAAAAAATTGTATCACTGTAAAGGAAACACAGGACAATGAGAGTCTGATTTTCCCCTCACATGAAAGTAGCCGCCTCTGCTCACTTGTGGCACCTGAGGCTGCTCAGTATCAATAACTGTCATAAACAGGTAGTGAATTGAAATATTTCCCTCCACAGTTTGTCAAGTTTTTCTTTTGAACCTCGTTTTAAGAGGCTTTTCAGTGAGATAGAGAGATTATAAATGAGATCTGCAGAGATTAGACGCTTTAAAGGTAAACAAACCGTCTTTCATAACTCCTCCATGACCTGCTGCATGGAAATGAATCATCGTAAAGTTGATGACTTACTTTCAAGGTCTTCATTGTCTGAGCCCAGTCCATCTGACTGATCTGAGGTATTGCAGTGAGCAGGATACTGCTGGCTTTGTTGGCGTTCTCTTTCATCGTCTTTAGTACATTGTCAACACAGACCTGGGACAAGGGAAGAGAAAAAACAGCCGCTGGGTGATAAGAATCACATCCTCTAACTGTCATAATCACTTTGTTGTTCCCAAATATGAAGATTAACATGTATTATTACTGATGCTGGAAACAACATACACACTGTAAATCAGAAATCTGGGGTTATTTTTGAATTGACTGAATTGTGTGAGGAAGACGTTATCCAGAACTCCAGAACACTTTCCCTGTTATTTTTTATTTACTTTATTGATCCTGCAGGATGACCAACAGACATGTATGAGGGGAGAGATATCAGAGTGAGTGGTTGGGGGCTCAGCCCAATTTCCATGTTAAGTCTGTAGCAGGACTGTTTACACTTTGCACTAACATCTGTCCTGAGTGATCTAATAACACATCTGTTGGTGTGGTATGAACTCAGAGTGCTAGGTGTTAGGTGCTATGGTAGGTGTGAACACAGAGTGTTAATCCTCAGCAGCATTAAGAACTACTACCTCTACTGGGATAGCAATGCTGCCTCACTGTGGGTTTAAACGTTTATCATAATAACTCGCATGTAAGGCAGGAGGGAATTCTGGTGCAGAGTGTAAACACTAGGGCTGAATGATCTAATGTTTACCAATGCAACTGCAATGTGTGCATATTCCAATCACATCACCAATCTAACATAAAAATCCATCTGACATCCTCATCAGTTAGAGAACTCAGCATTGTGCATGCAGAGTCTGTGAGTCCCTGCATGTAAAAATGTACAGTCTGCAGGTAACACTGCTGCCGTCACAGATACACCAGCGTGACGACCTGGGCAGACGTTCATTTATGCAAGGCACATCCTAAGTGAGTGTGTTCCCACTATCAACAGCACCATCCTGGGGCTTGTAAATGATATGACGGCATATAAGAACTGTTATTGACATGGAAGTACAAATGATTGTTTAATTTGCAGCTGTAGGTGTGTCATGTGGAGACTCCTTACTGCAAGGAATCTTCACTGTAAGGAACACAGGCAGAGTCGTTTAATGCAGTGGTTCCCAAACAGGGGTTCAGGCACCCCTATGGGGGGCACTTAAGACCTGCCTGGTCTGTTTTCAAATATTGTCAAAATTAAATGTGCAAATATTGAAAAATCATGATTAGAAACATAATGTATGACTGTTTATGAAGGCCATGCTAAAGGGTAGAGTTCATTTCTGAGCAAAAAAAAAGGTTGAAATTGTAGTTGTATATTTACAAGAAAACAAAGTCAGAATTTTTGAGTTTAAAAGTAGTACATTATAATGTAAGAAACTAAAAAAAGCATTGTTAGCATCATAAATTTAAAGAAAAAATCCAAAACCATAACCAAAAACTGTTGTTGGCTTTCAACTTTTTGACTTAATAATGTGAATTTTTTTGTTTGTTTTTGTTTCATGTAAATTTCTGACTTTTAAAGATTATTTTCTCTTCCCCATGAATTAACTTATTTTTTAACTTGAGAATATGAAGGTTTTTCTTTAAAATTAACGTATCCCCTTTATTTATTTTCTAGCTTTTCTTCTATACCAGTAGGGGGGGCTTTAAGGAAAAAGGCTGGGAACCACTGATCTAATGTGTGAGTTAGAGGATTAAAAGATGAAAAATCTCTCTCTTCAGGTCTGAGGCTGGTCACACATGATTTTAAAATCTTTAATGATTTTAAAAGCGTAGGAGACCAAACCCAACATCAGCTGCTTGTGTCGGTTTAATTAAGGTGCAGTACAGTAATAAGGTAAAGGTGTATTCCCTCTCCAAGTTTGATGTTTATAATATCAGCAACATAAAGACAGCGTGCTTGCTCTTAGCTAAAATGGATAGGCTTGGATTGGCTTGAGCCCAGTGCTACAGTGAATCATATCATTACAGCTTATACATCCTAAGGTGTGTTTTAACTGATTACTTGCTTGTATTAAGTTCATGATGATTCAAAGGTGTGAGTTGTGGCTTTAAATGAGGTCAGAGAAGCAGCTGTGAACATGGTTGTTCCTCTGCTACAGCTAAGTGAAATCAAAGATGAACAAGTTTTATCTGAAAAGCTCTTCACAATAAAAGCCTGTAGTTGTTAGTTTGTTTTTATTTTGAACAACAGGATCAGAATATGTAGTGTTTTAAGTAGCAGCTTAACACACCTCAGCAGTAGACAAATAAGACTCACAGTTTTACCTACAAAGAACACAGACACTTATAAAAACATTTTCTGTGTTCTTGTGCATGTATCACATTGCAAGTTGTTTTAGGGGGAGGAGGGGCCAGTAACTCCTTTATATTCATTTAAATGTGTTAATTTTGTAGTACCCATAATAATACTGCTACCACAAAGAGCAGAAAAAAAGTTTGATATTTAATTGAGACTATATCTCCCAGCTCTAAGAATAATTGTTACTTTGAACATCATTAGGAATGGTTGTTGAAGTTAAAGTAACACAACAAGAAGTTCATTTTTAAAGTTTAAGAAAAAATGTGTCCTCCTCCTTTGCTTTCTCCACTTTTCCCTCCTCCTCTTTGCGTGTCAGTTACTGCCGGAGGGCTGGATCCGGTGTGTGAAGAGGAAGCGGTTTATGTTTGAAATCCAAAAATGCCTCAAAGATCCATTAGGTAAAAAAATTCAAATGTCTGATTGGAAATGTAAGTAATGCACATCAAACACTGTATTTCCTAGTTTAATTTTTAAAAATAAGATATATGTCACAGAAAGAAAAAACATAGCAATGTCAGTTCATTCCAGATTCGCTCAGCTCTAGTAAACGCTCATACGTGAGTGCTGACCTCTTTTTATTAGATCATAAGCGGATGTTAATGCAAGGTCTAAATAGTCTGAGGCACTGCACGAACCTTGTTCACCGATTTAACTGGTCATGTTGCATTTATTTCATGAATATTTGCATTGTATTACTGCATTGCAAGCCAAGACTTTTAAAAGACTGTAATTTCCTGCAATTAATACCCCTTTAAATAAAGTCAAGATGATCCATCATAGATCAAAATAATGGCATGAATAAAAAAATATATATTGACTATCAGTAAAAATCAAGGTATAACAAAAATGTGTTACAAGACAACATGAAAAAACAATCAGAAACCTTTATAATGCAAAATTAAGTCACTGATATAAGACTTAACCTCATTTAAATAGCTTTTTATGCATAATTTTAACTCTGACAATATGTTTTAACAAGTAATGGCATAACATTATCACTGAATGCATTTAGCTGGGTTTAAATTATAATCAAACTCCTTAAATGCCACATAATACTGTGTGAATGTTAAAGAAAGTTCCAGTCAGTTGTTGACAACAGTCTGATCTGGTTCTACTGAAAGTATTATGAACTAAATGTGTGCTGTAAGTTAGAAATTGTTTTTCTAGCAGCCAGCTGTGAGCTCCAGTGAGTCACTGTGTCGTATCAATATTGCACAAAGTCCCGAGCGGTTTCACCTGACATGTTTATGGTACAGGCAATAACCACACTAAACAGGACTGACACAACAACACCAGGAGTGAAAATAAAATCCTATCTAAAGTGGGAAACAAAAGCATGATCACCCGTTGTAAAAGTGACGACTCTGTCAAAAGTTGAAGATAAAATAAAATACTCAACCTGCATGGGATTATGAAAAACAAAAATAATGAAACAGATGTGAACCGTAGAATAAACTGCACCATTATCTCCCTCCTGTGCACATATTTACTTCCTGTTACCTTCACTGCTTTGTTTTCCCTCTCTTTAAGGCTTGGTGAATGCTAATGTTTTTTTGCTGTTTGCTGGGATAAAGACAGTGAAGCTGATGACTCAGTGTGACTCAACCTCCTCTGGCAGGGCTTCCACCGGAGGCTGGCAGGCAAATTGACTGAAGGGGGGGGCAGGAGGTAGTATTAGACTGGGTGGGAGTGGAGGGGGAGGCGGAAGGATGTGGCGGGTGTTCTGCAACAGGAGGGGGAAGAGGTCAGCTGCAGGAACTCGGAAGTTGAGTAGTGAGTCGGGCTGGATCATTGACAAATATGCCAAAATTCGCCCACACAGTTCATCAACTGCTCTATCAACAGTGTCTGCCTGAGGTCACTCGGAAGCATTAAGAAGCCACAGATACTCAAGTCTGCACACAGAGTACAGATGGTAAAAACCTCTAACCAACTCAAGTTAAAATAAACAACATCTGGCCAACAGAATTTATACATTTTTTCTTATGAAAGTTACATTTTAGAGATGTACTAATTTAAATTAAAATATTTCAATATGAAGAAATTACTCTTCTTGTCCCATTCCATTATCTAAAAGCATAGTATGAAAATTCTGCAGTCAAGGGCTCTCAATCAAAACAATAACAAAAGGTGATGAGTACAGACACACTGCTAAGCTCTGCCCACCTTCTTTGCTTTATTCACATATTGAATTGAGGACTGTTCAATGAAAACTGTCCAATAGGTTTATCAAACAAACAGTAAACCACAGCCTAGGTTTTGAGAATAAACTTCACAAAATGCGGGAGAAAAGCTGAGCTTTCTTGATTTGTAAGTTACTCACAAAGCATCCTGGGATTGCAGGCAGTGTTAGTAGGCCATTTTTAACAGCTTTTCTCCTTCATTGTGTGAAATTCATCCATGACAAATGGTTTACAGTTTAGTAAGGGTGTAATGGTTCACTGAGGTCTTGGCACAAGTTTGGTTTACTGTAAAGAAAATATTTAAAGAAAAAGTCCCGGACTTACATTTCTAGGTAGAAAATTTATTACTTTTAACTGATCATAGTGCAGCTTAAAGTTTGTTCCATCTACTGTCATTTAGACCTCTCTGAGATCGTTAGTCCTGCCTGTGGTGTATTAAAAACAAGAAATAAAGAGAGGAAAAAAAGACAAAATAATAAAAAACCCAGAAATATATATCTAACTATTCTCTGACATAAAATTAGAGATACAATGTAAAATGGCTATTTTGAATATGCCAAATTTAGAGAAAATCATCCCATTTTTAATCACGAATTGTTCTGACACTGTTACACAGCCAGTGCAGTGGTTACTCCTGAAAAATCCCAACTTGTGTATGTCAGTGAAGGATCCTAGAGTAGCTCATGTAAAAACAGCCTATGCATTGTAAAGAGGCCTTAGCAGAGCACTAAAATACACACTTTTAAATGGTGGTCTTTACTTCTCCATACCCCTGCATTGCCTTTAAAATGTATTAGCATTTTTAATGTCTTAAAACTTATCTGCTTTTGAATCCAGCGCAAAGAAGCTGAGAGGGTTGTGTCTGCTGCCATGTCTTCTTCATTTGTTGTTCAGTAGTGGCAAACAGTTACTGACACCTCGAATGTGTGACAGTATTTACTTTCTGAGTGATGCCTTTTTTCTCCACTGAGACATACTTGTCATGTGACTACATGCACTGAATTGTGATCCCCAAACTGTCACATATACAGTTACACCCCTACCGTTTAGTTATAACACCTTGGGATGCAGTTTTGTTCAAATTAACAAGCAAGTCATGGTGGTGTGCATTGTGTTTCTACCTGAATGTGCAGCCAACTGCAGAGAAATTGTTGTTCATCACAAGTAAACTTCCATAAAACATGAATGAGATACAGCAACATATCAGTAGCTTCCAGTGGCAGCTCGAGCGTCCTTATGTGACACACTTTCATGCACCGTGCAGTGTTTCTACGTCTGCAGGAAACATTTCATGTCTGTCACTGTGACTCTATCACTGTGGCTGTCGTGGCAAGACACGCCCTGTTACAACTTTAAAATTAAGAAATTCTCTCACTTTGAAAACTGTTAGAAAATATTAGAGATAATGCAAGTACTCGACAAAAAAAATATGAAAGAAAGGAGAAGTTATTTTATATAAGGTGGACGCCTGTGAGACAGGATTGAGACTGAGCTTTACCCAAAACAACTTTTTTTTTTCCGAGACAACACCAAAAAGTTTGTATATCTCAGGTTAATTATCCCCACAAACATGTACATAAATATGTGTTTTGTTTGTTTTATAAAGCAAAAAGAGAAATGTATTTCCCTAGTAGCCACTGACTGTGACTCACATTTCACTTTTCTTTATCAAAATGAGTGTGATCAAACACAAGCATGGTCGGAATGAATGTGAGGGCCTAATTCACCATAATATTAAGTTTCCTGCTAAAGGAAGAGACTGAGCACTGTGGTTTACAGTAACCAGCTCCATCAATAAAAGCACAACTGGTAAAATCTTACATTCGAAGAGAGGGAAGTGAAAAAGAAACTACTGTGAAGTGATATGAATGATGAAAAAGGAATTAATCACAAATACCAGATTGTGAGCTCTGTGCTGAACAACATAAGTACTAGTAATGATATTCGATACAATGATACAAAGTGCAATGTTTCATTCATAGTAAGCAGATTTTCAGTCTTGCTGTGCCACAATCACATTAAGCTTGGCAATAACACAGGAAGAAGTGATCTAATTACACCATAATGGTTTTATTATGCTCGAACAGTCCGTGTGTCTTTCTGCTGTTCAGCTGTTTACACACATCGCTATTTTTATATAACATCCTCTTTCCTGGATCCAAAATACTTTAAATTACAAGTTTTGTTCTCCTCTTTTTCAGTGTTATCAACTATACTGTCCTCTCCTCTCCTTCCTCCGTCATTTAAAAGCCAGCCTCAGTGTCCCAACACAAAACTGAAAGCAATTTAACTGAACAGAAACCAAAACTAAGGCTTAAATCCATGGTCAGAGTGCGTGATACGTTACAGTTTTTATTGTGATCCAGGCAGGCTTTGGTTAGTCATGCATATATTGCAATGACTAGGAAAATTAAATTCATTATGCAGCCTGTTCACACAAACTTTGGCATATGCAGATTAAAAATGTGCATTTAAGTTATTTTACTGGGCCACTAGTTATGTGTGTTATTCCTGCAGAGGCTCCTGAACCCTGCTATGAGACTTGCAGACGGTAATATAAAGTAGGCTGCAAATGCTGCTTGAACAGTTTATAATAATCGGCTTTCTTGTTAGAAGGAATGTGGTAAATAAAGCAGCTGTAATCCCAGAGGAATTTGTGTACCATATGTAGAGGAGTTAATGGGATAAATAAAAGGTGCATCATGGCTATACGTTAAAAGGGCTCACAACTTCTATTCAAAGATTTATGGCGATGCTAAGATAATGTCAAAAATGCAACTCTTAAACTGTTAACTCGACAAATTAAGACACCTAAAAGAAAGTAATGGTTAAGTTTTAGGTGAATTTGGCGCTGATGCTGATCGGATGTGCAAACACAATAAATGAAGTGATGTCACCCACAGTATACAAACAAAGCTGAAGCCTTTTGTTCATACTGACTCATGAGACACAAACAAGGGCCCGAGAGACACTAAAGTCACGAAAACAGCTGTGACAGCCTCCAGTCTCCCACTCACCGCCTCCTCGTGTTCCTTCCAACAGTCATAGTCTGTTGCCATGGCGATGCTTGCGTAGCACAGGCCGGCCTCCTTGGCGAGCACCACCTCCGGCACGGTTGTCATATTGATGACATCAGCGCCCCACTGACGAAACATCAGGCTCTCCGCTCGCGAGGAGAAGCGAGGACCCTCGATGGACAGCATGGTCCCTTTAACATGGCACTTGATCCCCAGACTGCGGGCCACCTCCACCAAGACCTGGACCAGGACAGAGCGTCAGGGACTTTATACATCGCACCACAGACATAAACTGCTACATGTAACAATGTTTACTTCTATTTTAAAAATATAGTATAATGATTGGATGCAATGCCGTTTTGCTGAACTGAAAAACATCAGCAACTAATTCTCAACCTCTACTTAATAATAAAAACATTAGAGGTCTTAGCCTCATAATCAATTGATCACATCCTATATATTATCCAATGACACAAACTGTTAAAAACATTCACCTGTGGTTGACAAAATATCTGATTTTTTAACTTTAAAAGGACACTGGTAAAAATTCAATGATACTAATACCCAAGTCAATACCACAGCAAAATAGTAGCCTTAAGCACCCAAGGTTGGGTCAGCTCTTGCAAGCAAACTCCTCCTGTTGTCTAAAATGCACATAAACACTGGCAAATAATGTTTGGCCCTAATGTGTTATTTAGGTATCCCTTGGCATTAAAAATAATGCAGAAATATCCCTTTAATTACCATTATAAAAAAACTTGAGAAAAGGTCAAATTTCTTAGAAATCCCGTTCACAGTTTAGATGGGGAAAGATGGAGATTAGGGCTTGTAAAATCAAACTGTGCACTGGTTTCTCCTCTGTTTTATGTCCCCAGTGTGTGACGTTTATCACTTTTGTTTGCGTGACCACTTGTGGGGGTATAAGCTTTGCTGACTGGACTTTTTGCAAGCTTACCCACACATGCACAGTCGCTTTCCCACCATGTTGATGAATAGAGGGGCCTGCATGGACTACGAGGTCATGGCTGCTTCATGCACTACTCCCAAGACAGTAACCGCAATGCAAATGTCAGTGCTTCTGGATGAGACTCGGTTCAGATAGGTGGGACAACTTTGAAAATGAAAAGGTCATTTGTAAAGGAGCAGCGAGGATATTTTCACATTAAGGACATCGTGTCTGAGTGAGCTGGAATTGTTGATAGAAAGACAAGAAATCCTCAAAAATATCACCGCTGCTCCTTACAGCATGTGTGTTTTTGCATTTTCATGTGGATGAGGATGTTTTGGTAACACAGCCTGTGTGGACAGGATTATTTTTGAAAAAAAGGGGAGAAAAACTAAATTTTTAAAAAAATACCTGTCTTTGTGTCAACATGAACCCAATGTACCAGTAAAGTTTTTAAACAACACTGAGACTAATTATTCCCAGTACCCCTGTAATAAAACAACACTAAGACTAATCACTCCCAGTACCCCTGTGATAAAAGCAAAGTGTCCTTGTTGTGTTTTTTTAAGCCTCTGTAAAAGAAGCATTTTCTAAAAGGACTGAATGAGGGCGACGGTGTAACTCAGTTGATAGAGCAGAGGCTAAAGTCCTCAATGCACCTGTCCTGAGATCGATTCCCAGTCCCATTCTCTCTACCATTATTTAATGTCTAACTACAGCTGTCCTGTTAAATTAAAGCAAAATGGCAAAAAATAATCGTTAAAGAAAAAAAAAAAGGATTGGATGAAACCAACGTGCTCTGTTGGACATGTGCTATGCATGCTGGCAGGCATAATGTGATTTCAAATAACATGATGGACAACATTTTGTTGATGACCTTTATTTTTTTATTATTTTCTTTTATTAAGTCATAATTAGTTTTGGTAGTCTAATTCAGCCCTTTAATGTTCAGCTGTGTTGTGTGGCTGCCAGCTATCTGACTCAGTGGTTAAGCGGCTACAGGCTGTGTGAACTCTGCAGCTAATGTGTCACTTTTTCACCTCATCAACATCTTCACACCTCTATTCCGGTCGTGCAAGCTCATTTCATTGTAAGGGGGCACGAATGGAATAAGAGAGCAGTGGAATTTAAGAACAATGGAGCAGAAGTAAGGAAATTTAAAGAAACCATTGAGAAAAGGGTCAAGATGTACATGAAGTCACGCTGATGATGTTGGAGTAAATGTGCAGGACTTTAAGGACTCACCTCTCTGGTTCTGTTGCAGAAAGGCTCAGCCATGGGGATGTGACACACTCCCGGAGGACTGGTGGGTTGGCCATCGTAAAGCGTCTGAGCTCTCTTGGTTGTTCTGGAAAACAGAAAAATAAAGTGATCAATGTTATTGTTAATTCTATTAACTTTTACCAAGTGTACTGGAATAATGGTGATGTTGATTTGATTTTCTCAAATTGTGCTAATGCAAACAAACACTAACATTTAGCTTGACTTTTATTAAAACATTTCAAGGGGAAATATGTTCTATCATTGACTGTGAAAATAAAGCAACTCTAGGAATCACTTTCAACATGAACTCTTACTCATAAGACAATTATCTCAGCCATTTAAAATATGAATGTCGCTGCCAAAGACAATAATGATCTTTAAAGATGATGCCCAACCCTTTCTATTATGCATAATGTTGGCAGTGAAAGAATAAGTTAATGCTGAAAAGGTATGAAGCAGCTGCAGCTCCACCCTGCTGACGGTCTCTAACAGCAGTACGTTTAGAGGAGAAGATAATGCCCATTTAATCCACAGAAAGCCGGTTGTCCTGATCCAATTCATTTGGGAGACATGGTTGCAAAGAAGAACTCCCACAACCTTTAATTACAAAACATTCAAGTTATTCCTACAATGCAGAAAAGATATGTCAAAGATGACTAAGCGTTAGCACTTTTCTCCGACAAAACTCAATGTTATGTCAGAAGATATGTTGTCAGATCTTAAACCCTACAAAAATTGCATAAAGATACAGTACACTGTCCAATTATGTCAGTAAACCCATGGTGGATTAATCTGTATTTCTGTTTTCTTCAACATGATTTCAAATTTTTAAAAAAAAAGTGCACATGTGATGGTGATATGTCATTAAATGCAATTTGAAGCTGTTTTTGTTGTATGGACTTTTCCAAAAAATACATTATTTGTAATAAAATAATATAAAATTACTTTAACAGCTAAATACTTGGGTGTTAGGGTGTTTCCACAGGAAAAAAGTAGTTATTATGCCTAACTATGAGATCAGAGCTCGCAAGCTTTTAAAATGTTAAACCAACATAGTAGAAAAAACAACTTTGTAAATGTGACAGAAATTATTCTGGATATGAAACTAGAATGACCACTTCATTAGGTACACCTTGTTTATTAACACAAATATCTTGATTTGATTTGATTTTTTTATTTACCTCAAACATAAGAACAAATAAATAAAATACAACAATTTTACTCAATGAAATCATATCATCCTGCCATACAAAACCAAGAGAAGAAAAAAAGAACTCCAGTCACATGATGGCAGCAAAAAGTGCATAAGGTCATGCAGACATGGTCAAGATGATCTATTAAAGTTCAAACTGAGCATCAGAAAGGAGAAGAAATGGGATTTAAGTGACTCTGAACGTGTCATGGTTGTTGGTGCAGTAGCAGGCTTTCATGTTGTTTATGCCAAATTCTTAACTCGACCGTTCAAACATACAAGGCAATGTTTATCAGCCTTCTATTCTCACATTTTAGTGAGCCTGTCCTATTCTTAGCTTACAGGAGCATCTGCTTCAAGGTTTAACACTTTATGCATTCGGAGTTGTTCTTCTACATATTTTGGTTGTAAAAGTGGTTCTGGAGTTATTGTTGCCTTTCTATCAGCTGGAATCAGTCTGGTCATTCTCTGTCCTCTGCCTTCAACAAGGCAGCTGCTCACTGGATATTTTCTGTTTTTTGGACCATTCTGTAAATATTACACATGGTTGTGAAGGAAAATGAATGAAATTGTCTTTTGTGTTTGTCTGTCTGTTTATTTGGGCTTTATCTACTTTTGTTGTTCCTTTATAAGTGTTCTGCATTGTTTTTCTGCATTGTACAGTGTCTTTGAGTTTTATGAAAAGCGCTTTATAAATAAAATGTATCATTATTATTATTATTATTATTATTATTATTATTAAAATCCCAGTTATTACCAGTTTCTGAAATGATCAGATCAGCCTGTCTGACACTAACAACCAAGACACATTCAAAGTCACCTCCCTATTCTGATGTTCAGTTTGAACTTAAGTAGATTGTCTTGGCCATGTCCACCTGCCTGATTGCATTGGTTGCTGCAATGTGAATAGCTGATTAGATATTTGCATCAATGAGAAGCCAAACATGTAACCTAAAAAAGTTTTCTGTAAGTTTAAATGTTGCTGAGACAAAAGCTTGCCATAGCATTACTAAAGTGTTACAATTTAATAATGAATATAATATTTAAGTGGTATCATTCTGATACCACTTGTTTCAATATGATACAATCTGTCATTTTAATGTTAAGTAGTTCTGAGAAGTACTGATGACTATAAAAGTGTCTATTCATCATGAGACGTGCACAGGGGAGGAGTGTACCCATCAAAAGTGAAAGGGAAACTCCTTCACATTGTCTAAATGGTAGAGTGTGTCAGAGTTTGCCAGCATTTATTTAGCTATTAGAAACAACAAATTACCCAGTATTGCTTGCCAGGGACTGGAAACCAATATTGGTTGCTTTGTACTGATTTTTACTGGTGGAATTTCAAAAGTTTAAATTCTGTTATTGTGAAAAATCCTATCCAGGGCACCTAATACATGACAAAAAGATAGGAATTAGGACTGGACAGTAAAGTTCTAGTTCACAATTTCACTGCTTGCAATACAACCCCCCCCCCCCCCCTTTATGCAACACTCCACAAGGTAGCTAGAAATCACCATTTACCCCCCAAGTGCACTGCTGCATGGCGCCATCTGCAAAGAACCTATAGGTCACTCTTAGAATCAGCTATTCGATGTGCTAACCACCAATGCTAAACTACTAACACAGAACAGATAAACTTCTGCTACTGATATGGGCTAATGGCCACATTATTTGTCGATGGCCAATGTTTGTCAAAGGTGCTGATATCAGCTGATGATAATGTTATGCAGATACATCTGTAGGTTGTTTTTGTTTGTCTGGTTTGTTTCTGCTAAACACCAAATGGCTTCAACATATTTGCCTCTTGTTGACTCTATTTCAAAATAATAGCACCTTCCTTTAGAGCTGAGCATTTTAACTTGGGCATAAATTTCCCAAACCTGCATCCTATGACAGCGCTACAAAGTCAGCAAGCTCTTCACGGTCCTTTCTGGGTCATTCTAAATTTAAAGGAACTGTAGCAGTGGGTGTGACTTAAACACATGAATTCAAAAATAAACACACTGGCCTGAGGTTAAAATGTTTATGGAAAGGACCTTGTGCATCTATTATATATTGTTGTGGTTCTTAGTAAGGATGTGAAATACAGATCAGCTTAATATTTAGGTTGATGAGATATAAGACTAAAATTAGCCCTCTTGGCTAATGAGGCTTAGGTAACCGACTTGTAGAAAAATCTGCTGTTTGATCCCCAACACCTCAAGTCTGCACAGGTGTCCTTAGGCAGGAAATGTAACTTCAGCCTGTTCACAAAGGCATTGCTAATGGTGTTTATATGAGTGTGAATAATTTTATGTCATTCCTGATGGGCTGCTTGTCACCCTCCATCAACCACGTCTAATTAGAGTGAAAATACAAAGACGGAAATACAAACTGCAGCCTTTAAACTAAGAGTTCAACTTGAAGAACTTGAAACCTCTTGTCACATGTGTGAGCCACACAGATGCTTAAAACTTGGCTGAGTCCACAGCAACATAGCAACTAAGTGTTTGGTTAGGAGCAGCACAAGTGACATAACAAAAGTGGCATCAATAGCGTGAGGTCTTTTAGAAACACGCTGTCACATGCTGTGGGACAAGTCTGAACAAGTCCTAAGAGATAGCTTCCTCATTTCTGATAAATAGATCTTGTCTGTGTTTGATACTGGTAGATCATCAGATTCTCCAACACAGGCCGGCACAGCCACAAGGGGTATAAAGTTTAGAGAGGAACACACTGAAATAACTGTGTCGAGGCAGTAGAAGACTTGTCGAAAATTAACCAGCGGTGTGCCAAACCACTGGTAAGAAAATGGCTATCCTAATTAAACAGCAGGTCTTTTTGCAGAGATCGAGATTTGAAAGGGAACTGGTGCACTAAGCTACCTAGGAGCTAAAAGTCTCACTAAGAGTTTTGCTGCAGAGTTTGTTATTATGCAGTGATACTGACAGGTTTTGATGCAATGATTCCACAGGACCCACAGGTGGTGACCCCCATCCCATGGAAATCAAACAGGTTCCAAATAAAGTAATTACTACTTGATAAAAGAGTAACTTTGGTATTTATTTAACCGAAGACAGTACAATTCTCCCACCGAAGACTGTATTACTAAAAAAAATATAAATGCACCCTATTTAAATTTGCATCAATACAATATAATAGCAAATGTGTTCAGTAAAAAGCAGAGTTCTTTTCAAATATATATGGACCTATGTGGTTTAGGGATGCTGCAACAGGACATTTTGAGCACTGAATGCTTTATTTCTTTTATCTTGGTCTTTAAAAAGTATTCACCCCCTTGGATGTTTTATCCTCTTATTGATTTCATAAATCAAACATGGTCAATATAATTTGGCTTTTTGACAAAAAACCCTCTTAAATGTCAAAGTTTAAATAGATTTCTACTAAGTAATGTCAATTGAATAAAAAAATAAGATGTAAAATAAGAGACTGCATGAATATTCACCCCTTCAAGTAAGAATTTGGTAGATACCCCTTTGGCTGCAATCACAGCACTGAGTCTGTGTAGAAAGGTTTCAATCAGGCTTGCTCATCCTGACATGGAAATTTTACTTCTTCTTTGGATTTTTTTTCTTGGATAATTGACATTAATTTGAAGGTATTGTTTTTCTCTTTGACATTAAAGAGTCAGAAAAGTCAAATCATATTGACCATTATTGATAAAATTTAATAAAAGGGTAAAACAGCCAGCCAAAAGGAGTGAATAGTTTATATAGGCACTGTATATCTATGCTCCAATTTGTTATAAAATAGTATTTTTTTGTTGAGGTAAAATTATTTTATTTAAATAATACATAACCATCCCATATTCATAAACATTCTGATAATCCTTTCAGAGAGTTCCTAACTTTGCTTAAAAATTCTGGCAAGGAGTCCTAGCTCAAAAATGATTAAGGAACATTCTCAGAGCTACTTTGAGCAGGGAGAGGACAGACTTTTGTCTTGGTGAGAAGGCGGAGTTAGCCCTGTTGCTAGGGTATGACACATTCTGCTGAAAGCTGTCATTGGTTGATATAAAAGAGAGAGAGAGAGAGCGAGAGAGCGAGAGAGAGAGAGAGAGAGAGAGAGAGAGCCATATACTGTATGTACACTGTAAACAGCTTACAAAATATGTCAAAACTCATGCCACTTTGCAGCAGTCTCTTCACAGATGACAGATCTATCACCATGTCAAGAGCCTTTAATCAGTAATGGGTTGCACCTGTAGAGTTAAACACATTTAAGGGGATCACCACACACACTCACTTTGCACTGAGTAAATGTTTAGGACATGTTTTAATCCCAACTTAACATGTATCAGGATACGCATTGTATTGTGAGACTGTGTGAAATATCCGTCCTTAACAGTGAGTAAACTCAAGCATGGTATTTTGTTATGTGATGAGCTCTCACTGAAAGCTACTTACATATGGTTTAAGTATTAGCTGGGTAAACTGAACGTATGAGAACTGATGCTACTGATGGAAGTAATTCTGACAAGTGACACATGAGATGAACAGGAAAGAGCCCCGGCTGGTAACAAATATTCCTCAGAAGCTCCAAACGATCCGACACCGGAACTGTGTCAACTTTCTCCAAATGTGGAACGTCAAAGTGTCAGAAACTTGAACACTCTCTAAGCTATGACACTTGAGAGCGCCTCAAACCACCAGTGGAGGTTACAAAAAAAATCAAACTGAACATGATGGTAATGATAAATGTGTCAAATAACATGGCTGAAGCACGCTCCCTCTCACACTCAGCCGTTATGACATGCTAGCCGCACAGTAACCTGAGTCCAGTCAGTGAGATGTGTGGGAAAATGCTTGAATGTTTATACAATACACATGTAGCATCAACACTTGTAAATGATGTTTAAGAACAAGCCTAATGTCTCAGAGTGTTTGTCTCATGACTTTCAGAATTAAAGTGTGTAAAAGACCCTGTACATTACATGTCTGGATGTTTTTAGGACTGTTTTCTGCATTTTAAAATGGAAACGTTAGAAAGGAAAAAAGTCATTTCTCTCAATCAAACAGACTCGTGTGATCACCAATCGGGGCCAGCCGTGATGGAGGAATAATATGCTTCAACAGAACTGAACAAACTGCTCTAGTTTTGAATGAAAACAGCTAGGTCCGACAGACAGTCTCTGCTAAAATTTGTGCGGTAAGGAGAATAAATCTACATGTGTGCTACTTGCAAATGCAGTCTTTTTTGAATCCTGTTTACTAACCAGCTGCAAAAACTTCCTGTTGTCATTTCATATCGTAACAATTTCCCCTTATTATGATATTATGCAGACAGGTTTTTTTTTCCATCTCGCCCACACAGTACAACTGCAAGTTTTTACTTGTTTTATTTTGTTGTGTTTCTTAAATATGCTTTAGATTTTTGATGGCAGCACTTTGGTTGTCTTTTGTTGTTTTTTATTCCTTTATAATGAACTTGGTTTTTAATGGATTGGATAGCAATTGCAGCAGCTAAAACCAAGATAATACTCAGCCAACAACCATTTTTACATTTCTTACATTCTCTTTTATTTACCTTTATGGTACACTTCATTTAAAAAACATGGACCAGCTGCTGGGCTTAGTCAAAACCTAAAAAGTAAAAGTAAGTATCCATAGGCTCGTACTCACTCACCTGTCAATGAACTGGTCTATAATGACAATGTCTCCTGGCTGAATCTCCTCCCGGAGAGAGCCACAAGCTGTTGTCACCAACAGATGTGTACACCCTTCCTCCTTCAGTGCCCAGATGTTGGCCTGGTAGTTCACATTGGACGGCATAATAGTGTGTTGTCTCCCATGCCTAAAAAGAGGGAAAAGAGCATTTAGGTTAGTTTTAGTTGTTTTTTTACATGCAACCCAAAGGAGTCCACTTTGCAGCTTACAGTGTGTATGAAAAGTGTGAGGTGTTTCCACTAGATGGTGCTAAGAAAAACAAAGTTCATTCATATTGGAAAACAGTGAATCAGACTTTCTTACCTTGCAAGGAGCACACAATCCACATTTTTTATCTTCCCCATTATCAGAGCATCTGATGGCTGTTTAAGAACAGCAGAATCATTCATTTAGACTTAAAAACACAACTTTAAGGAATAATTTCAGTGCAAAGTATGCATTCAGGCTTATTGTGTACACTTTTTTGTTCAACAAAAAGAAATCCTTTTATCACAAATCCACAGAATAAAGCTCACCTTTCCATATGGCGTGTCTACATAGCGCTCAGTCCGCCCTTCCAAGATATCTGGATCATCAAGGCCTGAACCACCGATGATTCCAATCTAGACAAACATTTGAAAACATCCTGAGTACACAACAAAACCAGTGAATAATGAGGCCACAGTGCTTGTTTGTTTGAAATACAGCATTGAGGCATTCATTAAACACAAACTAGCCAAAAAAAGGTTATTCACAATGTGCATGCATATCAGTCACCAGTTTATTACCAATTACTAGACCCGATGCGTCATTTCCCTCTAGGCTGTTTGTGTTTAAAAAATAATGTTTGTTTAAAGACAGTTAGAAAGGCAAGTAAATTTACTGAAATAAGCAAATATACTCAAGTGATACTCTGTTTGCTTTCCTGTTTACGGTCAGTTATAGTCAGTTTACTGTAGCGCTCTGAGGCAAAAATAGTAAAACTTTAGCCGCAACCAGGTTTAGTTAACAACTAGGTCTGTTAATGGCATTTAACAGACACATATGTAGATATATTTGTAACACCTCCTGAATTATCAAAAATTAAAATGCAATGAAAACCCAAATAAAAAATGCCGCCTAATAATACATCAAGATGACTGACATTATGTTGATTATTTTTAAATAGTCAGAATCCATGAAGAGCTGCAGCATTAAAATGCTGGTCAAACATGTATCAGCACATAAATTAGCTATATTATGACATGTCAGTATGTAATATCATTAATATCAGATTTTACCCATGAAAGACTGTAAGTATGCCTTAAAATATATCCCATCAACCTCTGTTATGCTGTAATTTGTAAACTAAGTACCAATGACTTAAAGATTGATTTCATAAAAATGGACCAGTCTATGCTGGGAGATGGAAATAGTGAAAGTTTAGACCTGGGAGTCTATTGTTCACTCTCCTTTCATACAGTACTTGAATTTTATGACAAGGGGTAAAATATTCTAACCTCTGTGGAAAATTCTGATTTTAAGGAGTTCCTAGATGCTGGCACATTCGTAGAAGCCTGTTGAGCTTTAATATTTACTTATAACATAACATCATGTGAATTACTTTGCTTGTGTGTTTTGGTTTTAATCCTTATTTTGCTTTCAGCATTGTAAATGTCATACAAGCTAATTATATTTTGCATTAATGATCGTAAACTTTCTTTAGTTCTGCTGAAAATCAACAAAGGCCTTTTGATAATCAGAAGAGCAACTCCATCTAACTTACTCTCACACAACATCCTCCTAAATTTAACAGTCTCCCCTCAGCTGTCACAGCTCCAGGCTGCGCTTCACCTGGCCACGTGCAAAACCAACCTAGATGGCTGATTACCAACTAAAACAGCACCTCACTTACTGAGAATCACCGTGGTTAGAATTAACGTGTTGGTGTAAAATTTAGATATTCCCAACAGGCTGCAGGGCACTACTTCTATGTGTAAAGCTAAAGGCTTTCCCGCACTTTTAGGTTCCTCCCAGCTGAGCATCTGTCAAGATCGTACATTACCTAGCTAAAATGTCCCATTGATTCTCTCTCTCCGAATCAAAGACATAACTCGCTGCTTTTTCAAACTCCCGAAGTGTAATAAAATTAAGGTCCTTACCTTAATAGGTGCTACGGAAGCCATGTCGCCTGTCTTGTCTGCTGTAAAATTGAAAATTGGACAAAGTTGAGGGGTTCACGCTATATAGCTACAAGCTAGATCATCACCCGTCAGCACAATGGACATTCCCCTTCCGGTTTGATGATAGCCTTCAAAATAAGAGCATGAAGTTCAACCTTGCACGCTGTTCAGTATCGATTATGTCCACTGCACAGCAAAACAAGCTTTAGATTAATTTACTATTTACCTCGCAAAATGGTGTGTTTCCATTTACTTTACTGCATATTAAGAAGGCAGGTCAATTTTACCGTAGAACACACACACACACATATATATATATATATATATATATATTTTTTTTTTTTTTTTTTTTTTTTGAGTGTGTGTTAGACAATTGACACAAGGCTGTCATGAATGAGTCAGTCTTTCAAAAACGTACAGTGTAGTATTTTTTCTGCTGATGTACAAGAACGAAGTAGGACCAAGTATGAACTAAAATTTGACTAAAAGTTCCAGAGAGACTGGAAAACTCCCTTTAAGATAATGAGAGACTCCCAAATATAAAGAATTTGCTAAAATCCAAAAATGTCTGTGAAAATTCAAAAATACCAAATAAAGTCTTAAAATATTCCCCAAACATTTTTAGTAAGCCTTTCTGTAAAAATAAATAAATAAATAATCAATGTCCTCATTTGAGCCTGCAGGGTCTCAGGGGGGCTATATAGTTTAGATTTCTGGGGGCTCTCAGCTTAATCTGTACTTTTTGCTTTATTTAACATAGCTCCTTGGTGCTAATGATTGTACACATGTATAACTTTACGAATGAATATTTACATACATTGATACTCATATACCTCAAATAAATTCAAATACTTATTGATAATTTACTTGAATGAAAAACAATTCAATTTCAGGCACTCACAAACATAGAACACTGTTGGGTGACTAGGAAGTGGCCTTAAAAATAACTGTGACTAAGTGTGAATGTGACAGAGGAGGAGACAATTAAGAAAACAGTTTACAGCAAAGTACTTTTGACTCTCACTGCATTTGAGAAGAAAAAAATTCTTATATGTTTCACATATTAGCCTGTATTTACTATTTCAGAAAATAATAAATAATATAATAAAAAGAGACTCAGATGGTATCAGTATCTTTCAAACAAAACCACAGTTTGCATACTGGGAGGCTACAAATGTGTGCCTATAACTCCTCTTTTAAAGAGAATTTTTGGTCTTTGAAAACAAAATATCTCTGTGAAAATGCAAAATTTTAATGGCAATCATTTTACCATTTACAAAACACCCCCAATAAGGCAGTCGGATTATACCAGGTATGCTCATAAATGTAACGATGTAATAACAGAAAAATATCAGCATAATGCAGAATTGCTCATACAATTTATTTTAAATAAAATTCAATACAAAAGAACTTAATCTAAAATCCATACACCCTCGGTCAGTAATAAGTGCTACTCAATGAGAAGCATGTTTAAATGGTTTTTAGCTGACATAACATTAAAAAATCAGTTGTCCCAAAATCCCTGAGAGCACCGGAGACATGAAATAAATCTGTTTAAGAAAGTGGATTAACAGGAAAAAAAGACACTAAAATAAGGTTTGAACAATATTTTTCCATTCTTTGTTCACAGTGGCACTTTGAACTTAAAATAGGACTACTGTTTGTGTAGTTAACAGTCCTTGACCCAGGCCTTAATGGTTTACGACAAACATTTATCCAATGATGGCAGTTCAACAACTGAAACACTTGCAGTGTTTTCATCATATCCTTAAGTGTGGTGATCTTCAACATAAAGAACATTGTTTTGATCTAAAATACTGCTGAGGCATTAGCAGCTGGTGTGGATCCATCAGTTCCCACTACAAACAATGAGAATCTGACCTTTTTTATCACTACAAATGAGAGCCTGAAGGGCCAGGGTCTCCTGGGTCATCCATGGGATTGTCAACAAGGCTGTCCTTGATGGTTTTGGGGACCTTGTTAGTCTGGGTGGCACTGCAATTAGCAAAAGAATCACTGTCACTGTCAATAGTAATGACAGTGGGTGGGTGCTTCTGTGTACGTTCACTGCTCTTGTGCCTCTTGCCCTTCTTCTTGTGTTTCTTTTTTTTCTTATGATGCTTCCTGGTTCGCTCGTTAGAGCCTTCCTCATTGACGAGCTCCACACTCAGGCTCCTGCTAGTCTTTCTTGGATGCTCTTTGGATTTCTTATGATGCTTCTCTTTGCTCCTTTTCTTTGTGGAAGAGGATGTTTCGTCCTCAGCATTCGAGTTGGGTGGCTCCTCCAGATGTCTTGTTTTGTATTTCCTCTTCCCACCAGGCTTGTCATGGTGAGACCTCTTTTTTGGTGAAGGTGAGTAACTACTGGAATAAGACCTAGATCGTGAATGCCTCCTGTCCCGTCTTCGTGAGTCCCTGCTGCGGCTCCTGGAGTGAGAGTGTGAGTGCCTGCTGCTACTGTTGTAGTAGGAATGCCTCCCTGTGTACTGGGTCCCACTATCCCTCCTGTCTTGGCTGTAGTGTTTGTATGACTGACAGCTGTGATCAATGTCTCTCCTTCTATAGTTAGTGTTTGAGTAGAAACCTCTGCCCCTGGAGTGGGGGTAATCTTTTTCTCTGCTGTGGGAATTTGCTGGGCTCCTGCTCAAGTGTCTGCGCTCTCCACTTCTTGACCTCCACCTTCTCCTGTGGTCTCTGTCCCTAGATTTACTGTTACTATCAAGTCTCTCATGCCTGTCTTTTCTGTTTGACTTGCTAGAAGACTTGTGTCGGCTAGATGTTGAAGAACTATATCTTTCTATTGAGTGATTATCTGTTTGTACATTTCCAGACTGTCCAGCACCACTGCTTTGTGAAGCTACAGGACTGAGACTGGAGAAGCGGATATGTTGAGGCAGAAGAGGCACTTCTTTAGTATCCTCATTGGCCGATTCTTCAGAGTCAGAAGAGAGCTTCACAAGCTCAGGTGTCCTTTCTGCCACTGGTTTAATAAAACCTACAATGACACAATCATCACTATCAGAAGACAAACAATCTTTGTTAACTATGTTCTGTATCATATCTGTTTGGATATGCGGACTCCTTTGCTGCGGAGAATCTCTAGACTGTTGTGCCTCCTCTATACTGCTGTCTGAGTCTGAGTCTACGACAGACAGGCACTCTGCCCTGCTCTGCTCTGCTGTCGTAGAATATGAAGGCCCAGGCGTCTCATCATCCCACACAGACTGGCTCAAAGTAGATGTGGAATCCCCTGGAGGGTCCAACTCCAGGGAGTGCTCCTCATCTTCTGAGATGGCTATTACAGAAGAGTTAGAGCTGCTGTCTTCATTCGAGGATGGGGCTGGGCAGTCGTAGACAGCATGTTGGTCATAGGCTTCCATATTGAAGGGAGATTTTGCAAAACTGATGAACTCATGTAGAAAGTGCTCAGTGCGCCCCTGAAGGAACGGCCTGAGCTCTTCCATAATAGCTCCATCCTCCATGTCATAACGTGTAATCCGGGACATGATGATGTGTTGGACTATGTTGACCAAAGAACCATGAGCTCCATAAAGCACAATGAGTTCTCTTTTTAGCCAGGGGATAAGTCTATGAAGACAGGCAGGATTTCTTCTGAAGAATTCAGCTGAGATTTCTCTGGAGCGGCCCCCATCCCGGACAATTCGAACCCTCACGCCTTGACGGTAGAGTTCCCTCCTGAAGTTGATCATCTCTTGTTCTCGGACACTGTTCACCACCCTGCCTTCACTAGCAGCTCTCCTCTTAGCTGCCAACCTCATCATCATTCGCCTAATGTAACGGTCCTGCCGCTGCTGGGGAGGGTTTGTTGAGGCCTCAAACATCACCCCATTATCTGGAGGTGGTGATGTCCTTCCCCGCATTTGCCGATGGACTCCTGTGAGAGTTGTGCGGTATCTAAATCGCACTCCCCCAAAAGTTCCAAAAGAGCCATTGTCCAGTGGCTGCAGATCATACTTCTTAAAGTCTTGCTCTGATTTTATACTATGATAGATCGAATTAAAGGGCTGTTTGCATAGCGGGCACTCTGCTTTGTTCTTAGACCACTCGTGAATACAACGGAAACAGAACTTGTGCAGGCAGAGGTCCAGGTAAGATATGTTGTTAAATGTGTCCAGACAGATTGGACACTTGGAATCTGGTGACACCTCTGCAGACATCGCTTCAGAGGTTTTCCTTCTGCTGCTCTTCTGGCGCTGCTGCAGGGCCACTTTAATCGCTGACATGATCTGTCAAAACAAGAAAACAAAGGCTTACATTATATTTTTGACTAGAAATCATCGACTTCACCATACAGTATGACAGCCTATTCTATTTCTACTAAGAAGTAAACTTCAAAAATAAGCAGCTTAATCTTATAATTATGATCACTGAAAAGTGTCCTGAGTGACTATCAGACGTTTATTCAGTGCGCTAGATTTCCATATGTTCTCAAAATTCAAGTTCTAGCACCAAAGCCTTACATATGAGAGGAGAAAATGAAGTGAGTATATTTTTCCTGTATAGGGTGTGCTATCAATAACCTGTGTTTTATTATGTGTGAATGACTCATCTTACTAAAAATAATACATATTCAGTCTTATGAAAACAGTTGAATGGTGCTTTAAAAAACAATTCAATGTTATGCCAGGGTAGGGTTGGCTATTATCTGGGATTTTCTGATACCTATGCATAATTTTAAATTACTGCTGATGCTCAAATGATGCCTGAATAAATCATTTTAACTAGTAATGAAGAAAATTGGATTTTACCATAATGATATATACCAACAATATACCAACAATTTTAAAGGCCACCATGTCTACTGAGCAAAGACAGACTGAGTCAAGTGAAGGTGATAGCAGAGTAGGGAAGTAGACAGTCTGGTAGTTTTACATGTGGTTCATCCAAGGCTCATCGTGGGCCTCCGTGTGTGGCACTTAACCCTGAGAGTACAGTCGTACATCTTGCTGATACTTAAGGAAGATATAAGATACATACTGCAATATGTACAGCAATATATCAGCTGTAAACATTGCCAGAATTTCTCATATCTACAGATGCCAATACTAAACTTTTTAAGTATATATTTGCTGATGCCAATGTCATGCTGATAATATCCCTACTTTTAAGTTGGAATATTACTTTCCAGACTAAGCGCTGTGGTTTGACCCAGAAGTTGAAAAGCAGAACCACTGAGCGTCAAAGTACAGCAGTGTAGTTATATTGTCTAGAGATTAGGGATGGGTATCGTTTGAGTTTTGGGGGCATTGGGGTAGCAGGGTATCAAAATGAAGTATCAATATCTGTGTTGTAATTCAGTCCAGTAGGTATCAGGTGTGTTGGTACTGGTACCATGTCGGTATCAGTTTTTGATGCTCATCACTACTAAAGATAGCCTCCCAGATTAGAGGTATGGCATTCATTTTATTTTCACCAAAAGTCAAGCACTGACTCATTATGACATTAACAGATCTGAATGCTGAAGGGCAAACTGGGGCAGTTTTCTGAGCAGAAAGGGCACAGACAGTTAAGCATATTTGACTCAGACATTTAGTGAGTGGTACCTAAAAAAAGTACCAAAACCTGTTTCAGTTCAGTAGGTATCTGGTGTGTTGGTACCACTACCGTATATAGTAATTGTTTTTTGATACCCATCCCAATGCAAGACATTGTTACTTTTTCCCTAGCACTGACCAATCTTGTTTGACAAGAATATGAGTGCCTACTCACAAAGTTAAGGCTTGTATAAATGTTAATAGAACCATTCATATTAAACCTTACTGACAGACATGAATCCCATGTTTCCTCTTCACGTATGATCTAACAAAAATACATTAGGATATCTCTTGGTAACGTCAAGTCCTATTGTAATGAAAGTCGTGTCATTTATTTGATCAGCAACATACCACAAAAATATATCAGAAACTAATGTTATACTGTGCTGCATGGTAATGTTATGACAGTTCGTGACACATATCTGGAGTGTCAGATCTTATATCTCACTGTTCACTGCCTTTAGCTTCTATCGCCATTATACAAATGACAGAAGTGGAAGTAGCATATCAGAATGAAACTATTTCATTAGCCCTTGTCATTGTTCCTTCTAACTCTCAGCTGATTTGTTTTACCATAGTTAACGAAACTGCATAGGCAACAACTATGTATATTTCGGTATTTGTTCGAACACATCGATCCATGTTACTGTCGTTTAACAGTAGGAAGTACGGCAGTTATCATAGCTTATGTTATTTTGACACGTAATAATTTCTCAACGATCGTTATGCGTGTTTTTTAACTTTATCTTGCCGATGCCGTGAATTGTATTAACACAAGTTTGCGGACTGAAGAACTTGGTAAGCTAAAATTAGCGTTGTCGCCAAGTATGCTAGAACGTTAGCTTATCTGTAAGCTAACAGATTTAGCTAAGCTAGTGTGTTTGGACCTCTTAAGACCGTTTAAACGTTCAAGAAAAGTTGTGTTATATTTACCACTGGCTTCTCTACACGCCCATATGGTTGACAACAATTTATCTTCCTTCTTGAAGTAGAAAACCTTCCATTTCTGTGGTAATATCAGTCCGGACAACTGTTTACAAAACCAACAGCCTACCTCAGTTACTCTTCTTCCATAACCTGCCGTATTTTTAAAATCAGACTTCCGGGCGACTTCCGCCCTTCAGAGTAAAAGCACTGTAACTACATATCGATAAGCTACACTCCCCTCCAAAAGTATTGGAACAGTGGGCCCAATTCCTTTATTTTTGCTGTAGACAGAAAACATTTAGGTTTGACACAAAAAGATGAATATGAGACACGAGCTCAACATTTCAGCTTTTATTCCCAGGTATTTGCATCTGGATCTGATACACAACTTAGGAGAGAGCTTTATTTGTAACAGAACACCACTTTTTTAGGTGAGCAAAAGTATTGGAACAGATAGACTTAAAACAGATTAAAGTAAATAAGACTTAATATTTAGTTGCAAATCCTTTTTTGCAGTAACTGAATCAAGCCAGTGACCCACTGGTATCATCAAACTTTTGCATTCTTCCTTTGTGATGCTTTTCCAACAAAACACACCTGTCAGTCACACGTTCCAATACTTTTGCTCACATTAAAAATGGGAGGGTTCAAAGAGTGCTATCTTCAAAGTGTTGTATTAGATCCAGATGTAAATACCTGGAAATAAAAGCTGAAATGTTTATCTATTGTCTCATATTCATCTTTTGAAGTCAACCCCAAATGTTTTTAGTCTACAGCAAAAATAAAGGAATTGGCCTTGCCTTTCCACTACTTTTGGAGGGGAATGTATTTGGGGGCTGGGCAATACAGACCAAACAATCATATCTACATATTTTCAAGCTAAACTAGCAATACATACCACAATATTCATTTTCTGTAAAGAAATAACAAAAACCTGAATTACAAAATATGACATGAAAAGCAACCTCAGCTGTATTTTTCTTGTAAAAATGCTCCATCAAATTAACAGGCCCATATGGGTTTCATTGGCTTCTGCATTTTTCATTTTTGTAGTTGACTTACAAATTATCAAGCACTGCATGTGTAGTTTTTATATTCAATTGTTTTTTTCCACTGTTAATATGCGCAATAAACTAAAAAAAATAATAAAGATTATTCTAGTAAAAATCAAACCATACTTTTACAACAAGGGCACAAAAAGTGCAAGACAGCCAATACTTGGGCTTTAATGTTGTTTGTTGTTAATTTTATAAAGTAAACTTTCTTGGACTTATTATACTTTCTAAGAATTCCCTCTTTAATAATAATAATAATAATAATAATAATAATCTTTAAAATCAGGACCGAGCGCTGATAGAATAAATAAAAGTTAACACTGAAAGCAGGTGTCAGAAGTTTTGGCTTAACTGAACATCTACAATTTTGTAAA